>NC_092770.1:60403681-60715713 GCF_047496795.1 Chiloscyllium punctatum | reverse complement strand
CACACATTCCCTCTCCCTCACACACACACACACGTGCGGGCATGCACATTCCCTCTCCCTCACGCACACGCGTGGGTGCACACATTCCCTCTCCCTCACATACACACGCGCGCGCACGCACATTCCCTCTCCCTCACTCGCACACGCGTGCATTCCCTCTCCCTCACACACACGCACACGCATGGGCGTGCTCATTCCCCCTCCCTCTCACACATACACACGGGCACGCACATTCCCTCTCCCTCATACACACACTCACGGGCGCCAACATTCCCTCTCCCTCTCACACACACGCGCGGGCGTGCACACTCCCTCTCACTCACTCACTCTCTCTCACACACACACACACACACACACACACGGGCGTGCACATTCCCTCTCCCTCACACACACGCATGGGCGCGCACATTCCCTCTCCCTCACACACAGAAACGCGTTCGCGCACATTACCTCTCCCTCATACACACACACACACGTGGACGTGCACATTTTCTCTCCCTCACACACACACTGGCATGCCCATTCCCTCTCCCTCACACACACGCGCGCGCATGCACATTCCCTCTCCCTCTCTCACACACACACGCGCGCGCGCGCGCGTGCATTCCCTCTCCATCACACACACACGTGCGTGCACGCGAGCGCGCACATTCCCTCTCCCTCACACACACACACGCATGCGGGCGCGCACATTCCCTCTCCCCCTCACACACACGCACAGGCGTGCTCATTCCCTCTCCCTCACACACACACACACACACACACACACGAGTACGCACATTCCCTCTCCCTCACACAGACACTCGCGGGTGCCAACATTCCTTCTCCCCCTCTCACACACGCGCGGGCGCACACACTCCCTCTCCCTCCCTCACTCTCACACACACACGGGCCTGCACATTCCCTCTCCCTCACACACACACACACGGGCACGCACATTCCCACACCCTCACACACACGCATGGGCGCGCACATTCCCTCTCCCTCACACACAGAAACGCGTTCTCGCACATTACCTCTCCCTCATACACACACACACGTGGACGTGCACATTCCCTCTCCCTCACACACACACATGCACACGCGTGCACATTCCCTCTCCCCCCACACACACGCGCGCGGGTGTGCACATTCCCTCTCCCTCATACACACGTGCGCATGCGGGCACACATTCCCTCTCTCTCACACACATGCGCGGGCGCACACATTCCCTCTTCCTAACACGCACACACATTCCCTCTCCCCCTCTCTCACACACACACACACACGTGGGTGTGCACATTCCCCCTCCCTCTCACACGCATGGGCGCATACATTCCCCCTCCCTCCCACACACACACACGCGGGCACGCACATTCCCTCTCTCTCACGCACACGCGTGGGTGCACACATTCCCTCTCCCTCACATACACACGCGCGCGCACGCACATTCCCTCTCCCTCACACACACACACGCACATGCGTGCATTCCCTCTCACTCACACACACGGGCGTGCTCATTCGCCCTCCCTCACACACATACACACGGGCGCCAACATTCCCTCTCCCTCTCACACACATGCGCGGGGGCGCACACTCCCTCTCCATCCCTCACTCTCTCTCACACACATGCGCGGGGGCGCACACTCACTCTCTCTCTCACACACACACACACACGCGGGCGCGCACATTCCCATTCCTCCTCTCTCACACACACGCGCGCGCGCACATTCCCCCTCCCTCTCACACACACACACACACACGCGTGGGCGCGCACATTCTCCCTCCCTCTCACACGCGCGCACATTCCCCCTCCCTCACACACACGCGCGCACATTCCCCCTCCCTCACACACACACACCCGCGGGCGCGCACATTCCCCCTCCCTCACACACACGCGCGGGCGCGCACATTCCCCCTCCCACACACACACACGCACGCGGGCGCGCACATTCCCCCTCCCTCACACACACACACACACACGCGGGCGCGCACATTCCCCCTCCCTCACACACACACACACGCGCACGCACATTCCCCCTCCCTCACACACACACGCGCGCGGGCGCGCACATTCCCCCTCCCACACACACACACACACGCGCGGGCGGGCGCGCACATTCCCCCTCCCTCACACACACACGGGCGCGCACATTCCCCCTCCCTCACACACACACACACACGCGGGCGCGCACATTCCCCCCCCCACACACACACACACACACACACACACGCGTGCGGGCGCGCACATTCCCCCTCCCTCACACACACACACGCGCGCGCGGGCACGCACATTCCCCCTCCCTCACACACACACGCGCGCGCGCGCGTGGGCGCGCATATTCCCCCTCCCTCACACAAACATGCGCGGGCGCGCACATTCCCCCTCCCACACACACACACACGCGCGGGCGCGCACATTCCCCCTCCCTCACACACACACACGCGCGGGCGCGCACATTCCCCCTCCCTCACACACACACACGCGGGCGCGCACATTCCCCCTCCCTCACACACACACGCGCGCGCGCACATTCCCCCTCTCTCACAGACACACGCGCGGGCGCGCACATTCTCCCTCACACACACACGCGCGGGCGCGCACATTCTCCCTCACACACACACGCGCGGGCGCGCACATTCTCCCTCACACACACACGCGCGGGCGCGCACATTCCCCCACACACACACACACACACACACACACACACACACACACACACACACACACACACACACACACACGCGCGGGCGCGCACATTCCCCCTCCCTCACACACACACACACGCGCGCACATTCCCCCTCCCTCACACACACACGCGCGGGCGCGCACATTCCCCCTCCCTCTCACACACACACACACACACATGCGCGGGCGCGCACATTCCCCCTCCCTCACACACACACACACACACACACACACACGGGCGCGCACATTCCCCTTCCCTCACACACACACGCGCGGGCGCGCACATTCCCCCTCCCTCACACACACACACGCGCGGGCGCGCACATTCCCCCTCCCTCACACACACACGCGCGCGCACATTCCCCCTCCCTCACACACACACACACACACACGCGGGCGCGCACATTCCCCCTCCCTCACACACACACACACGCGCGGGCGCGCACATTCCCCCTCCCTCACACACACGCGTGGGCGCGCACATTCCCCCTCCCTCACACGCGCGGGCGTGCACATTCCCCCTCCCTCACACACACACACACACACACACACACACACACACACACACGCGCGGGCGCGCACATTCCCCCTCCCTCACACACACGCGGGCGCGCACATTCCCCCTCCCTCACACACACATGCGCGGGTGCGCACATTCCCCCTCCCTCACACTCACACACACACGCCCGGGCGCGCACATTCCCCCTCCCTCACACACACACACACGCGCGGGCGCGCACATTCCCCCTCCCTCACACACACACACACGCGCGGGCGCGCACATTTCCCCCTCCCTCACACACACACGGGCGCGCACATTCCCCCTCCCTCACACACACACACACACACACACACACACACACACAGGCGCGCACATTCCCCCTCCCTCACACACACACACACACAGGCGCGCACATTCCCCCTCCCTCACACACACACACGCGCGGGCGCGCACATTCCCCCTCCCTCACACACACACACGCGCGGGCGCGCACATTCCCCCTCCCACACACACGCGCGGGCGCGCACGTTCCCCCTCCCACACACACACACACACGCGCGGGCGCGCACGTTCCCCCTCCCACACACACACACACGCGCGGGCGCGCACGTTCCCCCTCACACACACACACACACACACACACACACGCGCGGGCGCGCGGGCGCGCACGTTCCCCCTCACACACACACACACACACACACACACGCGGGCGCGCACATTCCCCCTCCCTCACATACACACACACACACACGCGGTCGTGCACATTCCCCCTCCCTCACACACACACGTGGGCGCGCACATTCCCCTTCCCTCTCTCACACACACACGCGGGCGCGCACATTCCCCCTCCCTCACACACACACACACGCGGGGGCGCACATTCCCCCTCCCTCACACACACACACGCGGGCGCGCACATTCCCCCTCCCTCACACACACACGCGCGCGCGCACATTCCCCCTCTCTCACAGACACACGCGCGGGCGCGCACATTCTCCCTCACACACACACGCGCGGGCGCGCACATTCTCCCTCACACACACACGCGCGGGCGCGCACATTCCCCCACACACACACACACACACACACACACACACACACACACACACACACACACACACACACACACACGCGCGGGCGCGCACATTCCCCCTCCCTCACACACACACACACGCGCGCACATTCCCCCTCCCTCACACACACACGCGCGGGCGCGCACATTCCCCCTCCCTCTCACACACACACACACACACATGCGCGGGCGCGCACATTCCCCCTCCCTCACACACACACACACACACACACACACACGGGCGCGCACATTCCCCTTCCCTCACACACACACGCGCGGGCGCGCACATTCCCCCTCCCTCACACACACACACGCGCGGGCGCGCACATTCCCCCTCCCTCACACACACACGCGCGCGCACATTCCCCCTCCCTCACACACACACACACACACACGCGGGCGCGCACATTCCCCCTCCCTCACACACACACACACGCGCGGGCGCGCACATTCCCCCTCCCTCACACACACGCGTGGGCGCGCACATTCCCCCTCCCTCACACGCGCGGGCGTGCACATTCCCCCTCCCTCACACACACACACACACACACACACACACACACACACACACACGCGCGGGCGCGCACATTCCCCCTCCCTCACACACACGCGGGCGCGCACATTCCCCCTCCCTCACACACACATGCGCGGGTGCGCACATTCCCCCTCCCTCACACTCACACACACACGCCCGGGCGCGCACATTCCCCCTCCCTCACACACACACACACGCGCGGGCGCGCACATTCCCCCTCCCTCACACACACACACACGCGCGGGCGCGCACATTTCCCCCTCCCTCACACACACACGGGCGCGCACATTCCCCCTCCCTCACACACACACACACACACACACACACACACACACAGGCGCGCACATTCCCCCTCCCTCACACACACACACACACAGGCGCGCACATTCCCCCTCCCTCACACACACACACGCGCGGGCGCGCACATTCCCCCTCCCTCACACACACACACGCGCGGGCGCGCACATTCCCCCTCCCACACACACGCGCGGGCGCGCACGTTCCCCCTCCCACACACACACACACACGCGCGGGCGCGCACGTTCCCCCTCCCACACACACACACACGCGCGGGCGCGCACGTTCCCCCTCACACACACACACACACACACGCGCGGGCGCGCGGGCGCGCACGTTCCCCCTCACACACACACACACACACACACACACGCGGGCGCGCACATTCCCCCTCCCTCACATACACACACACACACACGCGGTCGTGCACATTCCCCCTCCCTCACACACACACGTGGGCGCGCACATTCCCCTTCCCTCTCTCACACACACACGCGGGCGCGCACATTCCCCCTCCCTCACACACACACACACGCGGGGGCGCACATTCCCCCTCCCTCACACACACACACACGCGGGCGCGCACATTCCCCCTCCCTCACACACACACACACACGCGGGCGCGCACATTCCCCCTCCCTCTCACACACACACACACAGGCGCGCACATTCCCCCTCCCTCACACACACACACACACGCGCGGGCGCGCACATTCCCCCTCCCTCACACACACACACACACGCGCGTGGGCGCGCACATTCCCCCTCCCTCACACGCGCTGGCGTGCACATTCCCCCTCCCTCACACACACACACACGCGCGCACATTCCCCCTCCCTCACACACACACACACACGCGCGGGCGTGCACATTCCCCCTCCCTCACACACACACGCGCGGGTGCGCACATTCCCCCTCCCTCACACTCACACACACACGCCCGGGCGCGCACATTCCCCCTCCCTCACACACACACACACGCGGGGGCGCACATTCCCCCTCCCTCACACACACACACACGCGGGCGCGCACATTCCCCCTCCCTCACACACACACACACACACGCGGGCGCGCACATTCCCCCTCCCTCTCACACACACACACACAGGCGCGCACATTCCCCCTCCCTCACACACACACACACACGCGCGGGCGCGCACGTTCCCCCTCACACACACACACACACACACACACACACACACGCACGCGCGCGGGCGCGCACGTTCCCCCACACACACACACACGCGGGCGCGCACATTCCCCCTCCCTCACATACACACACACACACACGCGGTCGTGCACATTCCCCCTCCCTCACACACACACGCGGGCGCGCACATTCCCCTTCCCTCTCACACACACACACGCGGGCGCGCACATTCCCCCTCCCTCACACACACACACACGCGGGGGCGCACATTCCCCCTCCCTCACACACACACACACGCGGGCGCGCACATTCCCCCTCCCTCACACACACACACACACGCGGGCGCGCACATTCCCCCTCCCTCTCACACACACACACACAGGCGCGCACATTCCCCCTCCCTCACACACACACACACACGCGCGGGCGCGCACATTCCCCCTCCCTCACACACACACACACACACACACACACACGCGCGTGGGCGCGCACATTCCCCCTCCCTCACACGCGCGGGCGTGCACATTCCCCCTCCCTCACACACACACACACGTGCGGGCGCGCACATTCCCCCTCCCTCACACACACACACACACGCGCGGGCGTGCACATTCCCCCTCCCTCACACACACACGCGCGGGTGCGCACATTCCCCCTCCCTCACACTCACACACACACGCCCGGGCGCGCACATTCCCCCTCCCTCACACACACGCGCGGGCGCGCACATTCCCCCTCCCTCACACACACACACACACACACACACACACGCGCGGGCGCGCACATTCCCCCTCCCTCACACACACACACACCCACACACACGCACGGGCGCGCACATTCCCCCTCCCTCACACACACACACACACACGCACACGCGGGAGCGCACATTCCCCCTCCCTCACACACACACACACACACACACGCGCGAGCGCGCACATTCCCCCTCCCTCACACACACACACACACACGCGCAGGCGCGCACATTCCCCCTCCCTCACACACACACGGGCGCACACATTCCCCTCCCTCACACACACACACGCGGGCGCGCACATTCTCCCTCCCTCACACACACACTCGCGGGCGTGCACATTCACCCTCCCACACACACACACACACACGCGTGCGCGCACATTCCCTCTCCCTCTCACACACACACGCGGGCACGCACATTCCTCTCCCGCACACACAGAAACGCGTTCACGCACATTCCCTCTCCCTCACACACACACGCGCGTGCGTGCCCATTCCCTCTCCCTCTCTCACACACATACACATACACACGCGCGCAGGCGGGCAAATTCCCTCTCCCTCACTCACACACACACGGGCACACCCATTCCCTCTCCCTCACACACACAGGCGTGCACATTCCCTCTCCCTCACTCACACATGCGTGCGGGCGTGCACATTCCCTCTCTCTCACACACACTCACGCGCTCATTCCCTCTCCCTCTCCCTCTCACACGCGCGCGCGCGCTCATTCCCTCTCCCTCTCACACGCACACGCACATGCTCATTCCCTCTCCCTCTCACACACACATGCGCGCTCATTCCCTCTCCCTCTCACACACACATGCGCGCTCATTCCCTCTCCCTCACACACACACACACACATTCCCTCTCCCTCACACGCGCACATTCCCTATCCCTCACACATACACACCCGTGGGCACGCACATTCCCTCTCCCTCACACATACACACACAATCTCTCTCCCTCACACACACGCATGGGCGCGCACATTCCCTCTCCCGCGCGCACGCCCATTCCCCCTCTCTCACACACACACACACGCGCATTCCCTCTTCCTCACATACGTGCGCAGGCGCGCATTCCCTCTCCCTAACCCCCGCGTGCGCACATTCACTCTCCCTCGCGCGCGCTCACATTCACTCTCCCTCATACGCGCGCGCGCTCACATTCACTCTCCCTCATACGCGCGCGCGCTCACATTCACTCTCCCTCATACGCGCGCGCGCACATTCCCACTCCCTCATACGCGCGCGCGCACATTCCCACTCCCTCACACGCGCGCACGCACATTCCCTCTCTCTGCATGCTTAACATTCCCTCTCCCTCACAAACACACACATGCGTGCGCACATTCCCTCTCCCTCACAAACACACACACACACAAGCGCGCGCGCACACATTCCCTCTCCCTCACAAACACACACACACACACACACCCCTGGACGCGCACATTCCCTCTCCCTCTCACACACACACACACACACACACACACACACACACACACACACACACACACACACACACACACACACACACACACACACACACACACACACACACGCGGACGCGCACATTCCCTCTCCCTCACACACACGTGGATGCGCACATTCCCTCTCCCACACACACATGTGGACGCGCACATTCCCTCTCCCTCACACACACACACACACACACACACACACGCGGACGCGCACATTCCCTCTCCCTCACACACACACACACATACATACACATACACACGCGCGCAGGCACGCAAATTCCCTCTCCCTCACTCACACATGCATGCGGGCGTGCACATTCACACACACACACACACACACGCGCGCTCATTCCCTCTCCCTCTCACACACACACGCGCGCTCATTCCCTCTCCCTCACACGCGCACATTCCCTATCCCTCACACACACACACACACACACACACATGTGGACACACACACACACACACGTGGGCACGCACATTCCCTCTACCTCACACATACACACACACAATCTCTCTCCCTCACACACACACGCATGTGCGCGCACATTCCCTCTCCCGCGCGCACGCCCATTCCCCCTCTCTCACACACACACACGCGCATTCCCTCTTCCTCACATACGCGCGCAGGCGCGCATTCCCTCTCCCTAACCCCCGCGTGCGCACATTCCCTCTCCCTCGCGCGCGCGCCCTCGCATTTACTCTCCCTCATACGCGCGCGTGCACATTCCCTCTCTCTGCATGCTTAACATTCCCTCTCCCTCACAAACACACACATGCGCGCGCACATTCCCTCTCCCTCACAAACACACACATGCGCACGCGCATATTCCCTCTCCCTTGTGTGCACATTCCCTCTCCCTCACTCACACGCACGCACACATTCCCTCTCCCTCACATGCGCGCACATTCCCTCTCCCTCGCGCATGCATGCATTCCTTCTCCCTCGTGCACATTCCCTCTCCCTCACACGCACACGGATGCACACATTCCCTCTCCCTCACACTCGCACGTGCACATTTCTTCTCCCTCACACACATGCGAGTGCATTCCCTCTCCCTCACACACAAGTGCACACACATTCCCTCTTCCACATGCACATGCATTCCCTCTTCCTCACATAAGCGCGCAGGCGTGCATTCCATCTCCCTCACACACACACGTGGACGCGCACATTCCCTCTCCCTCACACACACACGCGCACACACACACATACACACGTGGACGCGCACATTCCCTCTCTCTCTCACACACACACACACACACACACACACACACACACACACACACACACACACACACACACACACACACACACACACACACACACACGTGGACGTGCACATTCCCTCTCCCACACACACACGTGGACGCGCACATTCCTTCTCCGTCACACACACACACACACACACACACACACACACACACACACATTCCCTCTCCCACACACACACGTGGACGCGCACATTCCCTCTCCCTCACACACACACACGTGGACGTGCACATTCCCTCTCCCTCACACACACACACGTGGACGTGCACATTCCCTCTCCCTCACACACATTCCCTCTCCCTCACACGTGGACGTGCACATTCCCTCTCCCTCACACACACACACACACACACACACACACACGGACGCGCACATTCCCTCTCACACACACACACGTGGACATGCACATTCCCTCTCCCACACACACACACACACGTGGACGTGCAAATTCCCTCTCCCACACACACACACACACACATGGATGCGCACATTCCCTCTCCCACACACACACACACACACCCCTGGATGCGCACATTCCCTCTCCCTCTCTCACACACACACGTGGACGCGCACATTCCCTCTCCCTCACACTCTCTCTCACACACACACACACGTGGACGCGCACATTCCCTCTCCCACAAACACACGTGGATGCGCACATTCCCTCTCCCACACACACACACACACATGGATGCGCACATTCCCTCTCCCACACACACACACACACACACACCCCTGGATGCGCACATTCCCTCTCCCTCTCTCACACACACACGTGGACGCGCACATTCCCTCTCCCTCACACTCTCTCTCTCACACACACACACACACACACACACGTGGACGTGCACATTCCCTCTCCCACACACACACACACACACACACACACACACACACACCCCACCCCGGATGCACACATTCCCTCTCCCTCTCACACACACACGTGGACGCGCACATTCCCTCTCCCTCACTCTCTCTCTCACACACACACACACGTGGACGCGCACATTCCCTCTCCCACAAACACACGTGGATGCGCACATTCCCTCTCACACACACACACACACCCCTGGATGCGCACATTCCCTCTCCCTCACACACACACACACACACACACACACACACACACACACACACACACACACACACACACACACACACACACGCGGACGTGCACATTCCCTCTCCCCCACACACACACACACACCCATGGACGCGCACATTCCCTCTCCCTCACACACACACACCCCTGGACACGCACATTCCCTCTCCCACACACACACACACACACACCCCTGGACGCGCACATTCCCTCTCCCACACACACACGCACGCACATTCCCTCTCCCACACACACACACCCCTGGACGCGCACATTCCCTCTCCCACACACACACGCGCACATTCCCTCTCCCTCTCTCTCACACACACACACACACACACACACACACAGGTGGACGCGCACATTCCCTCCCTCACACACACACACACGCGGGCGCGCACATTCCCCCTCCCTCACACACACGCGCGGACGCGCATATTCCCTCTCCCTCTCTCACACACACACACACACGCGGACGCGCACATTCCCTCTCACTCACACACACAGACGCGCACATTCCCTCTCACACTCACACACATTCCCTCTCACACTCACACACGCGCGCGGACGCGCACATTCCATCTCCCTCTGTCTCTCACACACACACACGGACGCGCACATTCCCTCTCACGCCCATGGCGCATGCACATTCTCTCTCACGCACACACTGGCGTGCATGCATTCCCCCTCTCGCACGCACATCCTCTCTCACAAGCACACCCTCTCTTGAACGCACTGGTGCGCAGTGCATTCTCTCTCACATGCACACTGGCACGTGCATTCCCCCTCACACATGTGCACACACACATACTCCCCATCACAAGAGCATGCGCACGCATTCCCTCTTCTTCTCTCCCCCCCCCTCTCCCTCACCCTCAGATGGAGTTTAATTCAGATAAATGCGAGGTGCTGTATTTTGGGAAAGCAAATCTTAGCAGGACTTATACACTTAATGGTAAGGTCCTAGGGAGTGTTGATGAACAACGAGACCTTGGAGTGCAGGCTCATAGCTCCTTAAAAGTGGAGTCACAGGTAGATAGAATAGTGAAGAAGGCGTTTGGTATGCTTTCCTTTATTGGTCAGAGTATTGGGTACAGGAGTTGGGAGGTCATGTTGCAGCTGTACAGGATATTGGTTAGGCCACTGTTGGAATATTGTGTGCAATTCTGGACTCCTTCCTATCGGAAAGATGTAGCGAAACTTGAAAGGGTTCAGAAAAGATTTCCAAGGATGTTGCCAGGGTTGGAGGATTTGAGCTACAGGGAGAGGCTGAACAGGCTGGGGCTGTTTTCCCTGGAGCGTCAGAGGCTGAGGGGTGACCTTATAGAGGTTTACAAAATTATGAGGGGCATGGATAGGGTAAATAGACAAAGTCTTTTCCCTGGGGTCGGGGAGTCCAGAACTAGAGGGCATAAGTTTAGGGTGAGAGGGGAAAGATATAAAAGAGCCCTAAGGGGCAACTTTTTCATGCAGAGGGTGGTACGTGTATGGAATGAGCTGCCAGAGGAAGTGGTGGAGGCTGGTACAATTGCAACATTTAAGAGGCATTTGGATGGGTATATGAATAGGAAGGGTTTGGAGGGATATGGGCTAGGCACGGGCAGGTGGGACTAGATTGGGTTGGGATATCTGGTCGGCATGGACAGGCTGGGCCGAAGGGTCTGTTTCCATGCTGTACATTTCTATGACTCGCGAGAGAGAGAACGAGAGACATTTCCCAAATCCTGCTGCCCACAAGGTGAAACCTGCGACCTATTCTGCCATCAAGGACAGAAGGTCAAGGCAGCTCTGTTAAGAGCAATTCACTCACTACCCCTTTCCTCTCTCCTGCAGCAAGGTTATTTCCCCAAAATGCCATCTCATTTTGCTTTGAAATCACCGATCATGTCCATTTTCCCCATTCTCATGGGTAGCCAGCTTCCGGGGTAATGTCACTTGCTGCATCAAAAATGTTTTCGCCCCCTCTCACATGCCTACCTTAGCTCTTGGGATTGGGTTCAGGTTTTATTCAAGTCCTTGCATCACCACAGTTAAGTGAAGCAGCTTTCCTCTGTCAACCTTACGTCCCCCATCACTGGACACCAGTGAGAGCCTGGGGATGGCTGCTGCTCCCAGATTGTCCATCAGTCTCTGGATCGGAACGGCACAGCAATATCCCAGGAGGAAGACCTAGATTTATTAACTATAAAACTACTGGGGGCTGGAAACAAAAGGCTGTTTTATCAAAATAACAGGGATCTTCTCATATGTAGACATGATGGTTAAGAAGGCATTTAGCATGCTTGCCTTCATTGCTCAAGACCATTGAGTACAGGCATTGAGCTGTTATGTTGAGGCTGTCTAGGACATTGGTGAGGCCTGTTCTGGATTACTGTGTGCAGTTCTGACTGGCCTGTTATAGGAAGGTTCAGAAAAGATTTAGCAGGATGTTGCCAGGTGTAGAGGGTTTGAATGACAGACTAGGTTCAAATGTGTTTGACAGGAGGTAGAAACTAATACTGTGCTTTTTTTCCACCATTTGACATTTCTAGTCAAAAACAAAAGATCAGAGAACAAACACCATCTGTACATCACTGAAGTCCCATAGGATTAATCGATCCATCACAATGATTGGGAGTGGGGGTGCACCTTGAGACTCCACAACAACAAGTGTGTCCCAAGACCATTCAAAATGGCTACCGATCCTGACACCTACCTCATCTCTGCCATATTGATCACTGGCCAACTGAAGGATACCACTGCAAAAGCAAAATATTGCTGGAAAGCTGAAATTTAAAAAGCAATACTCAGCAGCAGCTCAAGAGAGAGGATCCATTCAGCTTTGTCTGAATTGAAGACTGGCGACCGATGAGCAAAGTTGACTCAGTTTTTCTCTGCCTGTCCTCTGAGTATTTCCAGCATTTTGTGTTTACATTGCTAGACAAGTACTGTGTGCTCACTTGAGGAGATGTCAGTTGTGAAAATAAACACTGCCCCTTTAAGGAAGACTGCACGTAACACCAACAAGCATTTCCAGTTCAAAGTTCAAGCAAAATGGAAATTGCTTTGCACACCCAGTTTTGCTTTTGTAAATTTTACAACAGCTGAAGAGATAATGAGGCTATCTTGAGGGAAAGGTAATAAGAGGGGAAGGAGGGGTGGGTATTGAAGAGACAGTCATTACTCACCCAACATGTGAAAGTTCTCCTGAACAAGAGTTGAAAAATCTAGTGATTATATAGAGAGGTTCCCTGGAGAGAGAGTCGGAGAGCATGATAACTTTGGGAAATGCAAAGGGCAGGGTTCATTGTGAAAATGGGAACATTTGTAGAAGCGTTCGCAAAGTTTTCTTCCTGGACAGCTGGTTATCTGACAAGCATACAAATCAAACAAACAAAAACGCAAGCACGAGTCCTCACCAATGGCACACGCACTCAGCTAAAATCACAGACTGGCAGCAGCGAGTGTCAGTACAGCTCTCACAGTTTAGTTAAGCAGAATCAGAAAAGTATTTAACAGGCAGCAGCCAGCAAGACAAATCCTAATCCTAGTTACTGAAGTGTTACCTCTCTCAGTCCTTTTAGTAGGCTGACCAATGATAAATGGAATAAGTGACATCTGAGGACTGCCAACTCAGTCAAGACAGGCTGCTATTATTAAATGCTGCATTTACTTACAAGACACAAACAGACAGCAGCAGTGGATTGTGTGGGCCAATTCTGACTTCATGCATTTGAGGAGTTCGAATCCTCATGCCTTCCTTTCTCCAATATCCCTATCCAGCTAAATAGCCATTTCCCCCACATCTGCTATTAAATGGATTACAAGACAGAACAAGGCTATTCCCTACCAACTATATGCACAATCAACACCCTTTCTCCCCCAGTAATCCCATCACACCCACCATTACAAAAATGTTGCCCCCTCCACAGTTCAGGTCAGCTCTGAAGAATCATCTAGGCTGGAAACATTAGCTTGCTGTCTCTCCATAACCTGGTGTGATCTCCAGCATTGTTGTTTTCAGTCAAGGCTATTCAACCCATTGACTCAATGCCAGCTCTCTGCAACTCAGCCACTTGTTCTCAGCCTTACATTTTTATTACCGGAAAGGTTTTTATGCACTTAAGCCACAATTCAATCTACCTCCATGTTACTCTTGCACAGTATGTTCCTGATCCGAACCACTCACTGAGCAAAAAGGCTCTCCTAAAGTCACAATGGTAGCACTGCTGTCTCACAGAGCCAGGGACCCGGGTTCGACTCCAGCCTTGGCCAACTGTGTGTGGAGTTTGCACATTCTCCCCGTGCCTGCATGGGTTTCTCCCACAATCCAAAGATGTGCAGGTCAGGTGAATTGGCCATACTACATTGGCCAAAATGTTCGGAACATTCGTCAGGGGTAAACGTGGGGAATGGGTGTGGGTGGTGACTCCTTGGAGGGTCGGTGTGGATTTGTTGGGCGGAAGGGCCTGTTTCCATACTGTAGGGAATCTAATCTAATCTAATCTAAACTGATTTCTTTGCCATTTACCTTAAATCTGTGCCCTCACACCTCCATTCAAATAGAGACAGTTCTCTTCATTTACTCTAACCAGATCTCAAGATTTCAAACACTTTACTGCTTTGTGTATCTAACTTTTCCTTAAAGAGTGACCCCATCATCTTAAATCCAGCCCTTTATAACTGAAGTTCCTCCTTTCTGAAATCTTTCACTCGAATCTATTTCCATCCTAAAACCTTTACATTCTCACTGAATTGTGGAGCCCAGAATTACAGACATTGAGGCTGAACCAGGATTTTATAAAGGTTTATCGTTTCTTGCTTGCTACTAACAACTGTTTGAAGAGATTGAAAAAGCAACAACGTATTGTTTCAAAATGCCCCTCCAATTTTATTCCCAGAGTTGCCTGCAGCAATGACTTCAAAACCCGAGTCTGTCCTGCAGAATTAAATCCTTGCAATGTGCTTTGCAATATTTTTAGGCTTTTCTCCCCCACAGTTGATCATATGTTCAGTATTCATGGCTCAAATCAATTTGCACGCAAAATAGACACTGACCAGTTTGCATTGATACCAACACATTAGCAAGCAGAAAGCAAGGAAATCAAAGCATATGCATCCCAACTAGGTGTTGAGAATAGATAAATCACTTCTGACTGGACATGATCACAATAGGACCTTCCAAAGCTGAGAGAAAATAAGAGCCCACTTTGTTGCATCACAAAAAGCAAAATGGCGTTTGTAACTGCATCAGCCACACTCAAAAAGGAGATTAATTAAGATTTTTGTTAGGTAAGGGTTACAGATTTCAGATAGATTAGTCACAATCGAACTGAACAGTAGAATAAGCCAGAGAGGCGGAATGATCTAATCCGGTTTCTATGTTCCTTTTGCCCTTAGGTAAAGCTAATAATTAGGTAAAACAATAATTCAAGGGATTTTAAAGGTGGACAGCATACTTGACGCATGGTCTAGAACAGGGATTGTCTCAAAGATTGCGCCCAATGCTGGAATTACTCCAAAGCTTCCATCGGAGAACAAATCTAGATCACTCTGCTTTGAGAGTGTGATAGTGACAGAATCAAAAATCAATCAATCAATCAATCAAGGCCTTTGAAAATAAAAGGAAACAGGATAATTATCTGGAGGGAGGGAGGGGGGCAGGTGGGGGGAGAGCAAAAGAGAAAGAGAAAGAGAGAGAGAGAAATAATCTGGCTTCCAGAGTGAGTGGGACTAGCTGAGTTAATCCTGGAGATCTGACACAGAGTCTGCAGACCAAATGGCCTCTTTCTGTAATGCAACCTTTCTAAGGTTCTCAAAGTGCAGGTTTGTCAAGGAAAAAATGGTGTGCATTTATGTGTGGATTATGTGAACACATTAACTCAGCTCAAATGTGGCACCAGCTCTCTTTAAGCTAACGAAGCAGTGTTACTGGGTTCTTCCCAAGCCTCTGCATTCACCTCCTGCCTTAAATAGAAACCTTTGCAGCAATTTCCTTGCCGAATTGTATTTTCTAGGATGTGGGCATCATTGGTGAGGCAAACGTTTGCTGCCCATCTGTAACTGCCCTGGAACCAAATGGCAGGCCAGGACCATGTCAGACAGCAGGTAAGAGTCACCCACATTTCTGTGGGTCTGGAGTCACATGTAGGCCAGACCAGGTAACGATGTCAAATTTCCTTCCCTAAACAGGATTTAATGAACCATAGGAGCTTTGCTGACTGGAGATGATAGTTGTCATGGTGACTAGTACTAAGACTAGTGTTCAATTCCAGATATTATTAGTTGAATAAACTGAGCTACCATGGTGACTTCTGAAGCTATGTTCATAAACCATTAGCCTGGGCCTCTGGATTATTAGTGCGATGATGTTACTACTTTGCCACTATCCCTCCTCGATTATTCATGGAACACTAAGTGCCCCAACTCAATCTACAATATTCCAACGTGATATGCCCAATTGTTAAACCACTAACATGAGAGATGATGCTTCCCTCACATCTCCAATTGCCAAGAGTAATATTTCAGCCACAGTGTCAGACAGCACAGAAGCAGAGCCTTCGATCCAACTCATCCATGCTGACCAGGTTTCCCAATCTCAGCTCGTCCCACTTGCCTACACCTACCCATGTCCTTCCAAACCTTTCCTATTTTTTTCTGTAGCTATCCTAACGGCTTTTAAATGTTGTAACTGTACCCACATCTATTCCCACTTCTTTGGGCAATTCAGCCCATATTTGAACCACCTGTGCGAAAAAGCTGTCCTTCACATCCCTTTTAAATCTCTCCTGCCTCCAATGCTCCCTAGTTTTGAACTCCCCCCACCCTAATGAAAAGACCTTTGCGATTCATCTTAGCTAGGCCCCTTACGATCTTACAAAGTTCCACAAGATCACTCCGCAACCTCCTATGCTCTAGTGAAAGATGTCCCAGTCTACCCTCATACCTCAAACCTTCCATACCCGGCAACATCCTGGTAAATGTTTTCTGAAACCTCTCCAATCTAATAATATCCTTCCAAAGCAGGGGGGAGGAGATCAGAACTGGAAGTAGCACTGCAAAAGTGGCCTAACCAACATACTATACAACCTCAATATGACATCCCAATTCTTATACTCAATGGCTTCTTCCTCAACACGAGCAACATAGCTGGAAATGCAGCATCTGCCAGGTTGAGAGGGAGCAACCAAAGCAAATGATTACTTTTCAGTGCTAAAGAGGTTGGATCTGGAAGGGCACTCATTATTCGGGTTCCCATTCCAATTAATACCCTGTGATTTCTGACTGACCATCTTCCAGGCATCACTTCTCTGAAGGAACAGCTCGCTAACCATTTAGAATCTGGAGGCATCCGAGCACAGGCAACACTAACTACAGTTACCACAGGTTTTGTTATCAAGTACGACTCGCATCAAAATGTTAAAGCTCAGTAACAAAGGGGAGTTTCTTCTCACTCCAACACAAGCCCAACCCTTCCTGATCACCATCACAGTCTTTCCAGCTGGAATCACAGGGCCATGATGGTGTTCATCTCACTCCATTCACTGGAGGATCTTGCTGAACCACCAATAGAATACTGCATCATGGTGAAAGTTATAATTACTCTATGTACTTGTGTAAAAGTCAATTTTTTAAAGACTATTATTTTAAAGGTTAAATTTATGGGGTCAACTGCGACTGGATACTACTTTTCAGGGGCTGATATTCACACTACAATCCAAAATACCCACACCATTGGCAGAAGCCCAATTGATGCCTAAACAAATAGAAAAAAAACACAGAATGAATTACAGTAATTCCATGAGCTCAGCTGAGCCTCCTAAGGGAGGTTGTTACCTGACTCTGACCTGATGCACCTCAAACGTTCACACCAAGTTCTTCCATTTCCCCCGCTTTCTTGTGTCTACTGCTGTTTTAGTTTTCAAACTAACATTGTAAGCTTTTCTTTCTAATAAAACGTTATTGGGCATTTGAATCTCATACAGTCTCATTGATCCTTGTAGCTGCGAGAAAGCAGCAACGGCCGCATGGTAAATATAGTGAAGTAAATGCATATCGGCCTATCTTATATAGGAAAAGATAGTGGGATAATTGTACTAATTGTAGTGCTCGTTCGGTAACAAACTTAAGAAATCAGTGGCTAAAGTCGGCGTGAATCGGACATCAAAACACATTACAGCAAAAAAAAATGCATTTCCTCTTCGTAACATTTATGGATAGGTTAATACCTTGACTTAAATGTTGATCTGTTTTCTGTAAGGAACTAGGGTTGACTTTGACACAAGCTACATGGAAAATTCCAGATTTTTTTGCGCAAAAATAGGGGGTCAACTTTAACTCGAGAATGTACGGTAGATTTTTTTATCACATATTTAAGGAACAAAAGTACAGAACAACAGTGAAAACTGTACAATGTCACCAACACACAGTGCGATCTTAGTTACAAAAATAATTCAGAAGAATAGAAAAGTTACACTACATTACAGATATACATGGTATAAATTAGCAAAATAAGAAATAAAGCTACAAAGATAGACATTACAGTCTTTCAGCAAGGGCTTCCACCTGGTCTGACTGGGCTCCATCAGTTCCTGACCAGCAGCCATCTTGACTCTGGGCCCACTGGCCACCATCCCCTCTGTCAGCAGCTAACTCATTCAGACCTCCATAACACTGCCCCCAGCCCTACTCCTCATTCTTAGCATTGACCTGCATTACAGCTCCTTCATTTCAATTTTTAAAAATATGAATGCAGCCCCCTCCTGTCTGAACCTAGGGGCTGTAACCCAGTCATTGGAAATGGACACAAGCCCACCTACTACAGCCTTGGGCTGTGGAACAATGCCATTAGTGAAGGCTCCTTAGGATACACGTATAGCCTTGATAATGAACCTGCAACTCACTTACTGATTTTAAATTGATAACAAAGGGGATGTTGAAGAGCACCCATTTAAAATTACCTGGCCCTTTATAGTAACTCTGATCTTTCTCCTGCATTAGCGACCAGATCCATTTCTCCAGTGTATGTATTATTTCAGTGCGTCACTGTGATCATTGCCCAGTCCCATAGAAACAGTTAAACCCAAAGAGAAACACTCCTACAAAGCTAGATTCATGAACATTCCTTATTTATCCAGCGCCAGTTGTTTAATCAATACTCAGCTCATATATAGCTCTGATGCAGACGGTAATAAAGAAACCTCGGAGGGATCCAGAATGGAAGTGTTTGCTCACAAAAAAAATCATTTGCATTTTATATAATGCCTTCCATGACAAAAGGATTTTTCAAAGCACTTTGGAGCCAAATGGGATACTTCTAAAGATACAACTTAGGAGAAGTCAGCCATTTAACCCAACAGGTATACTCTCCTATTTCATAGAATCATGGCTGATCTGTTTGTGTTTTCAATTTGAGAGACTGGGAGAGAGCACATCCTGAAGGAGGCACAGAGCCTGTGTGGGGGTGAGTGCTTAAGGGTCATAGAGATGTACAGCACAGAAGCAGACCCTTTGGTCCAACTCGCCCATGCCGACCAGATATCCCAACCCAATCTAGTCCCAATTTGGCAGCACTTGGCCTATATCCCTCAAAGCCCTTCCTGTTCTTTTACCCATCCAAATGCCATTTAAATGTTGTAATTGTATCAGCTTCCACCACTTCCTCTGGTAGCTCATTTCATACACGCACCACCCTCTGCATGAAAAAGTTGCCCCTTAGGACCCTTTTCTGGGAAGCTGGAGCACAGTGGGAATACGTTGCAGGGGAGAGAAGTGCTTTTCTTTTTGAGTTCTTGGTTTGGAAGGCCATTTTTTGTAGTTTATACTTTGTAAGGCTACATTCTTCAATTTTCAGTTGAGTGCAGAGAGTGAGTCGGCAGAAGCATACATGGAGGCCCGGGATCAGGAGCCTAGCACTTCAGAGAGTAGGGTTAAGAGCTGCAGTTTCAGGGATCTGCCAATTGGGAAAACATATCAAATAGTGACACTGGAACGTGGTGGATTGATTCATTCGTGATTTTTGAAAAAAAGTGTGGCTTTTTTTTTCATAAGAAAGGGTTAAATGAGAAGCCACGGGAATAAGTGAAAATCAGTGCCGATGTAATAAATGAGTATAAGTGTGCAAAGCAAAAGGTAAAGGAAGTACAGTTCCTGTAACAGAAGTTTGTTGTTAATATTCTGCGACCGGAGAACCATGTTTTCGGAGCTGGAGCTGTGGGTGGACTCACTGTGGAGCATCCAGGATACGGAGTACGTCATGGATAGCAGTGGTCACGACACTGGGGAAGAGAGGGCAGGGCAGACGAAGGCAGATAGTGGCAGGATGAGAGTGGGAACTGACAGGCATTTCAGCAGCCAGAAATTAGGCCTCAGGATGATACATTGTCTCCTTGACATTTGACTCAGGGACGTCACTGAATGGCTGCAGGGCATTCCAAAGCAGACTGGCAAACAGAGAGAGATCAAGGTACACATTGAGACCAACGACATGGGTTGGAAAAGGGCTGAGCTCCTCAAAGCAGAAATAAGGGAGGTAGGAGGTAGAGCTAAAGCTAAAAATGTGTTGCTGGAAAAGCGCAGGAGGTCAGGCAGCATCCAAGGAACAGGAGAATCGACGTTTCGGGCATCAGCCCTTCTTCAGGAAGAAGGGCTGATGCCCGAAACGTCGATTCTCCTGTTCCTTGGATGCTGCCTGACCTGCTGCGCTTTTCCAGCAACACATTTTTAGCTCTGATCTCCAGCATCTGCAGTCCTCACTTTCTCCAGGTAGGAGGTAGATCAAAGAACAAGACCCAAAAGGGGGTAATCTCTGGATCACTTCCATTGCCCTGTGCGAGTGAGTAGAGGAATTGGAGGTTAGTTCAGGTGAGCGTGTGGCTGGAGAGATGGTGTAGGTTGGGAGGGGTACTTTAGATTGCTGGAAAATTGTGCACGGTTTTTGGGGTCAGCGAGACCTGTACAACACAGATCAATTGCATCTGAAGAGAAAATTTCCCTCACCTGTCCTAAAACTGTAAATCCTAACTTTAAAACAATGCCCGAGCTGTTCTGAGCTGACCCACAGCAGTAAACATCCCTACCACATCCACCTAGTCAAAACCTTACAGGATCTTATACAGAATCAAGTCACAGGGTCTGTTTCCATGCTGTATGACCATGCTGTCCAACTCATCCATGCTGACCAGACATCCTAATCTGACCTAGTCCCATTTGCCAGCATTTGGCCCATATCCCTCTAAACCCTACCTATTCAAGTACCCATCCAGATGCCTTTTAAATGCTGTAATTGTACCAGCCTCCAACATTTCCCCTGGTAGCTCATTCCATACATGCACCACCCTCTGTGTGGAAAAAGTTGCCCCTTAGGTCCCTTTCAAATCTTTCTCCTCTCACCTTAAACCTTTGCGCTCTAGTTTTGAAACCCCTCCAGGGAAAACACCCTGTCTAAATCACCCTATCCTTGCCCCTCAGGACTTTATAAACTTCTATAAAAAGGTTATTACATCAATCAAATTACCATTCGCTCTTTCTAAACTCTCAGGGAAACTAGCCCTGCATGTCTAACCTTACAATGTCATCATCACAGTTACTATGTACAAAATGCAGTGGTCAATTTACTCTCAGCAAGCTCTCACAAACAACAAGATGCCGATTGAGGGATAGAGGCTTCCAAGGATAGGGTTTGTGTTGGAGATAAGCCAATCACTTTCTACTTTCCTTCAAAAAAAATAGTGTATTAAGGAACTTGTATGTCCAGCTGAGAGGACAGGTACAGGTACAACCTGCATAATGTTTAATCTGAATCAACACCTTTAATTGTGCTGCCCTCCTTCAGTATCACAATAGGGAGCAGCAGCCAAGAGGTTTGTGTTCAGTTTCTTCTGTGGGACATGAACCCACAGAGGAAAGAGTGCTACCAACTGAGACATATCTAGAGTTAGAGTGAGATGGTAGATTGTAGGGTTATAAATGCAATTTTAATGGCTCCATAAACTAGTGACACCTCAATATCAAATGATCTTTCAGCATAAAAACTGTAATTCGACATACTTGCCAAGATGTGTCATTTAGGCTCATGAAGACAGAGCCGGCAAAGATCGAACTTAAACCAGTGCACTTTAAACATTACATCGGACGTTCAATTCATCATTTCGAATTATTCCCACTCTTAACACTGAGCTTTTTTTAGATTAGATTAGATTACTTAGTGTGGAAACAGGCCCTTCGTCCCAACAAGTCCACACCAACCCGCCGAAGCGCAACCCACCCAGACCCCTACATTTACCCCTTTACCTAACACTACGGGCAATTTAGCATGGCCAATTCACCTGGCCTGCACATCTTTGGACTGTGGGAGGAAACCGGAGCACCCAGAGGAAACCCACACAGACACGGGGGAGAATGTGCAAACTCCACACAGTCAGTCGCCTGAGGCAGGAATTGAACCCGGGTCTCTGGTGCTGTGAGGCAGCAGTGCTAACCACTGTGCCACCGTGCCGCCCACAAAAGGCCTGTCACTCATTGATACAGAAGCATAATTTATCTAGGGTTGTACACACAGCTTTTAAAGGCACAAATCAGCAATTGTGGCTGGTGAGCATTTAACCATTTTTCATTAATTCTCTGGATGAAGGTGCTCCCAACAGTGCCGTTAGGTTTGGAGATCGGAAAGCTCACAGATGGCAACTGTGGCTCTTTTCCTGTGCCAGAACATTGTGGGTTCAAGTGCCACTTCAGAGGAGATGAACATAGAAACCTACGGCTGAATTTCTAGGATACTGTGCAGTTCTCAGAGCACTAGCTGCTATGTGCGTGCAAATGTATTTGCAAGTATCTGAAATATATCTCAGCAATTACAAAAATGTCTGCACCCAAGCCTACAGCTCAGCTCCTGTAGGCTTAACTAGTCTAGTACATGAGCATAGATCAGTCACCAGACTCAAACACTGAACAATTGAACACCTCACACAGTGCAGCATTGAGGAAATTTTGCATCAAAAAAAAAAGGTGCCATCTTTCAATTAAGAACAATAAACAGAGAATCTGTCTGGCCACTCAGGTGGAGATATAGGATTGCATGGCAATATTCCAAAGAACTACTCCATTACCTCCAGTAACCCGTCAAATATTTCTCAACATTGCAAGGAAAGCATTATCTGATCATTATTACCTTGTTGTTAATGTCATTGTTCTACAGAAACTGGTTTCAGCATTACAATAATGGCTGTAATTCATTGCATGGAAAGTACTTTGCTGCAAAATTAGGTCCAGAAGACATTATAAAAATGCAAGTCTTCCTTTCTGATGAAATAGGAGTGCATGAAGGGCCACATACATTCAGTTAGGATATAGCGTAACCTAAAAAGGAATTGAAGGACCATTAATCATACTAGTATCTTGAAGGAAACATTTTAAACATTGAGTCTATGAAGTATTGCAGAAAAAATATAGCTTGTTTTCTGAGCCAAACAATGCTAATGCAGGGCTAATGATCGTAACAATGCCAGCCACGAGTGACTAAAGTATAACTTCAGGGGCTGACTTAATAAAGTTTGGTAGAGGGATTCATTGGTTATAGAACCAAAAGAGTTGATAAAACTGAGTCTTCAACAGGTTTGCAAGCTGCAAGGTCAGGAAAGTTATTTTTGAGAAGAAAACAAACCTCACAATTCCTTAACACCACAATCATCAGCCATTCTTGAGGATTTACAACCTTAAACTCATTTATGCACACAGCCTATTTAGCCCATTGTACCCGCACTGGTTCTCTGCAGAGCACTCTCGTCAGTCCCATTCCCCCAGTCTATCTGCACTGCCCTGTTACGTTCTCAAGTGTCTAATGAATGGCACCATTCACAACTCCTCTGGTACAGAAGCAGTCTATATCCAAATGCATCAAGACCTACACAATTTCCAGGCTTGGGCTGACATTTGTGCCAGACAACTCAAACACACCAGGCAACAGCTACCTCCAACAAGAAAGAATATAACTATCCCCTTTGCCATTACCCCACTAGCAACATCCTGGGCTACTAATGGCCAGAAAGTGAACTGGACTAGCCATAGCAGCAACAAAAAAGTCAGAAAAAGCAAGCCAGGAATACTGCAGCGAGTAACTCACCTGAATCAGCAAAGCACGTCTACCAGCCACACGGCACGAGTCAGAAGTGTGATGGATTTCTCCCCACTTGCCTGGATGGGTCCAGCTTCAACAACACTTGAGATGCCCAGCACCATCCAGGATAAAGCAGCCTGTTTGAGTGACATCACATTTACTCCCTCCATCACTGCTGCTCAATAGCAGCACTGTGCACTATCTACAAGATGCACTGTAGAAATTCGGGGTCAACAGTGTGGTGCTGGAAAAGCACAGCAGGTCAGGCAGCATAAGAGGAGCAGGAGAATCGATGCTTCGGGCATAAGCCCTTCATCAGGAACATCCCAGCATCACACTCTCGACTCTGATCTCCAGCATCTGCAGTCCTCATTCACCAAGGCTCTGAAGTTTCCAAATCCATGACCACTGCCATCTTAAAAGGGCAAGGGCAGCAGATACATGGGAAGACCACCCTCTGAAAGTTCCCCTCCAAGCCACCCACCAGCCAGATTTGGAAATATAATCACCATTCCTTTGTAGTTGCTCAGTCAAAATCCTGGAACACCTTCCCTAGCAGCATGCGGAATGTCCTTCAAACCACATGGATGCGGCAGTTTAAGGCAGCAGCTCATTAGCTTGTTCTCAAGGGAAGTAAAGATGGGCAATAAATGTTGGCTCAGCCAGTAAAATCACAACCTTCAAATAAAATGCTCAATTTGCTTTAAATGTCATTGATCATCTCTGCTGCCACCTCTACCCTGGGCAGCAAGCTCCTGGCTCCCAGTTGCTGCCCAAGAACGTTCTTCCTCATTGCACTTGCTCCATTTCTTGCCCAAAAGCTTAAAGTCTGCCTCTCCCAGTCCTGGCACCATCCATTAATGGGAACAATTTTGCTTTGTCTAACTTATTGAAAGCTATTCTAAGCTTATCCACCGGTACCCAATCTTCCCTTAATGTAGGAGAAAGTGGGGACTGCAGATGCTGGAGATCAGAGTAGAGAGTATGGTGTTGGAAAAGCATAGCCTGACAGGCAGCATCCGAGGAGTAGGAGAATCCTGACGAAGGACATAGGCCCGAAAAGTCGATTCCACTGCTCCTCGGATGCTGCCTGACCTGCTGTGCTTTTCTAGCACCACACTCTCTTCCCTTGATGTATTTCGCTTTCAGGACACCACCCTTAACGTTTTCCATCTCTCCATCTTGCTAAAATTTTCACTCCATCCTCTTAAATACCCTCAAGTTCTTTTTTTTTAAGTAGAGCAAGAGAAACTGAGAACAATATCATTGTGGATTAAGTAGGCCTTTATGAAAATGGTCACCATACTGTTCCTGCTTCTGTAGTCAATGACTACGAAGCCCACCATCCCTTAACATTACTAACTCTCCTCTCAATATGACCTGCCCCCTTCAAAGATCTACATAGACAAATTCTAAAGTTTCTACACAATCTTTACAACTGTGCCAAGGCAGACCAAGGTGCAACACCTCAGCTAAAAGATGACCCTCTTGCATTGGAGCACTACCTCATCACTGAAGACTCCACCAGGATTTTTATGTCCAGGCCTGAATTGGGATTCAAGCTTGTGAGACAAGTGTCTGGAAAGCACTCCCAACTAAGCCACAGAGGTCAATTAGGGACAATACTCCCTCTAACTTATGCTACAAAAAGTCAATGCACACCTCACAGGTGCTGTGTGTTCAGCTTAAGTGAAATGTTGCCTAAGGGAAGTGATTTTGAAACTAGGAGTCCCGGTTTACACAAATAGAGAGTGTTGAAAGAATGTGGGTGCTTTGAAAGAATTTTGAATCAATACACCAGGAGGTCAAATCTATGAAACGTACCTTTGATGTTATGGTGTATAAAAGAGCACTATATTCAAGAGATCTTCATAGGGCATGGGAAGTGTGACTTAATACTGAGAAACCACACGTAGCACCAGGCAGGGGTCAATACACAGTTTATCCATATCCAGCACTGTAAGGTTTGTGCTTGCTTGAAGCATATTGTGACAACCTTTAGGAGGTGTGGGGTGGCAGTAGGGGTGGGGGTGTTTAAAAGGTTAACAAGAGACTTCCTGGACCCCCAATCCCTCTACTTCGATGTGGTAGAAATCACGGGTCTGAAATTGCTGCAGTGCATCTTATAGATATGGGACACACTGCAGCTACACTGCACCAATAGCAGAAGGTAGGAATATACCCATGACATATTCATCAAAAGGGGGTCAAGGCTACATTTCCAGAGGTAGATTTTGACTATTCACAAACCCATTACAGTTTAATGGGTGGAATGTCAAGCAGGGTATGCCGACCCACGAACCCAAATCCCAGAATACATTCACACTGCAGAAAGGAAATGTTAATGAATAAAATTAACTTATTAAATTATGGATTTGTAATTTGATTTTCTGCAAGTTAATCTGCATAACATATACAGTACCACAAAGTCTGGTTTGCGAGTCAGATAGCTCAACTTATTTACAACACTAACTATTTTTATGGTTACAATATCACAGACTTACACAGTCTGATCTCTGCACTTAACCGTGTTACTGTACAATGCATACAGATCACTGACTGACTGAGGGCACTACACTGACTCCATTGCAAAAGGAAGCAAGTTTTTTTAAATCAAAACATCCTGTGTTGCAACATCATGCACCTATTTTAAAAAGATATAGTCCTATCTAGTTTGGAATTCAACAAAGATCCTTGGGCAGTGCAGGCCAAACCATGACCACCGTAATAGGACAAGGAACACATGGGAACACCACCATCACCTGCAAATTCCCCAAGTCCCTCACTATCCTAACTTGGTATTCCTTCATCATCATTGGGTCACAATCCTGGATTTCCCTCCCTAATGACATTGTGGATCTATCTACAGCACATGGACTGCAGCAGTTCAAGAAAGGAGCTCACCCCCACCTTTTCAAGGGTAACTAAAGGTGGGTAATAAACACTGGCCAAGCCAGCAACATCTATATACCATGAATGAATTAAAAATAAAAACTGATGCCATAATACAGCAGTTTCAGCAATTAAGATTTGCAAGGTACAAAACTGACAGTTCCATTTAGAATCAATGAATCCCTACAGTGCAGGAGGCCATTCTGCCCATAGAGTTACACTGGCCCACTGAAGAACAGCTGACCCAGACACGCCACCTACCCCATTTCTATCACCCTCCATTCCCTATAGCTAACCCACCCAGCCTGCATATCCCTGAATACTGAGTAATTTAGCATAGCCAATTGACTGAACCTGCACATCTTTGGACTGTAGACGCAGGGAGAATTTGTAAACTCTGTCGGTAAAATCAAACCCGGGTCCCTGGCACTGCAAGGCAGCAGTGTTAACCACCAAGTCACCTTGCCACCCTTTTCTTAATGGAAATCTATAACGGTTATTTAGTACTCAAGTATTTTTCCAAAATACAGGAACAATCAAACCATTTCTTTCTGCGGTTTTGGATTCCATACGGCCTAACTGACTGTCAACAAACAAAACAAATTACAGCTAATTCGAAACAAAACAAAAGGACAGTGCATTCTATTTATCCAATCCTTAATTTTTGATGAGATATACTCAGCAAACAACCTTTCTCTTTTAAAAACTGCCACTTTAATTTGGCGAAACTATTTTAAATTTTGCAGCGTCTGCTGATAGAACTTCTTCAGAATTCGGATTACACGGCTCCCTTGATGATGGCAGTGAGAGGAAAGATTCTTTGCACCTGGATCATTAAGACACAGGCGAAGCCGAGAATGAGAAAAGGTGAACGGGTTTACAAGAGAATTTGCAGCCGAAAAAGGAGAGAACTAAATCAATGTCACAGCTAACAAAAAAAAAATCCCTCTGATCGATTACACCTTAAAAGTGATTTGCAAGATGTTCTCTAAGCCTATTGCTTGGTTCATATTGATACCAAGTACACGGTCAAGGGTGTGGTGCTGCTCAGGCAGCATCTAAGAAGTAGGAGAATTGACGTTTCAGGCATAAGCCCTTCATCATCACCAAATACTTGGGTTCAACACACATTTGCAGGAAATCTGCCAATGTGTTGTAAGAACAGCAAATCTCCCTGCTGTAGAAAAGATGTTGTGAAACTTGAAAGGGTGCAGAAAAGATTTACAAGGATGTTGGCAGGGTTGGAGGTCCTGAACAGCAGGGAGAGGCTGGGGCTATTTTCCCTGGATCATTGGAGGCTGAGGGGTGACCTTATCGAGGTTTATAATATCGTGAGGGGCATGGGTGAGATGAATAGACAAGGTATTTTCCCCAGGGTTGGGGGAATCCAAAACTAGAGGGCATAGGTTTAAGGTGAGAGGGGAAAGATTTAAAAAAGGGGCTATACAGCCGAGTGTATGGAATGAGCTGGCACAAGAAGTGATGAAAGTGGGACCATTATATTTAAAAAGCATCATGATGGGAATGTGAATAGGAAGGATTGAGGGGGACATGGACCAAGTGCTGGCAAACAGGGCTAGATTAAATGGAGAATATCTGGTTGACATGGACGAGTTGAATCGAAGGGTCTGTTTCTGTGCTGCACATCTCTATGACTCTAAAGGACCAGGGAAAATGCACCGGAAAAGCTTGAAACCTAGTGCCCATAGGTTTTCTTTGCCAATATTTGGGAACTTTGTCTCAAAATGAATGAATGGTACAGTAGAATAATCGTTCCCCTCAGACCAAAACACCAAGTAGCATAGTGGGGTGGGAAGAGGGGAAATCTTTTTGCGTCATCCTGAGATGGAATATTTGTACACAAGCTTTAGGCACTGGAATAATTCCAAGTTCATAGGCCTCACTGTCGCAGTCAGTCTTTATTTGGGAGAGAGGAGGAGCTGCTCCAGTCACCTGGATTCTTAGTTTTAATTTTAGGGCTTGTTTTGAAATATAAAAGGAGACCGATGTCTTTTGTATCTGCTAGCTTCTGAGTTCTCATGCGAAACCTCTTCAACCATTTTTCCTAGCGGGGATGGGTCTACACACAGAAACTTATATTCAGAATGAGACAGCAAGTGAAACCTTCTTCAGGTCAAAATACGCCACACTTTATCCTTGCGCTTGACTTTCCCATTCAGTTTAGTTGAAGAGGAATTCAAACCACTGCTAATGAGTTCAAAAGTGCTCAAATACAGGATGCTTCTTTTTGAAATGCAGTGCTGAAAGGACTTGGGAAGCTTTACTACTGGACAGCCTGTAAACAGGCAGAGTAGGCAATACAGGAATGGGGTGTTGGGGGCAGCGGGTGTAGGATGGGAAGTTTATACTGGGTGAGGGGCATGAAAGCATGGCTCATTCTGTGTGGTGTGCATGGAAGGAGGGATGGCATTCAGTGTGCGTACGTATAACATGCTTGTGTTCCTGTTCGTGTACAGGCACAGTAATGAAAAAGCAGCTACTTTGGTAAGTCTCTGATTATTCTCCTTTCATTAGTTGGGTCACTGTCAACTGCTCTTGTAGACAAGTCAAAACGATAGAAAATTTGCATTCCTGTGGCATTGGTCATGACCACAGCATGCCACAAAGTGCTTTACAGAAAAGATATAGTCACAGTTACACAGGAAACATAGCAGCCAACTCTCACACTGCAAACTCCAGTGTAGCAAGATAACAATGTGATAAAGGACCGTTGGCTGTTGCAATGATGTTAGGAAAGAGGTATGTACTTTCCAGGACATGAGATAGGACTCTCCTACTCTCAAGTGTTGATGTAAAAAGCCAGTTTTTTTTTGTATGGGTAAAATTGCAGGAATGAGTTTTGCCAACGTCTGGGCAGAATTGCAAGGAAGCCAAATCTGAAAAGGAACACAATTTATACCGCAAAAGAAAAAGAGGTGTTGATTGGTTAGCAAATGGATTCCAATGGTAGCAACGTTGCCATGGAGAGTGCACCAGGAAACAGGTAACTGCCAAGAATTTGTTTAAAATTCCACTAGATCATCAGTTGGACTTGCTGCATGGCTTGTTTGCACATGCAAGAAGCTTCAAATACTCACATGTAGGTTTTGTAAACATGTTCTGACATTATATCTTTTAGAATCAAATAAGAACTGTAGGGAAGTGTCATGCCCTGTTGCATTTCACACTGCAACTTCATGTTGAACTGCCTCATACTGTACTAGTTTAGATGAAAACCTAGCAGTTACTGTTCCCTGATCCAGTTTGGTCCATGGCAACATCTTTGATTTGATTTACTGTCATGTGTATTTGTTTCAAATGCACTGGTTAGCGTCACCACCCTCTGTCGTCATTTTAAACCACAGAAAAAAAAAAATCATCGGAGCAGATTCCACTTGCCAACCAAATTAGCACCTCTTCTCATGCACTATAAATTGTTGCTCCCTTCCAGATTTGGCATTCTTGCAATTGTGTCCTGATACACTCAAGACTAAATGCTTCCACAATCTCTTTACTCAGCAATGCTCAAAAGTTTGGCTAACAAAGTGAATGTCTCCCGCTTCTTTGTTTCAAAGTGACGGCAATGTGGTATTTTACAGTCGCCTACAAATTGCTGATATGGCCGCAGTTTAACATCTCAGCCAAAACAGTACCCTGAGAAACAGGGGGCTCTGCGCTCAGTACTCTAACAGTAGCAGTAATCAAGTTAATGCAGTTAAGTCACAGTTCACAATACTCCCTGATTTTATAACATCCACAAGTTTTGGAATTCGGCTCTCTACACAAAGACTAGCATTGTTAACATGTTGGCAATTTTACATTTGGTCAGGAAAATGCCAATGTTGCAGTATACTGGAACAGTTAAGCCAGGGGCATGGCCAGTTCTGGTGTACAAGTCTAATGGGAGCACCATACCACTGGTTGAGGAGAAAAAGGTGTTGCTGGAAAAGCGCAGCAGGTCAGGCAGCACCAAAGGAGCAGGAGAATTGACGTTTCGGGCATGAGCCCTTCTTCAGGAATGAGGAGGATGTGCCAAGCAGGCTAAGATAAAAGGTAGGGAGGAGGGACTTGGGGGAGGGGTGTTGGAAATGCGATAGGTGGAAGGAGGTTAAGGTGAGGGTGATAGGCCAGAGAGGGATTGGGGGTGGAGAGGTCGAGAAGATGATTGCAGGTCAAGAAGGCGGTGCTGAGTCAGAGGGTTGGGACGGAGAAAAGGTCGGGGGAGGGGAAATGAGGAAGGTGGAGAAATCTGCATTCATCCCTTGTGGTTGGAGGGTTCCTAGGCGGAAAATGAGTTGCTCTTCCTCCAGGCATCGTGTTGTCATGGTCTGGCGATGGAGGCAGCCAAGGACCTGCATGTCCTTGGTGGAGTGGGAGGGGGAGTCAAAATGTTCAGCCACGGGGCGGTTGGAAACACATTTTTCAGCTCTGATCTCCAGCATCTGCAGTCCTCACTTTCTCCACTGGTTGAGGAGATGCAGGTACATGGAGGACAATCATTTCAGGATTGCCCGACTGAGAGGTGCTGCTACAAAGAATTCTTGTGGTCTACCCTTTGTCTCGGGAGGGAGGGGGGAATTCATGCACTCCAGTGACCACTTGTACACTATACCTCATTTATTAAGGCATATGGTTCGCCACAAAAAGGCGACCATTTCCAGCCACACTTCACCATGACCCAGTGTGCCTTTCCCTTCTATCGGATACAGAATCACAGAATCCCAACATTTGGGAGCAGGCCATTCAGCCCATCAAGTCCACACGGATCCTCCAAAGAGCATCCCACCGGATCTAAGCTCTTACCCTGTTCCAGTATTTCCCATGGCTGATCCACCTAGCCTGCACATCCTTGGAACACTACGGGACAATTTAGCATGGCCAATCCTCCTAACCCGCACATGTTTGGACAGTGGAAGGAAACTGAAACAGCCAGAGGAAACCCGCACAGACATGGGAAGAATGTACAAACTCAACACAATCAGATAGTCGCCAGAGGCTGGAATCGATCTCCGGTCTCTGGCACTGTGAGGCAGTGCTAACCACTGTGCCACCATGCCAGCCCAAATATGTTAAAAGGTGAAAGGCAACACAAATCTATCAAGGTCAGGGTAAAATGGCATTATCACTGGCATCATTTCAAACAGAGCTGTAAACGAGACCTCATCGCCAGTCTGCTTTGACATGTCTGAAGTAAATATTGCATCATCATCTGGATTTCACCTCTAACACTGGCCAGCTTTCAACAGCACTTTGGCCATTTCAGCCAGCAGGATGGCTCTTTTGTTTAAAAGGGAGCAGTGCAGAATGTGGTGGATGGAGGGGAGAGGGGAGGCTGCCCATCGGGGGGGGGGCTCAATCTGTAGGCATTTCAAACCGTTGCCAAGAAAGTGCTGGAGAAAGGATGGTCGCTTTTAATTCAGAAGCGAAATGCAGATCAGGATTCAGAAACTAAACCACAGAGAGATCTGAAGAAGCGACCTATAAGCTCAGCGTCATGTGTGTGTCTGGTAATGAAAGCTATATTACAAAACAGCTTGTTATCATATCCAATTTTCCAGCGCAGTTTGCCACGGTAAAAAGTGGATGAAAACATCCATAATGGGTTTACAAAAAAAAAACAGCAGGGTAAAAAGATTGTGGACAAAAAAAAACAGACATATCATTTGTAGCTTGGCAGACGTAAACACAGATTAATAACATTATCGTACCTTGGTTTTCTTTTGCAAAGTATATTGTTCCTGAAATGATGGATCGTCAGGACCAAGTTGGATGATGCGGACGTTGGTTGGATACAAAGGGTCGTTTTACGCTTCGACTTTTCCTAGAGGTAATTCGCCAAGCTGAGAAGGTAGATTTATAATTACTTTGATTAACATGCAATGTAGCCTTTATATTATTAACATATTGATGATCAGTTAGAGAGCCATAAGTCCTGCTCTCATCAGGTTCCAATGCTGACAGACACTAGGTGACCCACTGAAGGTCCAATTATAATGGAAATCTGCATACACTGTTCACTTTCACATTTGACATTCACGGGATGCATGTACAGCTGACACTTAAAAGGACACAACATTCACAAAAATGACAAGATATATTTATTGCCGCAAGTCCATTTAACCAGGACAATGGGTTCAGACTTGGGCTGATAAGTAACAAATCATATTCACGCCACCCAAATTCTAAGCAATGACCATTTCCCAAGGAGAAAATCTAATCTTCCACCCCTGATGATCAGATGCATTATCACGACTAAATTCCTGAGGATTAGGAGTGACCAGGAGCTGAACTGGACTGGTCATATAAATACTGTGGCTACAAGACAGATCAGTGCATGGGAATTCTACAGCAAGTAACACACCTCCTGACTCCTCAATGCCTGAAGAAGGATTTGCTTCCAGAAAAACATTTTATCTGATGCAGTCATGCTAATCTTATCCTTTCTAAAATAAGAAACTAGATCCCGATAATTTAGCATTAAAAAGATCCAATCGACATTTATTACATCTCACTCAGATACACATTGTTAATTCACAGACACACAAGTGTCTGAGCTAGGACAGCAGAAAAGCATGCTACTCAATAGGAGTCACGCTTCAACTGATACCAATTTAAGACAGCGTCTCAGATCTTTATACCCTCAGGTCACGTGCTACAACACAGTGATGATATAATGAGCATTTCTCTCAAAAATATACCAAGATATTGTGGCTGTTAAAAATCTAATGACATACTGACTGTGAGACATAACAAAGTCTACCCACCAGCAGCGAGGGGGCAAGTCAGGAGTGTGACTGAATACTCCCCACTTGCCTGGATGAGTGCAGACCCAACTACACAATAGGCTTGACACCATCCAAGACAAAGCAGCCCATTTTGTTGGCTATTCATTTATAAGCATTAATAGTCACTCTTTCCAACACCAGCACATTATGTCAGCAGTGCGCAGCATGCACTGCCAAGTCCCCTTCAGCAAGACATTCCAAACCCATGACCGCTACCATCGAGAAGTAGAAGGACGGCAGTTATGTGGGAACGTCCCTGCCTAAGAGTTCCCCTCCAAGCCACTCACCATCCTGACTTGGAAATACATCACCATTCCTTCAGTATTGATGAGTCACAGTGCTGGAACTCTCCCCCTCTCAGCATTGTGGGTCAACCTACAGCACACAGACCACAGTGGTACAAAAAGGTAGCTCATCCATGGTAACTGGGAATGGGCAATTAATGCTGGCCAAGGCCCATGAAAGAAAATGTTCAGAAATGATTTACTTTGTTTTAAATGTTTCCATTAACATTGCACTTGTTAGAAGGTGTCAATTTGCAAATTTTTAATCTGAAACACTTCAAGGTTTTCAAAAACCAAATGCCCTCTTTCATTTGTATAATTGAATTTCAGCAACAGCACTGCGGCTCTCAAGATACTGCAACTCAGACTAAATTTTAAACGGTTATTCTTGTTATTAAGGTTAGTGACCCTGAAGTATTCTAATCTTAAGTCTCACTTGAAGCTTATTAATTGCACACTGCAACTCTCACAGTCACACTCTCAGTTAATCATTTATATCTATCCATGTTTACTTGGACTTGGTGATAATGGCTTCACACTGAATGGGCAGATTCGATGATCAGTTAGTAACATCAGTCAATGCACACCAGTTAGTAGCATTATCGCATATTTCAATATTTGAAGTGCTAAATGTCATAACTTAGCCTATTTACTTCTTGATCCATTGTCTGGTCACAAATATGTTTCTTGGTATTTTCACAATTTCTATACTATATCATTACACGCTTTCCTAAGCACCCCCCCCCCCTCACTTTCACATTAACCAACCTACCAACCCCATCACTGAAAGGAGCGAGTTTACAGTGTACACTGTTGCAATATAAGCTCATCTAAAAAAGAGCTTCAAACAACTCAGCCAAACAATGTGAGAAAAGTTTTCTTTCTTCTTAGACACATTCTCAACATAAGCAGCAAAGCCAACCCCCTTCATGGGAAACTCTCTCAGGCAAATCTGACTCCAGAGCTGGACAGCTAACAACAGATAAGTGGCTCTTTCAGAAACATCCCTGTCTAACGTACGAAAGCTACTGCTAGACTCAAAGCTAGAAAAATTGTCCTGTTGACATCTAGGAGAAAAACAAGTTTGCAAAATACCCTTCCTAGTGGATGTTGATACTCTCTCACAAGTTTAGGGCTGGACATGATGGGCTGAAGGGTCTCTTTCCATCCTGTAAACACTAGCTGGCTCCAAAATTACTCCCTTTGATTACTCTGTATTCCTGCTGAATGGGAAAAGGATTTTGAACATTGTAATCTTGAACATTATGACAATATTAACAGTTTCAGCACACAGAGTCTTAGGAACAGCGAGAAACAGTTTAGTTAGAAAATCAAGGACTCCAATCCCACTATATAGCATCATGTTCTTTTTAAATGTTCTTCCTTGGGATGCTAGCGACACTAAATGGATCTCACTGCCCACCCTTAGTTGTCCTCACTGAAGTCATTTTATCCTTAACCCTGGTTCCGAGCATGCTTCTCTCTGAAGTGGTTGAAGTGACCACAATCAGTGTGCAATCTGAATCACATGTGGGCCCAGACCAGGCTTTGTCCTAGAAAAGTCCCCACTAAGCCACTTGGATTTTGAGTGCCAATCCGACAGCATCATGGCAACGTTTAACAAAGCTGGCCTTTCATTTATGGTTCTTGGAGAAAAAGTCGAGTGCAAGATCTCACCCGTGACTCAAGTACTTGAAAGCAGTTGAGAGATTGCAAGTCCCATTCCAGGGAGGGGGCACAAAATTCGAGGCGGTCACTCCAAAGCAGGACTGTTGGAGGCACTGTCTTTTCAATGTCTCTTCTGCCTGCTTGAGGTAAACAGCATGGTTAAGGCAGCATTTAGCACACTTGCCTTCATTGCTCAGGCTACAGAGTATAGCAGTTGGGATGTCAAGTTAAGGTTGTACAGGACATTGGTGAGGCCTCTTGTGGAATACTGTGTCCAGTTCTGATCACCCTGCTATAAGAAAGATATTATTAAACTGGAAAAGGCGAAGAGCAGATTTACCAGAATGGTGCCGAGACTGGCAGGTTGGAGTTATTTTTTAAAAATAGGCTGGACTTTTATCACCGAAGCGTTGGAAGTTGAGGGATCATCTTATAGAAGTTTATAAAAATCATAAGGGGCAGAGATAAGGTGAATGACAAGGTTCTTTTCCCTGTGATGGGTGGGGAGGTGAGAGGGGGGGGGGGGGGGTTGGGTTGGGGATGAGTGAGAGAGAGTTCAAAACAAGGAGGCACATTTTTACAAAGAGAGAAGAGGAAGATTTGAAAGGGACATGAGGAACATTTTTCTTTTGCAAAGGGTGGAATGAACTGTCAGTTACAAATGTTTAGAAGACATTTGGATAAGTACATGAGTAGGAAAGGTTTGGAGGGATGGGTGGGACTAGTTTAGTTTGTGCACATGGTCGGCATGGACTGGTTGGACCGAAGGGCCTGTTTCCACGTTGTACAGCATAAAAAAGTTTTGAAGAAAAGCAGGTTAGTTATCCCCAGAGTCCCAACCATAACGTGTCTGTCAAATCGATGTCTCATGAGTAGATCCTCAGGTCATTAGCACATGGCTGTTTACAGCAAGCTCCCACAACCAAACGGTCTGCCCTATTTCCGACATCAGAGGATTGTTTCATTGGCTGCAAGACATCTAGGTGTTTGTGAAAAACACTTTGTAACAGTGTTTTTTTCTGATTTCTCAAACTGCTTCAGATGGATTTCTGAATTATTGCCCAGTAGCTCATGCATTTACAAATTATTTTTAAAATGGGCACACTGTGAAATCTGACTTAACAGGGAAAGATAAATTTGCTTTGCTCTCTGTCCCAATTATGTACATACATGCTGTCACCTCTCTCACAGTCTCTCAGGTGTCTGTGTTGACTGATCTCCGATGTCTGTGTTGTTTGTTAAGAAGCCTCCCTACAAAGCCGAGCACAGATCAAAAGGAGTTTGTCAGCAGTAAGATGCCAGCTGTTTCCTGATGAAGCAGGCCATTGTTTAATAACTGTACAAGACAACTGCATTTCAATCACTTTTGTCTCCAAATGGATGGCCAAAACAAAAAAGCCACATTGGGTGATTTACTGCACTCCGTCCATAAATATGGACAGAGTAACTTCCTTATAGAGTGACCATGACTGACAATAGACTAGGGGCAGGAGTAGGCCGTTCAGCCCTTCGAGCCTGTACCACCATTCAATATGATCATGGCTGATCATCTTTAATCAGTATCCTCTTCCTGCCTTATCGCCATAACCCTCGATTCCACTATCCTTTAGAGCTCTATCCAACTCTTTCTTAAATAAATCCAGAGACTGGGCTTCCACTGCCCTCTGGGGCAGAGCATTCCACACAGCCACCACTCTCTGGGTGAAGAAGTTTCTCCTCATCTCTGTCCTAAATGGTCTACCCTGTATTTTTAAGATGTGTCCTCTGGTTTGGCACTCACCCATCAGCGGAAATATGTTTCCTGCTGCCAGAGAGTGTCCAATCCTTTCATAATCTTATATGTCTCAATCAGATCCCCTCTCAGTCTTCTAAACTCAGACTGGGTCTGAACAGAGATGGTGACGTCCTCTCCCACTTTTGTAGACCCACTACTTCCTACAACAGCCAACACGTGGTCAAAAACAATGACATGCATCAGGCACCATTGTGTCATCAGCAATGCTTCGACGTGAATCTGTCAGAGGCTCCAGATCATCGGGCAAGTGGTAAGTTTTTGTAAAATGTAACTTACACTTAAATGCTGGAATTCACAGCTTTGATTAATCCAGGCTGTGGTAGAATCATAATGTAAAACTACAGAATCCCTATGGTGCAGATAAAGGCCATTCAGCCCATTGAATCTGCATTGACCTCCGAAGAATAGCAATAACTCTGACCCTCCCCCTGTAATCCTGCATTTCCCATGGCTAATCCACCCGGCCTGCATATTCCAAGATACCGTGATCAACTTAGCACGGCCAAATCACCTAACCGGCACATCTTTGGATTGACAGAGGAAACTGGAGAAAACCCACGCAGATATGGGGAGAATGTGTGGAGTTTGCACAGTCACCAGAGGCTGGAATCAAACCCAGGTCCCTGCACTGTGAGCCAGCACTGATAACCACTGAGCCACCATGCTGCCTATGGTGTCAGCAAATTGACTTACCCTTGAAGCCAGAAGGACATGGGCACACATCCACTGTGTGGACTCAAGCAGAGAATTACAGTAACCACCCCTCAGCCCTGAGGTAATGCCACAGACAGAGGTGCCTTCACTCTTTAAGGCAGTCAGCTTTCTGACATTGTGCTGTTAAAGAATAGCTACAGGGTTCTCTGAGACAAGGAAGGTATTTACTTTCGGAAATTTGAATTTTATTTAGTGCCTTCATCTGCCACAAAGCTGCAAACAGAGCAAGATCTCTTGACATGGATTTTTTAAATTTACTCATGGGACACTGGCATCACTGGCTGGCACAGCATTTATTGCCTGCCCCTAGGTGCCCTTGAGAAGGTGGGAGTGAGCTGCCTTCTTGAATCGCTGCACTCCCCGCACTGTAGGTAGATCCACAATGCCATTAGGGAAGAAATCCTAGGATTTTAACACAGCGACAAAGGACGGGCAATATATTTCCAAATCAGAGTCAAAGAGCCTACGGTCCAACTTGTCCATGCCAACCAGACATCCCAATCTGATCTAGTCCCATTTGCCAGCGCTTGGCCCATATCCCTCTAAACCCTTTGTATCATAGATTCATCCAGATGCCTTTTATATGTTGTAATTGTCCCAGCCTCCACCACTTCCTCCGGCAGCTCATTCCATACACACGCCCCACCATCTCCATGGAAAAGGTTCCCCTTCAGAACCTTTCTAAATCTTTCCCCCCTCACCTTAAACCAAAGCCCTCTAATTTTGGATTTCCCCACCCGAGTATAAAGACCTTGTCTATTTACACTGTCCGTGCCCCTCATGATTTTGTAAGTCTCCACAAGGTCACCTGTCAACCTCTGACAGGCCAGGGAATATAGCCCCAACCTATTCAGCCTCTGCCTACAGTTCAAACCTCCAACCCTGGCAACATCCACATTAATCTTTTCTGAACCCTTTCCAAGTTTCACAACATCCTTCTTACAGAAGGGCAACCAGAACTGTACGCAGTATTCTAAAAAGACAAGATGGTGAGTGGCTTCGAGCGCAGCTTGCAGGTGATGGTGTTCCCATGTATCTGCTGCCTTGGTCCTCCTAGATGGGATGTGGTCGTGGGTTTGGTAGGTGCTATTGGAGGAGCCTTGGCAAATTTTAGCATGTACCTTGTAGATAATACAGACGGCTGTTACTGAGGGTCGGTGGTGGAGGGAACTAATGTTTGTGGAGGTGGGGACAATCGTGCGAATAGCTTTGTCCTTGAGTGTTGTTGCAGCTTCACCCATCCAGGCAACTGGGGAGTGTTCCATCACACTCCTGACTTAGTGTGTTGTAGATAGTGGATAGGTTTGGAGAGCCAGGAAGCCAGTTATTCTCTGCAGTATTCCTAGCCTCTGACCTCTTCTTGTAGCCGCTGTACTTAAATGGCTAGTCCAATCCAGTTCTTGGTCAAGGGTAATCCTGAGGATGCTGACAGTGGGGGATTCAGAGATGGTGAATAGGAAGGAGCACTATTTAGATTTTCTCTTGGTAGAGAAGATCATTTGCCTAGTACTTATGTGGCATTACTTTTCAGCCCAAAATCGGAATGCTGTCCAGGCCTTACTGCATTTCGGCACAGGCTGTTTTAGTATCGGAGGAAGAACAAATGGTCCCGAACATCCCCACTTCTGATCTTATGATATACATTACATGACAACATCATGACCTTGAATGACCTCCTGGATCTCCAACATTACCACCGTCTACCCTGAGGCAGCTCCAGCATCTTTGTTTCTCGCTGACCTCACAGGTTCTCTTTTTCCTGGTGGCCTGTTATGGTCACTTATTCCAGTGCTGCTTTATAGGGGTTCGATAAGACCTTCCAGCTTCACAGACCATTGCGTTCTCTCTCCATAATATCTACCCACTTCCCTCCTGTTGAAACCCTCATTCATTACCACTGGGACTCCAACATTCTGCCTTCTACTAGACTGAAGTACAGACTGGAAGGATTTGGCTACAAAACATCAGAAGCACAGAGATCCGGAGTGGCCAAGATTGCATTCAAAATGGTTGAACCTACACAGGCTCCCACCCCAGAGCTCCATCAGAAGGAATACTCGTCAGAGAACTGAACGCGGAGGTCAAACTGCCATATTCCTCACTGAAACAGTCAGCAGCGGGAAGCCTGTAAAGTAAGCCTCTGCACAAAACCTCTGCTCTGTGCTCCTACTTAAAGAGCTTTGCCTGAAACCCTTCCTTTCTAAAACACAGTTCTCTTCCTTTGCCTCTTGGGGCAGTAGTGTACTGCTTCCCATGGTGCACTGACCTAACCTTCTGCTCGCACCAAATGTACCTGGGGCAAAATTCACATCCAACCATCACCCCTGGCTCCCAGCTGAGCAAAGATTCCACTTTGAAATTTCAAATGGCCTCTTGCCCATCGCTATCTGTGTCACCTTCTCGAAGCAGTCAGCTATTCTAATTCCAACCTCTTCACCGTCCCCTGATTATAGTCACTCCATCACAGGCTGCTTTATGCAATGCACTGTGAGATTTCCTCTATAAACCTCAATAACCACTTCTAAGGCACTTAAGGTCAATCTTTTCACCTGCCCAAATATTGCCTTATGTGGGCCTTGCCTTCTGCTCCAAGCTCAGGCAGTTTAAATGCAACCCTTCTCCTCTGCTTGAAGTTCCATCAATTTTGCTCAATGTGCTCCTGGCTACAGCCAAACCTTCTCCAATTGCCCCCCCTCTTCCATCCACACCTCACCATTCCCAGTGCCACACTTGTCTGGAAAGCCCGAACTGGAGACGAACATATACCACCTGCTATTCCTCCATTCGGACTTGCTTTGTTCATTTGAACTGCCTCCTTATTCATTATTCAACTTTAAGAAGTCAAACTATTTTCTTCTGTGCTGCCTGACAGCTTCTCCTGTGGGCCACTCAAGTTTTTTTTTCGACTTCTTACGAATTTCTCTGCTACATTTTTTTGATCTTATTATTAAATTTACCAAACGTTCCTTTCACCTCTTCTTTTCTGCTTATCCTGGAATTGCCTTTGTTGTTTTGCAGTGTGCGCTTTATTTCATGTCAGAACTTTTTTTTTTGAATAGTAAAGGAATTAAGGGTTATGGTGAAAGGGTGGGTAAGTGGAGCTGAGTCCACAAAGACCAGCCGTGATCTTACTGAATAGTGAAGCAGGCTCGAAGGGCCAGATGCATCTACTCCTGCTCCTAGTTCTCATATGTTGTTATATATGGACTATGCAGTAAAAATCCTGTCGGACACTCAAGAGTCCAATGCCAGATCTTACGACAAGCCAAAAGGTGGGGACTCAGATAAAGCACTGAAAATGATTCACAGGTTCACAACTCAACAGTATAGGACAGTACAGCCTTCCTAAGACAGATGGGTGGTTTGCAGGCTATTTTCATTATGTCTCACTGGCTTAACCTTTCTTCCTCAAATTGTTTCTTCGTCATGCTGAGAGCTTTATTAAAATTAAATCTATTTCGTTCAATGTTGGGAACCTCACAAACACAAGTAAATATACACTTTCCTAATTCCAGTCTCCTCTTCTTTCTTGATGATAATCGCTCCACCACTGGTGGCCCTGCCTTCTGCTGCCAACCCATGTTCTCGAACTGCCTCGTTATCCCCTCTCTCTTGATATTGAAGAACTCTTCACTGACATCGACCAGTCCTGTCCCTCCTGCTGCTGATACCCTTACCCATATGCTGCCAGCTTTCCAATGTACTGCTGGTTGGCCTTTCCCTTCTATCATCTCGAAATTCTCAGTGTTGTTTTCAAATCCATCCATGGCTTTGCCCACCTCCCACTCTCTCTCTAAATCAACTCAAACCCCAACAGCTTCCCAGCTCTCCTCTCACTCTGGCCTCTTGCACGTTTAATGGAACACAGAACATAGAACAGCACAGGAACAGGTCCCTCGGCCCACCATGTTGTGCCGAACACTATGCCGAAGTAAACTAATCCCATCTGCCTGCCTTTGGTCTATATCCCTCCATTTCTTGCATATTCATGTACTTATGTAAGAGTCCTTCAGTGCTCCACCATCCCTGGCAGTGTGTTCCAAACTCGTATCACTGTCTAAAAGAAAAATCTGCCTCTTCCATTTACTTTCAACTTTCCCCCCCCCCTCACCTTAAATGCATGCCCCCCCTAGTATTGGGCATGTCAACTCTGGGGAAAAGATTCTGACCATCAACCCTATCTGTTTAATTGGAAGCATACGAGCTTTCGGAGCATCGCTCCTTCGTCAGGTGGTTGTCACCTGATGAAACAGCGCTCCGAAAGTTAGTGTGCTTCCAATTAAACCTGTTGGACTATAACCTGGTGTTGCGAGATTTTAACACCCCAGTCCAACACCGGCATCCCCAAATCATAACCCTATCTGTGCATCTCAATTTTAAAAGACTTCTAAAAGTCTCCCCTCAGGCCTCCGCTGCTCCAGAGAAAACAACCAGAGTTTGTGTAGCCTCTCCTTATAGCTCATTCCCTCTAATCCAGGCAGCAACCTGGTAAACTTCTGCTGAACCCTCTTCAAAGCCTCCGCATCCTCCCTGTAATGTAGCGACCATAATACTCTAAGGTCTAACCAAAAGGAAGGCTTGGCTCATTTCATATATCCGGTACTTATAATTGGGTTAAAATGTAACTAGTTGGATGGTGGACCAATTTTATCAAAACTAGGCGTTACAAAGATAAGTCATCACTGCTGGCCGTAGGAGGGCCAGTTTTGAACTGAAACAGGGACACATGTAGATTGCCAGGCATGCCAACTGTTCACCATAGAGTCACAGGGATGTACAGCACGGAAACAGACCCTTCGGTCCAACTCGCCCATGCCAACCAGATATCCCAACCCAATCTAGTCCCATTTGCCAGCACTTGATCCATAGCTCTCCAAACCCTTCCTATTCATGTACCCATCCAGATGCCTTTTAAAGGCTGCAATTGTACCAGCCAAATGCCTTCTCTAGAGCAAGATGTTGATTTATGACTAGACTGGCCTACAACTTTAAGAGAATTGTGTAACATCACAACAAGCAACATTCCAGTATAAATGTTACAGCTTCATACCCTTAGTCCCTCTGTCTGTAATGGAGTCAGTCTAGTATGCTTAGCCAATTGGGTGTGTGTGTAATGTACTGTATTACAAGGCACAGAACACAGACTGTGTGCACATATATGATATTGCTGCCATGTAATTAATGTTGTAAATAAGCTTCTAACAAAGAAGAACCCAGATCTCTGAAGTATACGTTGTGTGGATTAACATACAGAAAGCTACAGACTGCATTTTATGACAGTAGCCACTCAGGTATATGTGAATGGCCTCCTCCTGCCCTTCCAAGGTGCAGAAATCAAACTCACTACTGCCGCTACTCACAAATTTAGAACCTTGTTACAGGGAGGTGGCTCTGCACATAGTCAGTGAGAGACTGCTAACAATCGGTTGCCCCAATATAAGGCACTGCCTTAGACGGTCACTACTGTAACCAAGGTGACTCGGGGTCAGGCACAGCGAGACTGCCACAAACTCTGTTGATGAGAACAAGCTCCAATATGCAGGACCCATTAAATAAGTGGTGTTGAGGTAAAGTGCTGTTGCTTGGTGAATTATAGACAGTGGTCGCAAAGTGCAAATGATATCCATAGGTTCTTTCATACCATTGATACACCAAAATGCAGAGGTTAGTGAAAACCCTTATACAAGAGTTCCAATAATTGTTGGAAGAGGAGAAGGGAGTCTGGGTGGTAAGGCCATACACATTTTTAGCAGAACAGGACTGTTAGGATGAAAGGCTGGCACAAAGAGGGCTGATGTGTCTGGACTGTTCTATGTTTACATTAAAAAAAATTTATCTTAAGAGGTACAGTTAGTAAGTTTGTAGATGACACCAAAATTAAAGGTGTAGTGGACAGCAAAGAGGGTCACCTCAGATTACAACGGGATCTTGATCAGATGGACCAATGCGCTGAGAAGTGGCAGATGGAGTTTAATTTAGATAAATGTCAGAGCAGGACTTATACACTTAATAGTAAGGTCCTAGAGAGTGTTGCTGAACAAAGAGACCTTGGAGTGCAGGTTCATAGCTCCTTGAAAGTAGAGTCAAGGTAGATAGGATAGTGAAGATGGTGTTTGGTATGTTTTCCTTTATGGGTCAGAGTATTGAGTACAGGAGTTGGGAGGTCATGTTGCAGCTGTACAGGACATTGGTTAGGTCACTGTTGGAATATTGTGTGTAATTCTGGTCTCCTTCTTATTGGATGTTGTGAAAGGGTTCAGAAAAGATTTAGGATGTAGGAAACACAGCGGCCAATCAGCACATAGCAAGTTCCCACAAAAAGGTGCTCATGATCAAAAGGTCACGTTTTCAGATGGCAGTTATGGAATAAAGATTGGCCAAGGCCCGCTGGGGATAACTCACCAACCCTTCTCTGCTGTGGAACTGGGTGCGTCCACCCAACCAGATGGTTGGAGACATTGTTTGATATTTCAAAAAGATGTCACCCCCAGCAGCTGGGCAATCTTTCCGTACTGTACTGCAATGTGAACCTTGGCTCCGGTGCTCATACCCCAGAGTGAATCTTGAACCAAAGCTTTTGAGTTAGAGGCAAGATACTACCAATTGAGCCATCGCTAAGATCGGAGAAAACTGACCAGAGAACAGATTAAAAAATACCACCCTCAAATCGACGGCCTATTGCTTCAGAGGGGTAGCTTCTATAACACCAGCCTGGGCTGCTGAGGCACATTTCCAGGGCATGGCTCACAATGTTATCAAATTACCACCTATTACCACCCACTGTCAGAATCATTCAGATCCAACACAGACCTGAGAAGAGTTATCCAAACAGACTGAGGTTTATACTGTTACCCATTTCAAATGCCTGCTTAAATATTAATAGGTTCACCTTAAAGCTCAAAGCTGACAAGGTGAAAATGGCGGTGAATTGGAGCACTTTTCTTTTGCATCCAAGACATTACAGATGAAATTTGATAATGATGCCAATATTTCTCTTCTTGTCACTGTTAATCTTGTGATTGTTTACTTTTGTGCTCGGTCATTCCCCCCAATAATTGATGCTGTCAATACTCTGTCAGCTTCAGTTTGAAGACGATGACAGAAAAAAATAATTTCAAAATTAATAAGATTTAAAAGGTTTCCGATGGCAGTTTCTACAAAATGAATGTTGTCAGTCAATGGGAGAATCCAATAATTGAGGTAACATATGGTTAAGTCCACGACACAACAACAGTTAGCATTCTGATAAATCACTGTCAGCCTCTGTGATTAGCAATGATGCTTGTGGATAATACAGTAAAAGTTGCCCAAAGTCCTGAGCACCAGTTTGACATTGGCTCTTTCTGATTAAGAAATGTCACTGAGCACAGGCAGCATCAAGGTAAGCGTGCCTTAAGTGTATCTGAATTTGAAGGAAGGAAGGAAATAAGAAGAAGTTGATGTTCAATAGGCAAGAAAGACTTTGCTAACATCATTAACTGTTAAAGAGTTCCACATTTCGTTTGAAGTAATGTTCGAGGATTGTCTCTTGGCTATCCTTTAAATAGCTCATTTTGAGTTTCTGCTGGTGGGACAAATCACCACTTAATGCAGCTACTTGTAAGAAACTGGTCTTCGTGAACTAAATGGCTTTAAAAGCCCTAAAAAAAAGCCAGGATTTAGGAATGGAGTCTATTTTCATTACATTGAGCAATTTTAGGCGTTTACATAAAAAAGCAAAAAGGCTTGAACCACATTTGTAGCACAGCAATATCTGTAATTTAAAAACACTGGCTTTCTCGATATTTTGCGAGGAGTGTTTGTTCTTTAATTGCTTAGTATTAATAGGTTTCCAATAATTTGCATTATTGATAAGTTGATGTAACATCATTTAAGGGTGTATCACTTGTTCACAATCCAATATGGTGGCACGGTGGCTCAGTGGTTAGCAGTGCTGCGTCACAGCATCAGGGACACCAGTTTGATTCCACCCCCAGAAACCGCCTGTGTGGAGTTTGCACATCCTCCCTGTGTGACATTTGCACATTCTCCTCATGCCTGCACGGATTTCCTCTGGGTGCACCAGTTTCCTCCCACAGCCCGAGGACGTGCAGATTATGGGAAATCTGCCCATGGGAAATGCTAAGGGATAGAGTAAGGGGACACATCTGCGTGGGATGCTGTTTAGAGAGTCAGTGTGGACTTAATGGGCCAAAGGGCCTGCTTCCACACTGTAAGGAATTTATGATTCTATGATAATATTGCCTATGAAATCTGAGGAAACCAGAAATGATATTTGTCTAAGTGACTCATTCCAGAGGTGAGGTTACACCTGATGGGATGTGACCATCACTAGCTGGGCCAACATTTATTACCCATCGTTCATTGCACTTTGAGCTAAAACAAAAAAATAAATAACTGCAGATGCTGGAAATCTGAAGCAAACAAAACAAAAAACAAAGTAGGGGATCCTAAGGGACAGGATGTACATATATTTGGAAAGGCAAGGACTGATTAGGGATAGTCAACATGGCTTTATGCGTGGGACGTCATGTCTCACAAACTTCATTAAGTAACAAAGAAGGTTGATGAGGGCAGAATGGTGGATGTGATCTATGTGGACTTCAGTAAGGCATTTGATAAGGTTCCCCGTGGGAGACTGGTTAGCAAGGTTAGATCTCAGAATACAGGGAGAACTAGCCATTTGAATACAGAACTGACTCAAAAGATAGAAGACAGAAGATTGTTTTTCAGACTGGAGGCCTGTGACCAGTAGATCCTTTACTTTCCATCATTTACATAAATGATTTAGATGAGACCCTTATAGTTAGTAAGTTTGCAAATGACACCAAAATTGGGGGTGTAGTGGACAGCGAAGAGGGTTACCTCAGATTACAGTGGGATCTTGATCAGATGGGCCAATGGGCTGAGAAGTGGCAGATGGAGTTTAATTCAGATAAATGTGAGGTGTTGCATTTTGGGAAAGCAAATCTTAGCAGGAGTAATACACTTAATGGTAAGGTCCTAGGGAGTGTTGCTGAACAAAGAGACCTTGGAGTGCAGGTTCATAGCTCCTTGAAAGTGGAGTCGCAGTTAGATAGGATAGTGAAGAATGTGTTTGGTATACTTTCCTTTATCAGTCAGAGTATTGAGTACAGGAGTTGGGAGTACAGGAGTTGGGAGGTCATGTTGCAGCTGTACAGAACATTGGCTAGGTCACTTTTGGAATATTGTGTGCAATTCTGGTCTCCTCCCTATCAGAAAGATATTGTGAAATTTGAAAGGGTTCAAAAAAGATTTAAGGATGTTGCCAGGGTTGGAGGATTTGAGCTAAAGGGAGAGGCTGAACAGGCTGGGGCTATTTTCCCTGGAGCGTCAGAGGCTGAGGGGTGACCTTATAGAGGTTTATAAAATCATGAGGGGCATGGAAATGGGGAATAGACATAGCCCTTTCTCTGGGATGGGGGAGTCCAGAACTAGAGGGCATAGGTTTAGGGTGAGAGGGGAAAGATGTGAAAGAGACCTAAGGGGCAACTTTTTCATGCAGAGGGTAGTACATGCATGGATTGAGCTGCCAGAGAATGTGGTGGAGGCTGGTACAATTGCAACATTTAAGTCATCTGGATGGGTATATGAAAAGGAAGGGTTTGGAGGGATATGGGCCGGGTGCTGGCAGGTGGGACTAGACTGGATTGGGATATCTGGTCGGCATGGACGGGTTGGATTGAAGGGTCTGTTTCCATGATGTACATCTCTATGACTGAGTGCTAGAGAAACTCAGCAGGTCTAACAGCATTTCAAGAGTCAGATACACAGCATGGAAACAGACCTGTCCAACTCATCCATGCTGGCCAGATGCTCCAAACTAATCTAGTCCCATGTGCCAGCATTTGGCCCACATCCCTCTCAACCATTCCTTTGCAGGTACCCATTCAGATGCCTTTCAAATTTTCTAATTGTACCATCCTCTACCACCTCCCCTGGCAGCTCATTCCATACATGCACCACCCTCTTTGTGAAAAAGTTGCCCCTCAGGTGTCTTTTAAATGTTTCCCTTAAACCTATGCTGGAGGAGAAAAGTGAGGACTGCAGATGTTGGAGATTAAAGTCAAGTGTGGTGCTGGAAAAGCACAACAGGTCAGATAGCATCCAATGAGCAGGAGAATCGACGTTTTGTGCATTAGCCTTTCCTGATGAAGTTGATTCTCTCGCTCAGATGCTGCCTGACCTGCTGCGCTTTTCCAGCGCCACGCTCTCAACCTTAAACCTACACCCTCTCATTTTGTACTCCCCTGCTTTGAGGGGAGAACCTTGCCTATTCACCCTATCTATGCCTCCCATGATTTTATAAACCTCTGTAAAGGTCACCCCTCAGCTTCTGATGCTCCAGGGAAAAATCACCTCAGCCTATTCAGCCTCTCCCTATAGCTCAAACCCTTTGACACTAGCAATAACCCTGTAAATCTTTTCTGAACCCTTTCAGGTGTCACAACATCTTGTAGTCTTTAATGTGATGTGTCAGTAACACAATTTCTCAAGCAGTGTCATCAACTTAAGAACTACTAGGCTAAAAGAAAAACAAGGGCCCATTGCATTTGCTGTTTTCAATCCAGATTGTTGCAAGATATAACAATAGATTAGTTGACTCATTGTCACAATCAATCAGTCTCTACCATCTAAAGCAGACTCTGATGTCTGCCTGAGGTACACCAAGTGACAAAGGGGATTGATAAAATGGACATTGAACAGATGCTCCCCCCACTTGTAGGAGAATCTGGAACAAGAGGTCATAGATATAGAACGAGAGCAAGTGAGTGAGAGGGAAATCTACTTCTCTCAGAGGTTGTGAATCTGTGGAACTCCATACCCCAGAGTACAATAGAGGCAGAATTAATCAATAGATTCAAGAAAGAAACATATAGGTTTCTGATGAAAATTGCTCTGACAGGCTTTGGGGGAGTAAGGCATGAAAGGGGAGTGGATCAGCACTGATCACATTAAAATAGCGGAATGGGCTCAAAAGGGCTGAATTGCCTACTCCTGTTCCTAAGTCCCTATATACTGTGGAGCTCAAATGCTCACAATGAGTCAGGTGCACTGTTCTGGGGGAGTGGGACAACAAGAGGAACACATTCAAAATGATGCTTAAAAGCCTCCAATTTAGACTGCGGAAGTTCACATTACAGAGCAAGGCCATTGCTTCAACACATTGGAAGCTGGTACAATTACAACATTTAAATGGCATTTGGATGGGTAAATGAATAGGAAGGGTTTTGAGGGATATAGGCCAAGTGCTGCCAAATTGGGACTAGATTGGGTTGGGATATCTGGTCAGCATGGGCGAGCTGGGCTGAAGGGTCTGTTTCTGTACTGTACATCTCTATGACTGTATGACATTGTGACACACATTTGCTGTTTTTGCCAAACATGCTAGAAAATGAAACAGTCACAGACAGACAGTCTTTGCCAACTCGAGAGAGAGCCCTGCAGCAATAATAAACACCCTCAAAAAGGTTTTCGTGACTGTGGCAATCCAGCCCACAGCAGTCATTTTAAATTGGGCAAAAATTATCAAAGAGAGAGAAACAGATGGAGAGAACGCCTGTGCTCAAGGTAACATAGTACTAAAAAGTTGGACGAGCAGAGATGGATGGCAACAGCTTTTTCATTGACTTTTAAAACAGGACACCGAGGGAATCGGTAACGATGCACTTAACGGGGGAATAATGTACTTCGGAATCAAGCAGGGAACAAACATCAGCCAGGGATTCCTTTTAGTCTGCTCTCCTGCAGCTCATTTTCAAGTAGCAGAGGTTGGAGGAATAGTGTTCCAAGCGACTGGTTCACAAGAGTCAACAACAGGCTGTTCTGCCCCTCAAGCCCTGCTGCACCATTTGATAAGATTGCGACTGCTTACATTGTGTCCACAAGTCCCTCAAATCCCTCAGCAATCATGGATCTACTCCTTTAAGATGTTTTAATAAATAGAGCTCCTCGATTACTCGAGATTCAGAGATCAATGAATTGGAGAAAGGGAAAAGAATTTATCATCTTGGTCTTAAAACCTTATTTTCAAAATGTGGCCCTCATTCCAGTCTCTTATCGACTAGGAGCATACTTTCAGCATATTCCCGGTCGTGTCCCCTCAGCTTCTCCCTCTCTCCTCCCATGTTTGAGCAGCAGATAGCTAGATTTCCATAGATGTAGGAAGCTGGACACACACACACGATCACCAGACTGTCAATTAGTGATTCCAGCCCTGCAAGGAGTCTGGTGAGGAAACGGATTCTGACTCACTCAGCCAATAGTATTATCTATGTCCAATCAATTTCCCTTGATAGTGTAGCCTAGGCTATCAGTGAGCATCCGGGGAGGTGGTGGAGTAAGGCTAAATGCAGAATCATGGCACGGTGGCACAGTGGTTAGCACTGCTGCCTCACAGCGCCAGAGACCCGGGTTCAATTCCTGCCTCAGGCGACTGACTGTGTGGAGTTTACACATTCTCCCTGTGTCTGTGTGGGTTTCCTCCGGGTGCTCCGGTTTCCTCCCACAGTCCAAAGATGTGCAGGTCAGGTGAATTGGCCATGCTAAATTGTCTGTAGTGTTAGGTAAAGGGGTAAATGTACGGGAATGGGTGGGTTACGCTTCGGCGGGTCGGTGTGGACTTGTTGGGCCGAAGGGCCTGTTTCCACACTGTAAGTAATCTAATCTAATCTAATAATAATCCCACTTTAACAGATAGTAAAATTTGAATTCAATTTCAAAACAAAACGCAGAAAAAAAAGCTAACCGAACGCAACTTGCAATTCCTGTTGATCCTCATAAGCAAATATCTATCCCTCAGAGAAGGAAATCTGCCATCCTTTATCTAGCCAACATGTGACTACAGATTCTCAAATGTGGTTAACTCTGAACTGAGCAAATAACAATCAGCAAGTAATACTGGCCTGGGCAGCGATGCCATTTAAAAAAAATCATATTTCTGAGCTATAATCCTTCTGAACAGTCACATCATAAAACTGGATGACAGGGACCAACAGTTCCCATCTTCAGTACAAATAATATTTAATAAACCTTTCTTTGTTAATTGCAAACAAATGCAGCAAAGTGCTTCACAAAAGGCATAACTAAAGAGAGAGTTACATGATGGAACTTTGTGGACAGCACACCTCTCTCACTTGAATGTGTGTTCCTCATAAGGAACCTGACTGAGGGCTGCTGTTAATGAGTTCATCGCCAGGCTAGAGGCTGTGAGGAGGGGGAGAAAGGACAAGCTAAACCATTTCAAAAAGTAACCAAGCAGGGCCCAGTCACCCTGAATAATCCTTAAAACCAGGCCCATCAGAAGATTACAGACCCGACACAGATTTCACCGATCTCAGCAGTGTTTATCGACACACTCCTACTTCACAATGTCTTTAACATCTAGAAATCAGTGGGTGATCTGTTTCTGAATGTATTCCAGTGGCTGGGCTTCCACAGCCTTCTGGAATAGAGAATTTCCAAGATGCACCATCAGTCCACATCTAACCACAATACGGACAAGGAACATCCCTGGAAGTAGACAATGTAACCAGCTCCAACAACGTGCATTTTATGTTTGAGCAGTGCAGCTCTGAACAGGAAATTTGAAGGTTGCTTCACATACTTGAAATCCCCAGGTTTTTATCCCCACACTGACTGAGGACTCTCCATCTCGACCTGTTCCTCTCGCCTGAGGCGCCATGACCCTCAGGTTAAATCACCGCCAGTCGGCTATCTAATAATAGAATGAGTCCTACAGTCCAATGGAACTACAGTAACTTTGCTGTTTATTTATCTGAATGAAGAATCAGAATCATTTTGCGTTTCGAGAAAGGTTCGGGAATGAATTGCATTAAACAGAGAACCCTCACCAACCCAGGGAACAAGAGAAGGAGGGGGCAATTTAAGGCAGAGAGGAGGAATTTCATCTCTTGAAGTAGGATGAATCATTGGAATTCTCTACCCCAGGGCTGTGGGAGTTATCGAGTACTGTATGTTCATAACCAGAAATCAACTGATTCCTACATACTAAGGATACCAAGGAGTACAGGAGTAGTGTTGACGAATGGAATTGAGGCAGAGGGCCATGGTGATGAATAATGGAGCAGAATCGAAGGACTGACTAGCTTATACCTGCTCCTGTTTCTATCATGAACTATTCACATTGAATCTCCTATGGAGGGAGATGAATGATTGTAGGGAACACCTCTAACTAAATATAGTCACTTCTGTTTATGACACTTTGGTCAGTAGGCAACAACTTTAGGGTATCAGCACATCATCGTAAAATAAAAACACAAGTTTGGTCTCAATTGGGCCAAATGGTCTTGGTTTGTGCTGTATTGACTATTCAATATACAATAAAAGACCAGAGTCCATTGAGCTCACTTTCTGCCACTCTGATCGTTCAGTCACAGGTTGCCAGGATATTAGTTGCTGACTAATCACAGTGATCCAGAACAGGGTCAGATGAAAACTAGTAGAGTCAAATTCCCACGGGGGGGGGGTGAGGAAGAGGAGAAAGAACTTTGGGAATCATTGAACCCATTTGTCGAGCACCTCTGAAATGTACAACAATTTCCGCCTATACACCCCCTAGGCATCTCAGCTACAAGGCCATCAATCTGCCTGCACACGTCCAACCAATCAGAAACACTTCTTTAAAAAAAGACACCCCACGAACATCAAGAAAACAAACTGAGGGAATGTTGCTCAATACTGTCTCTCCAATTACTCAGACCGTAGTCCAGAACATTTTCTGAACAAAACCCACCTTTGCTTCCATTTGACTGAATCTGTACTAACGGTGTTCAGTGTTTCCTGTGCCATTGACGAACTGTCCAATCACAAATATTGCTTTTGCTGATAAATTTCAAGTTGATGCCCCCCTCAAATGCAGCCAAGGTTCACAGGATTTCCACTTCTGGAGTGGTGGAGCAGTTTGTGATGCAAGCTTCCTTATCAAAACCAAGACAGTGCAATGTTCACACCCTCAGCCCCATCTCGCCTCATTAACTTCCCCTGAGTTGAACAGGGCTGGGAATACTGGTGTGGTCCTGGTGTCTTCAGTGTTAATCACTTGGCAGCAGTGCATTGCTTCTAAATAGCTATCCCTATTAAAGGCAATCACTACTGTGACAGAGGAAAATAAATAGGAAAATGGAAAGACGGTCAACTTTCACAGCTTGAGCTGACTTGTGATGAAGGGACGAAAGATCTCAGAGATGTCATCTGGGTAAATGAAGAATTTACCAGAGAGTGCTACACATAACTATGACCTGTGTAGCTACAAAACAGGTCACTGAAGGAGGGACATTTCATATTCCTCCCGATATTCAAGTATTAGACATCATGTTGAATATTCTGAGGGAACAGCTTTCTTATGAGACACTAACTTAAGGCCTCTTCTGTTATAAATTTACCAATCTCACACCAAGATTTGTAAACGGACATGGGTTCTGCTCATTCAGGGATTATTTAGCGAGCAGATTTCTTTCAGAAGATCAGCACCTATTGTTGGGAAAACTACACAGCCACGCTGCCTCACATGACCTGTTACAAGCTCAACAAAGTGGCTGCTGCTCACATGTTCAACATCTTGGTTGCTTATTGGCACATTCTCCTTAAAGTGATATCACGACAACATCATTTACCTTCAGGTGGACATTAAAAAAACCCTCCGAAGAACAAGATTTCCTTTTTATTCTAGTGAATATTCATCAAGCAACCAACATCACTTAAACAGATTATCTGATCATTATCACAAATTGTATAAATTAGCTGTCTCTCTAATGTTAGAGCAGCAACTACACTTCAGATAAAATATTGACAAGCAGAAAAATGCTTTGAGGATATATAGGCACTATATCAATGGAAACTTTGGCTTTCACTCTTTCAGTGAGAAAAAGTCAATGCAAGATAGGATTCCCTGTGAAAAATTGGACAACTTGACTCCCAGAAAGATAAAGAAATAATAGCAGTGAGCAGCTGCCTCTCAGTTACAATTTCCAATAAAAACCAAAAAAAATCAGAGCAACACTCTGACCTTCCAATATCATGTGACCTAGTTATTGCCGCCCCCCCCCCCCACACACACCAACCTTTGCCAGCAGTAATCTTTCTATTTAATCTGCCTTCTCCTTTTCTGCAAAAGGTGTGCAGTAAATTTAAAGCCAGCACACATTGCTCTACAGAAAAAGGAACATTCCCTATGGTTTACATGGAATTCTTTCTCTCCCCCCTCAATTCTGAGATGACCAAATGAAGTCGGAAATGAGCATGTATAGCTGGGTGTCATCAAGGCTGTGTTTTGATTCATTTATAGGATGTGGGCACCGTTGACAAGGGGACTATCCGGAGTCTTGGGTGTACAGGGTAGTGAAGGCAGCATCTGGTATGCTTACCTTTACCGGTCAGAGCATTGAGTATAGGAGTTGGAAGGTCATGTTGCAGCTGTGCTGGACATTGGTGAGGCTACTTTTGGAACACTGCATTCAATTTTGGTCTCCCTGCTATATGGAAAGAGGTTGTTAAACTTGAGAGGGTTCAGAAAGTATTATAAGCATATTGCCAGGATTGGAGGGCTTGAGTTATCGGGAGAGGCTAAATAGGCTGGGGCTGTTTTCCCTGGAGCGTCGGAAGCTGAGGGGTGACCTTATAGAGATATATAAAATCATGAGGGGCATATAGATTGGGTGAATAGCTAAAATCATAAACCCAGGGTAGGGGAGTCCAAAACTAGAGGGCATAGGTTTAGGGTGAGAGGGGAAAGATACAAAAGGACCTAAGGGACAACTTTTTCCACGCAAAGGGTAATGTGTGTATGGAATGAGCTGCCAGAGGAAGTGGCAGAGGATGGTACAATTACAGCATTAAAAGACATATGGATGGATATATGACGACTAGGAAGGGTTGAGGGATTTATGGGCCAAATGCTAGAAAATGGAATCAAATAATTTAGGATATCTGTTCAGCATGGACAAGTTGGGCCAAAAACAGCCTGTTTCTCTGCTGCACAACTCTAGGATTCTATTTATTGCTCCCGGAGTGAAGGGGAGCTCTCTTCGATTACTGTAGATCTTGGTGTGTAGGAAGTTCCATGGCTTTAACCAACAACAGGAGTACTGTGGGGCTGGAAAGGAAACTTGCAGGTCATGGTGTTCCTCTGTCCTTCTGGATGGTAGAGATCACAGGCTTGGAAGATGCAGCAGAAAGAGGTTTGCGATATTGCTTTGAAAGCCTGAGGCCTGGCGGGAGGAAGGGAAGCAACAAGAGCTGCACTGATGCAGGAGGTACTGTGAAAGGAGAAGTTAACAAAGATAGCGCAACAGGTCTTTGGTTAGTGGGTGCAGCAGGAGTGGATAGTGTAAGAAAAAGTTGTTATTTGTTCAGGATTGAGGGAAGTACAATTAGCATTGCAGCATTACTGGAGAAGGACACAAAGATTGCAAGGAAGAGAAAGAAGTTGAGAGGTAGAAATTTACTGGATGAGTGACACTAATATTTGCTAATCGTTAAGAGCCAAATGCATATTCAGTTCCATGGCACCCAACATTCATATCAAAATGTTTTTAAGTTGCCAATTTTCATCTTCAGAAAAATGAATGCATCTGCACAAGACAGAATAAACTATAAAATGGCTTGTTCTCTGCCCAAATGTACCATCTGTGCCACATTCCTTTTACGTGACATAAATTGAATCTTCATAACAAACTTCCTACAGTACACTTTAAACCAAAGCGTGTGTAAATATCCAAATGTCGGCTGCTTTTCAGTCTTGCCTTCAACAACTGCTACAACACTGTACAGAGGTTCATTCCCAAGAAAAGAAAGATTAACCGGGGAGGGATTAGACAACCTTGGCTGACAAAGGAAGTCAGGAAATGTATTAAAGAAAAAGAGAGATCCTATAAAGTGGCTAAGAACAGTGGGAAATCAGAAGATTGGGAAGGATACAAAAGCAAACAGAGGATAACAAAGAGTGTAATAAGAAATGAGAGGATCAAATATGAAGGTAGGCTAGCCAGTAATATTAGAAATAATAGTAAAAGTTTCTTTCAGTACATAACAAACAAACGACAGGCAAAAGTAGACATTGGGCCACTTCAAACTGATGCAGGGAGCCTAGTGATGGGAGATAAGGAAATAGCAGGAGAACTTAACAAGTACTTTGCGTCAGTTTTCACAGTGGAAGACAGGAGTAATATCCCAAAAATTAAAGGGTGTCACGGGGCTGAGTTGAGTATGGTTGCCATTACGAAAGAGATAGTGCTAGAAAAGTTAAAAAGTCTTAAAATTGATAAATCTCCTGGCCCCGATGGGATACACCCTAGAGTTCTGAGAGAGGTTGCTGAGGAAATAGCAGAGGCATTGGTTGAGATCTTTCAAGAGTCACTGGAGTCAGGAAAGGTCCCGGACGATTGGAAGATGGCTGTAGTAACCCCCTTGTTCAAGAAAGGATCAAGGCAAAAGATGGAAAATTATAGGCCAATCAGCTTAACCTCGGTTGTTGGTAAAATTCTAGAATCCATCATTAAGGATGAGGTTTCTAAATTCTTGGAAGAGCAGAGTCTGATTAGAACAAGTCAACATGGATTTAGTAAAGGGAGGTCATGCCTGACAAACCTGTTGGAATTTTTTGAAGAGGTAACAAGTAGGTTAGACCAGGGGAACCCAGTGGATGTGGTCTATCTGGACTTTCAAAAGGCCTTTGATAAGGTGCCACACGGGAGACTGCTGAGCAAGGTGAGGGCCCATGGTGTTCGAGGTGAGCTGCTGGGATGGATTGAGGATTGGCTATCTAACAGAAGGCAGAGAGTTGGGATAAAAGGTTCTTTTTCAGAATGGCAGCCGGTGACGAGCGGTGTCCCGCAGGGTTCGGTGCTGGGGCCACAGCTGTTCGCATTATATATTAATGATTTGGATGAGGGAACCGGGGGCATTCTAGCGAAGTTTGCCGATGATACAAAGTTAGGTAGACAGGCAGGTAGTACTGAGGAAGTGGGGAGGCTACAGAAGGATCTAGACAGGTTGGGAGAGTGGTCCAGGAAATGGCTGATGGAATTTAACGTGAGCAAGTGCGAGGTCTTGCACTTTGGCAAAAAGAATATAGGAATGGACTACTTTCTAAATGGTGAGAAACTTAATAAAGCCAAAGCACAAAGGGATCTGGGAGTGCTAGTCGAGGATTCTCTAAAGGTAAACATGCAGGTTGAGTCTGTGATTAAGAAAGCGAATGCAATGTTGTCTCTTATCTCAAGAGGGTTGGAATATAAAAGCAGAGATGTACTACTAAGACTTTATAAAGCTCTGGTTAGGCCCCATTTGGAGTACTGTGTCCAGTTTTGGTCCCCACACCTCAGGAAGGACATACTGGCACTGGAACGTGTCCAGCGGAGATTCACACGGATGATCCCTGGAATGACAGGTCTAGCATATGAGGAACGGCTGAGGATACTGGGGTTGTATTCGTTGGAGTTTAGAAGATTAAGGGGAGATCTAATAGAGACGTACAAAATAATACATGGCTTTGAAAAGGTGGATGCTAGAAAATTGTTTCTGTTAGGCGAGGAGACTAGGACCCGTGGACACAGCCTTAGAATTAGAGGGGGTCATTTCAGAACGGAAATGCGGAGACATTTCTTCAGCCAGAGAGTGGTGGGCCTGTGGAATTCATTGCCACGGAGTGCAGTGGAAGCCGGGACGCTAAATGTCTTCAAGGCCGAGATTGATAGGTTCTTGTTGTCTAGAGGAATTAAGGGCTACGGGGAGAACGCTGGCAAGTGGAGCTGAAATGCGCATCAGCCATGATTGAATGGCGGAGTGGACTCGATGGGCCGAATGGCCTTACTTCCACTCCTATGTCTTATGGTCTTATGGTAACATGCTTGATTTTGTTAGAGCAGGGCATCTCGCAGCCTGCCTCATGGTTTAAACATTTCTCACTTCTCCATCAGATTGAAAAAGTTTAGCGGTGTTAATTTTCCTGGCAGTGAGAGTTAATGGCGGTGCCGAGAGGACCATCAGGCAGATGGAACTTTGGTGATTGGCAGGATGAGAGGGGAAAAATGGGAGAGGAAGAGGAACAGCAGAGGAGGGTGAATTAGAGACAAATCACATTAGAAAGAGAAGCAATGAGAGAAAAGTATTGGACTATTAGTGACAGAGTGTTTTAGAAAAAAAAGGAACAAAAAGTACTTAAAATCTTGGACAAGAATTTACCATTTGCTGGAGTGACACTGAACATCTCCCTTTCTGGGCCAGAGAGATGAGCTGGCATTAAAGAGTACCCAGAGCTTTTAGAAATCAGAGCCGACTTTCCACTGCGGGTTTAATGGGCCAAATCATACATAAACCCAGTAGATTCTTAAAGTACAGGAGATTAAGAATCAGATGCTTTTGGTGGGAAGGATAGAGGGGTGTGAGAGAGAGAGAGAGAGAGAGAGAGAGAGAGAGAGAGAGAGAGAGAGAGAGAGAGAGAGAGAGAGAGAGAGAGAGGGAGAAAGAAAGAAAGAAAGAAAGAAAGAAAGAAAGGAGAGAAAGAAAGAAAGAAAGAGAGAAAGAAAGAAAGAAAGAAAGAAAGAAAGACAGAAAGACAGAAAGACAGAAAGACAGAAAGACAGAAAAGAAAGAAAAGAAAGAAAGACACAACTTCTGAGGAATCACAACTCAGGTTTTCTCTACGTCACAGGAAGATGGCCAATTTGAACAATAGTAACACTGTGAATGTTCAACACCTGCTACCTTCTCAGCAAGATTGGTTCATACTTTCCTTTGGCGCAGACTCTGTATTTTAACTCTGATATTCCCTGGGCGCTGATAGGGAAGACTGTTCCCAATCCAGACAGTTTATTTACTTTTATCCCGAATGGTCCTTTTCATTTTCAGCACTGCTCTTCCTGATCCTGCCATATCAACCCTCAATCTTCACTTGGTTGCCTTCCCATGAATTATCTTTCCTTATGCCTGTTCATACAGCTGTATAAAACTTTAATTCAACCTGCATTTGGAATATTATATGCAGTTCTAGTTGCCAGAAGGGCATGGAGGCTTTGGAGAAGGTAGAGAGAGAGAGAGAGAGAGAGAGAGAGAGAGAGAGAGAGAGAGAGAGAGAGAGAGAGAGAGAGAGAGAGAGAGAGATTGGATAAACTGGAAAGCTGAAGGCTGAGGGGTGACCTGATAGAGGTCTAGAACATTATGAGGGGCACAGATGGGGTGGATAGTCGGGAGGCCTTTTCCCCAGGGTAGCAAAGTCAACTACAAGGAGGGCACAGGTTCAAGGTGAGAGGGGTAAAGTTTAGAGAAAGAGTTTGGAGAAAACTTTGTCACACAGAGGGCGGTGGGTGCCTGGAATGCACTGCCAGTGGTGGTGATGGAAGCAGGTACGTTAGCAATGTTTAAGGCCTATCTTAATAGATACATGACCCTGAGATGAAAAGAGGGATAGAAAATCATGCATGGGCAATATGTAGCCAGTCTAAACAATGATCAGGAATTGTCACAGGCTTAGTGGACCAAGGGCCAGTTCTTGTGCTGTAATGGAATTGTATTGAATCGCATACTGTATTCTTTACAACCACAGCGCTTTGGGTACCTGTTCCCGACCTCCACAATTCCCATTTCTCTTCTCGTCCCCAACAAAATCTTTTTCCTACTTCAGTTTTACATTTGTCCCTCACTCCCCAAACCTATCCAACAGAGTTGATAACAGCCACCACTGGGACCACTGAACTCCATCAGAAACATCAAGCAATTTGCCACACCACAAGAACACAATCTATATGCTAAACAATTCTCCCACAGTCACATTTTAATATCACCTCCTCTTACAGGGAAATGTTATTCATCGTGCAGCCCGAACATTCATATTCCAAATACCTCAAAAAAAAAACAAAATCAACGCAATGAGGCAGCAACCGTGCTAATCAAGATCTGAGGACAATTGTCAAAAACTATCCCATCCTACTTAGTGAGACAACATAATCTATAAAGCAGGAAGAGGTGCATCATGATATCCAAAATAAGTGATTTCATCTGACAAAATCCTAGCCCCAAAAACATCCCAATTAGCTGGGAATTACACAGAGACCAATCTCAAAACCTCACTTCAGCATTTCAAATTTGTGCAGCCAGTTAAGAGGAAGATGATTATTTCCAAATCCCCGCTTCCGCCCGCCACCTCTCGAAAAGTCGTTATTTTCTTCCTCTGCAAGTAGTGGAGACTGGGTCATTGAACATATTCAAGGTCGCGGAAGATTGTACCTCTTGCCAGGCAGAGATCAAAATGTCGCAGGGGGAGACAGAAAAGTATAGTTAAGGCCACCACCAGATCACCCACAATCTTATTAAGTGCTGCTGTACCCAGTAGCTAAATGAGCTACTCCTGCTTCGACACATGTCCATATAATTCGGGGAGTCAACCGATGTATTATCCAGCCTTTCTCAAACTCTGCAATAATTTAATGTCATAATCCTTATGGTTAAAAACAGACTAGGCTCGGATTTCTTGTGACTACAAAGGTAACAAAGACCCTGTTCAACATGATTATGTCTCAAACTGCAAGATAATTAAAAGATCCTTCCCACCCCAGTTAGATTCTCTTCCAATCTCTACCATTGAGCAGAAGATATACACATATACAAGCAGATTCAAGAACAGTTTCTTCCCCGTTGCTATCAGACTTTCAAATGGCCCTCTTTAATGTTAATGCTGAGCTCTCTCTGCACCTTCCTGTTAGCTGTAATACTATATCTGACATTCTGTCCTGTTACCCTGATGCATTTGTACAGTACAAGCTGTCTGTAAAGCATGTTAGACAACACTTTTCACTGTACCTCAGTACACATGATAACAATAAATCAAAATCAAACTGAACACTGCTTTTCCTTTTGAAGAATACCTCATCAGTCAAAAATCGAAAGGTTTCAGGAGTATATAGGAAAGTGTAGTTAAGACCAGTGTCAGATTACCCACAACCTTATCAAGCAGTGCTGTACCCAGCAGTTAAAACGAGCTCCTTGTGTAAATACTTAGGTTAAAACACCAGTTTCAACTCTTATGGTTTAGGCTAATGGAACTCAGGTTGTGTGTTTTAAGGTACCTGTGTCCACCAGCCTGAGTTTGAGCATTCAAGTATGATCTTCAAAGGCATGCTGAGAATCATCACCTAGCCACCCCAGAGTTGCAGGTAAAGGCATTGTTCTCCTTATGGTGCAATAAGTCAACTCGTCAGAAAACCAGGGGAAGTGAGGACTGCAGATGCTGGAGCTTAGAGTCAAGAGCGTGTTGCTGGAAAAGCACAGCAGGTCAGGCAGCATCCGAGGAGCAGGAGAATCAACGTCTCAGGCATAGGCATTCCTGATGAAGGGTTTATGCCCGAAACACGGATTCTCCCGCTCCTCGGATGCTGCCTAACCTGCTGTGCTTTTCCAGCACTGCACTCTCTACTCAGAAAACCAGCCAATGATAGCAAAAAGATTCTCACTCACACAGAATGCTGGAGATCAGAACAACAGAATCTCAGCCAGCTTGCAACACCAAGAATCTTAGCATTGAGTTGAATAGTGAATGTTATCAATTACCTCCACTGCAAGGACTACAATATTCACCTATTGGCTCTTTGCAAACAATTCAGAAACTAACCCATACATTTTGCTTTCAAATCCTGTCTTTTTGTGGGTGGCACGGTGGTTAGCAATGCTGCCTCACAGTGCCAGAGACCCGGGTTCATTTCCCGCCTCAGGCGACTGTGTGGAGTTTCCACGTTCTCCCCGTGTCTGCGTGGGTTTCCTCCGGGTCCTCCCGTTTCCTCCCACAGTCCAAAAGATGTGCAGGTTAGGTGAATTGGCCATGCTAAATTGCCCGCAGTGTTAGGTGAAGGGGTAAATGTAGGGGAATGGGCGGGTCGGTGTGGACTTGTTGGGCTGAAGGGCCTGTTTCCACACTAAGTAATCTAAAAAAAAAAGTCAATCCTATCTTTTCAGACTCACCTCTCATTCCTGATTGGTATGTACATGTCATGTTATTAATTCTTCTCGTGTTTCATAATCAACTTATTGTGCATTAATTCAAGAAAGTCTGGCTAAATTGGCTCCTTTCAAAACCAAGTTTATTCAGGCCTTGGAGAAAAAAAGTTTCCACAAGGGAAGGATTTAAGAAAAATTAAAACCTTGCTGCAACTAAGTTTTGGTGGGGAGGTGGGAAAAAGAGTAATTAAGGAAGGAGAATTAGTTCTATCCCTTAATTGAAGGCTTATCGGTTCAGGATATCCAGTACGGAACTGCAACAAATCGAACAGCCTCACCTGGCCTCAGATTATCAGTTACAGTTATAATTACAGTTGTAGTAATAATTCGACTGGATAGTTATAAAGGTGGTCACTGAACTATCTTGATCCATCTAAGAATGAAAACCTCTCAAACAATTGCTTTCCCCCACTGTCCCAAATCAGTTTGCCTCACTCTCCTACACTAACCAGTGAAAATACAATAGCCTTGGAATTCAAGTGTCTCATCTAGGATTCAAGGCAATATTGTTTTTCTCTGCTCTCTGGGAATGGTTTATCTCTCAGTTCCCCTGTCACATCATTTATTCTGAACTCTCCTAGATTTCTGTTGAAAGCCGCCTTTTGACCAGTTGGCTCTCCTTATACAGAACCACAGTCATGTACAGCACAGAAACAGACCCTTTGGTCCAACTCGTCCATGCTGACCAGATGTCTCAATCTGAATTAGGCCCATTTCCCAGCATTTGGCCCATACCTCTTCTCAACCCTTCCTATTCATTTAGCCATCCAGTGTTTGAAGTGTTGTAATTGTACCCACCTCCACCACTTCCTCCAGCTGCGCATTTCATATACCATTCCCCCCCCCCCCCCCCTCCCCCTCCATTCTCTACGTGAAAACACTGTCCCTTAGATCCTTCTCACTCTCAACCTATGTCCTCTAGTTCTGGACTCCCCCACCCTGGGTAAAAGAACTTGTCTATTTACCCTAACCATGCCTCCCATGATTTTATAAACCTCTATAAAATTCACCCCTCAGCCTCTGACACTCCAGGGAAAACAACCCCAAGCCTATTCAGCCTCTCCCTACAGCTCAAACCCTCCAACCCTGGCAACATCCACGTAAACCTTTTTCTGATTCCTTTCAAGTTTCACAATCTTTCATACAGCACTTTGGAGATAAAACATTTGGGCAAAAGGGGCCCAAGCCACATTATCGGATCTTTCAATCCAGTGGGCATTACAAGCAGCACAAAAATAAAACCTCACGTCAGCAGTGGAAGTAAGGACGTCTAAGGTCAGTCATTGTTCTAAGTTAGCTCCCTGTTAATTTGTCAAAAACTCCAATGTCAGAATTTGCAGGATTTACTCATTTTTATTTGAGGGATTGAGACTGGGGGCACCTCTTTAAAGTGAGAGGAGAGAGAGATTTGAAAAAAAACATGGGGGCAAATTGTTTCTTGAGAAACACGGAGGGTGGTTTGCGTGTGGAATGAACTTCCTGAGAAAGTGATGGATGTGGGCCCAATTACAATGTTGAAGAGACATTTGGGTAAGCAAATGAATAGAAAAGATTTGAAGGGATGGGGGCGAGGAACAGGCAGATGGGACTGGTTTAGTTTGGGATCATGGTCAGCATGGACTAGTTGGACCAAAGGGTCTATTTTCGTGCTGTACGACTATGAATCCTGAGGAATTTCAGACTGTGCTACTCTATTTACAATCCCACACTGCAGCTCACACAATTTCTTTTGGACGCGGATGACGGTTTGGCTGAAGTGATTTGGCTAGCTCCAGTGAGCAACGAGGAATGTTTTTTATTGGGCAGCGTTAATTTTTAACGAGGAGAAATGTGACTAGAAACAATATACTGGTCTGTGTGCATGAGATTTACAGTGTCAGACAGATATAGGGCTTCTAAAGCAACCTTCATAATCACTGGGCGACCTGAAACATTGCAATCTGTAATCTTTGACTGTGGTGACATCGGAAAAGTGATCACTGTTTCCCACATGGCAAGCGACTTGCACACGCGAATGTGCAGATAATCACAAGATCAGCGGTAGGTTATAGCCATCGTTCGAAAAGCTAGTACAAACACGGTGGGCTGAACGATCTCGGTCGGTACTATAACACGATTGATCAACTGTTGGGTGGGGCAACATAGGGCATGTTCCTGACAAGATTTCCAAAATTAGCTCCCTACTCCCAGCTTTGTCAGGGCAAGCAGTTACCAGGAAGAAAATATTAGAAAAATGGATGTCATGTTGAAGTTGTACAGGACCTTGGCAAGGCCTCTCCTGAAATTGTGCGCGCAGTTCTGGTCACCCTATTATAGGAAGGATATTATTAAGCTGGCGAAGGTTCAAATGAGATTTATCAAGATGTTGCTGGGACTGGAAGGTTTGAGTTATAAGGAAAGGCTGGGACATTTTCACCGGAGCGTAGTAGGCTGATCTTCTAGCAGTTAATACAATCATGCGGGTTATAGAAAAGGTGGATGGCAGGTGTCTTTTTCTTAAGGTGGGGAATTTCAAGACTAGGGGGCATATTTTCAAAAGTGAGAGAAGGATTTAAAGAGGGACAACATTTTTTTATTTTAAAAACAAACATTGTGTGGAACAAACTTCCACAGGAAGCAATGGATGCGGGTACAGTTACAATGTTTAAAAGACATTTGAATAAGTTCATGAAGGGGAAATATTTGGAAGGATATGGGCCAAGCGCAGGCAGATGGGACTAGTTTAGTTTGGGATTATGGTCAGCATTGACTGGTTGGACCAAAGAGTCCCTTTCCATGCAGAGTGACTCCATCTAACCAACCGAGATCAATCGATTTTAGTTCAGCAAGCATACAGGTGGTGTACAATAGCAGGAGAGGAGTAGCAGAGTTCGTATCAACCTCAAACAAACTGAATGGTAGCACAGGCTTAAAAAAGGCTGAAAGACCTGCTCCCATTCTACTCTGCCTGGCCGAGCAAGATCTATTGGCGGTCATCACTCCAATCGGCGAGGTGCAAACTCAACAGAGAAGGGGTTCAGCTTGCTAAAGGAAAAGGACAGTCTTCATTCTCCACTCCTCCACCACTACTGACATCCCCTCACTCCCCATCTCTTTTCCCCCCCCCCGCCCCCACAAACACACAAATTAAAAGGCCTGCACCTTTCAGAGGACAATTCCACCTCCATCCTCCCCCCCCCCCACCCCCACATTGAAGAGGGATATTACAATTAAGAAAAAAAAACAACTTAATGCGGTGGAGTTTTGTTTTCCTTAATTGCAATGTATTCTGCAATGATGCACCTTTCAGCTGTAAATGAAGACCTGCTTCTCTGAGCATTAAACTGATCGTGAAAGCTCGGGGGCAATCATTGCACTTGAGTGACTTGACAATAAAACATGAGTGCGGCTACACTGAGCACCAGACACGATTGTAAAGAATGCATTCAGATTTCAACAGGGTGCCATTAATAATGTTAAACCATAAATGTGATAGCGCATTGATGCGCTTGATGTCAATAAACCAGGTGCAACTTCAGTTTATCCACATTTGTATTTTCTTCTGCAGGTTGTCATTTAGGGGTATTAATGGCTGCTATTGTTGGACCGGAGCATCTCATGAGGCTAATTACATATTTAAATCAATATTGGTGCACTCTTCAACAGCGGTCAATGGTAGTGTCTGCACAGTAAGACACCTCTAGCAAGCAAGGCTCTGCTCACCGTTCATATCTAAGAACTAGTAACTAAGTTTTATTGTCACATGTATTCAAGTACAGGAGTACAATGAAAAGTGTACAGTTGCCATTCCCAGCACCATCTTAGGTACAGAGTAGGAAAATAAAGAAATAAGAGTACATTACAGTTCTTCACAGTATAAAGTAGCAAATAAAAAGAAGTTCAAAATTACAGTTCCTTCCTTAGTCAGCGACCTGCAGTCATTCCACGGTGGGCTTTCCTCACACGGGCCTCACCAGGATACAATCTACTCCCCGTGCTGGAAGATCGCACAAGGACCACCATCCGTCAAAGTGCTGGAAATGTTCCGCCTGACAATCCATGGGGACAGAAGTCACAATTGCCAGTGCTCATTCCAATCAAAATGAAAAGTTAACCCTTCTCTCTCTCCCCAGAGATGCTGCCACACCTGCTGAGTATTCAGACCGGTTTTGAATTCCAGATTTCTAGCATCTGCAGTATTGTAGTCCTCTTAGTAATGGCTTTCCCTAACGCTGGTTAATGAGGGCCTCGCACCACCAAATTCAAGTGAAGCCAAGGATAGACACTTAATTTAGCAAAACATAAAATTCCATGAGGTATGAACTAAGTGTTTTACTCAGGTGATTCTAACAGGAAGAGAGTATTTACAAACAGGATGTGTGTGTGTGGTTGAATGTTTTACTCTGTCTCATGTCCCTCCACTTTAAAATAACCCAGCAGGAGAAAACTGATGTATTGGTCCAACTTCAGATATATTTCAAAATGGAGCTCCAAGAGACGCCTGACTGGATTTACAAATAAATCTTTCCCTCTGGGAAGGAGATTGCAGCCACTGGTTTAAAGAAAATCACAGGCTTCAGTCTTGCTGTAGGCCTATGCCCCTGTTTCACATGATAGGCACTCTCCTCTCCCCCTTCTCTTTCCTGCAGTTAATTCATGGGGATGGTTACTCACTCCCAGTGGAGGATCTTTAACCACAGGTGGCGTCATTTGGAGTTAAGGTGTTGGCAGCCATTACCTTCATGAGTGTAGCTCCCAATGTGGATAGTGATACCATGGAATTTGCTCATCTCTTTCCACCCCCCCCACCAACTCCAAATCAGTAAACTATATATGGAAAGCACAACGTTCCCATAAAAAGCATTGATTCAAGCAGCATTAGAGCGGTGCCAGTGAAGTAGGAACGCAGAGGACCAAAATAAGCCACTGTAGGCCTGGAGTTTGATCTTAAAGAAATGTCCATGCACGAATCTCTTCTTTATAAATCTCAGCCGCATTCTGTCAATTATCCCTCCAACTCTGTTGTAAACTTTACTGACCCCAAACACCTCTTTCCCCCCCAAATCTTGGTATACCACCAATTTCACATCTGAACAAAAAGACAGTTTTTCCAACTAATCTTTATGATCCCTTCCTGGTTTTCACAGCCTCCTCGGTGCTCACATTCCTGACATACACTGTTGACCCGGGTGCCTCTAAATCAACCCAGTCACTGGCCACACGTTAAGGCCAACAGCTGTTCATCTTTTCAGATCTCCACATCAAAACGGTGAAAATCCACCCAATAAACACACAGGGCCTCAAAAAAGTGTGCTTTAAAACACTCAACAACCCGGTGTTTTGGGGCTTTATTGATTTCACTCCTCGCAACAGTAAACCCACAGCTGGGGAAAAAAAAAATCACTGAACCAGACACTGGGTGTCAACTACAAATCAGTGTGTGGCATTCTCACATCCAACTCAGACTGCTATTGGTTCGAGACCCACTCAGGCCCAAGGATTCCTGGACAGTGCTGCACTTTTGACTTACCAATTGGAAAACTGGCTTCTGGCTTCCCTTTCTGGTCGTTGTCAAAGGCAGGAGGCAAGAAGCCACGCCCCAGTACCTCCATCACTACTTATCCCTCAACCAGGTGGAGCAGATTATCTTGGAAACAAAAACAAATCAAGGCCGCAGAAGGGGCTAAGTGAATGCAAGTCCTTTTTTTCCTGCCAATGGTTTATAAAAATTGCTAAATTCAAATGTCATGCCTCCAAGTGTGCACGGACTCTGTTATGGATTTTAACCCAACAGCATCTACACTGGGGCAGGAGGAGATAAGGAGGGGCAAGGCTGCGGGAGGGATTTGCAAACAAGGATCCCAGTAGGCTGTAAGATCAGTGGGGGGGAGGGGGGGGGGGGGGAGGGGGGGGTGGAGGGGTGGGGAGAGAGAAATACATACATGGCACAGGGAACTGCATTCTGAATGGCTCAAAAAGGGGAGACTTGTCAGCAAGGTCTTAGAATGAATTGAGGCAGAAACAAGGGTTTTGGCAGCCATGGGGCAGTGTACTGGAGAAAAGTGAGGACGGCAGATGCTGGAGATCGGAGCTGAAAAATGTGTTGTTGGAAAAGCGTAGCAGGTCAGGCAGCATCCAAGGAGCAGGAGAATCAACGTTTCGGGCACAAGCCCTTCTTCAGGAATGAGGAAGGGCTTATGCCCAAAACGTCGATTCTCCTGCTCCTTGGAAGCGGCCTGATTGGCTGCGCTTTTCCAGCAGTGTAAGGGAGGTTGAGGTGTACAGTTGGTGCAATGGCATTGCTGCGCATTTGGAAGATCACCTCAGAGTCCAGTGTGACACCAAAGTTGGATCCGGTCTAACTGGAGTTAGAGAAAGGCAAGGAGCTCGTAGCCAAGAAACCTCTTGTTGCAGAGTCTGAAGACTATCTACAAACGTCCCAAAAATATTTATTTGGAGATATTGTTACCCACGCAGTATCCTTTTAGATTAGATTAGATTTCCTGCAGTATGGAAACAGGCCCTTCAGCCCAAGTCCATACCAACCCTCCAAAGAGTAACCCACCCAAGACCCAATCCCCTACCCTACATTTACCCCGACTAATGCACCCAACACAGTGGGCAATTTAGCACGGCCAATTTACCTGACCTGCACAGCTTTGGATTGTGGGAGGAAACTTGAGCACCTGGAGGAAATCCACACAGGCACAGGGAGAATCGAACCCGGATCTTTGGCACTGTAAGGCAGCGGTGCTAACCACTGAGCCACCGTGCCAAATAGTCTGATAATTTCGCAACTAGGTTGAATGGAGTGACGTTAGCATAAAAGCCAACAGGATGCTTCTAGATGGTATCACCAAGGGGCAGTTTCTTGATGAGAAGCAGGATGCTCAAGTGTTGACCATCAGGAGCTATCAGAGGGAAATAGCTGCAGAAACCATCACAAGCAACTGTCCGGGAGTGGCTACAACAGGAACCAAAATGACAATAGTTTTATTCTGGTGAACAACATGAAGATGTGTTGGTGGAAGATGGAGTGGTCAACTGTGCCAAAGGTAGCAAGCAACCAGGAAAAGATGAGTTTGCCACTGTCACAGTTGCGGAGGGTGTCAGTGTATTCAAACACGATGTTTCGGGCCAGATCTGAATGGGTTTGGAAAGTGACAACTAATTCAAGAACCTTAAAGAAAGAAAAGTAGTGAGCATCTTGTGAGGAAGTGGACATTTTTTTGAGGAGATGGTTTATGACAGGCAACACAAAGGGGAGGGAGACTAAACAGGAAGAGTGAATCATGCCTTCCTGCTGAAATGCTATGAAATTCCCTGAACAGACAGACAGATCATTGCAAAAATAATTGGAAAAGCAATTTTATTTTTGCTCAGATTTCAATCATTTTGAATAAACAAAATTAATTTTGCCTTAACCCAACAGAAACTATTAGCAGACATCAGGGAACTGTTCAGATGTAGTCATTACCCTGTTACATTCAGTTAGAATAATGGGAGCACACTAACAGAGGGCCACGAGCAAATATCTTGTGTACATCTGAGAAGTTTTAATGCCTTATTGATCTGTATCTCCAAGCACTTTAAATTGAATCTTTATTAATCTCGATTAGTGAATAACGACAAGGCACAATTTACTCCATTTATTTAATTAGCGCAACATTTTGCATCTCCATTATCGACTACTTTTGTGACACTGTTCCGGCTGGGGAGGAAGAAATACACTTTTGAAGTCAACACACATTTTGTATCTATCAGCAAGAGCGAAGTACTTCCAGGTTACAAATGTCAACCCTAACTGCAGCCTATTTGCTTGCTTATCGTCCACATCCCTCCATATCTATCCTATCCAGGTATCTGTTGAACTATTTCTTAAAATGATGAAATTGTACTCACCTCCACTACCATCACCGGCAGTCCATTCCAGACATTCACCGCCCTCTTGTATCTCTCCCCTCTTTCCTTAAATGGATGAGCTGTAGTCTTAGACTCCCCTCCCATGGGGAAAAGCTGTTAGCTATCTATCTTATCTACGCTTCTCATGATTTTATCAACTTTTATAGAGGTCACCGCTCAGTCCCCTGCGGTCCCAGCCTATCCAACCACCCCTTAAAAATCAAATCTTCCAGTCAAGGTAGCATTGTTTAAACAAACTTTTTTTTTCTGCACTTTCTGATTTAGTAATATCCTTTCTATAGTAGGGCAACCAGAACTGCACATAGTACTCCAAATGTGGTCTCACCAACATAGTGTACATCAAGAGCATTTCCGAACTGACAGCCAGACTACTGCAACCACTAGGACTCATAACAGCACACAAACCAACAGCCACTCTCAGACAACAACTCACCAGGACGAAGGACCCAATACCCAGCATGAGCAAAACCAATGTGGTGTACAAAATCCCATGCAAGGACTGCACAAAACACTACATAGGACAAACAGGAAGACAGCTAACGATCCGCATCCATGAACACCAACTAGCCACGAAACGACACGACCAGCTATCCTTAGTAGCCACACACGCAGATGACAAGCAACATGAATTCGACTGGGACAACACTACTATTATAGGACAAGCCAAACAGAGAACAGCCAGGGAATTCCTAGAGGCAAGGCACTCATCCACAGATTCAATCAATAAGCACATCGACCTGGACCCAATATACCGGCCACTGCAACGGACAGCTGGAACTAACAACCGGAAGCGGCAGATTCAAACTACTACAAATGCTGGAGGAAACATCACAAAAGCGCTTCACAGGAGGCTCCCAAGCACTGAGGATGTCACCTAGACAGGGGACAAAATGTCTGCAACACAAATTCCCAGCTTAGCGAACAGAACCACAACAACGAGCACCCGAGCTACAAATCTTCTCACAAACTTTGAACATATAGTGTACAGCTGCAACAAGATGTTCCAACTATCCTCCTAACTGCCAAATACTTCAGCACGTACTTCGGATTTTGAAGAAGAGAGTCAATATTCTCCCCTACTCTGCTCCAAACACTTGATCTGATTACAAAGTCACTGGCAGTATTTCAGTTTGCTCCAAACTGCAGTTTATCCTGTGGAAAAGGATCAAATCTCAGATCATCCAAAACAAACAAGTCCCCTTCAACATGGACCATGTCTCACTTCTACCCCTTCACCTGTACGTGCCAAGTGGTGCTACAAATCCCTCTTCCCTCCCCATCTCCTCTGACCCCACCACTCTCCAATTGCTATACCCTCCAATTGTGGCTACTTGCTGCTGATGTTCACATGCTCCTCAGTTTCCCCAATAATGTGTTCACTTTCGTGCGAGTGCTTTCTGATGCAAGGGTTTAGAATTTATTCCCACCTCCAGATTCGTTGAGGCAAAAGGTGCAGCACGTATTGTAGAGATGGGTATGCAGTGTTGGTGGGGAGGTACTGGCAATAACAGCCTTTACCAATCAGAAATGCATCTTTCGTTTTTAAAATTCATTCACAGGATGTGGGCATCACTGGCTAGGCCAGCATTTATTGCCCATCACTAATTGCCCAGAGGGCAGTTAAGAATCAACCACATTGCTGTGGGTCTGGAGTCACATGTAGGCCAGACCAGGTAAGGCAGGCAGTTTTCTTCCCTAGAAGGCTTCGGGTGGGTTTTTCCAACAAATAACAATGGATTCAAGGAACTCAAATTCCAGAGTTTTCTTTTTAATTGAATTCACAAGTTACCATCTGCCATTGCAGAATTGAAACCAGAGTCCCCAGAACATTACCTGAGTCACTGGGTGAACAGTCGATCACCAATACCATATGGCTCCCCAAACACAATGATCTTCATTGAGCAAGATGAAGTTTGGACAAATACAGGGGAGGACAGTGGGAACAATCTGAACAATCAGCTGCATTGATAAAACACTCCTTTTAACATAACCATTTGACAGTCACTTCTGAAAAAAAAAGTATCAAAGACTCTTGTGTCTCCATGGAGACCATTCAGAATAGTCCCTTCTCCCAACTGCCCATTATATGCATGATTGATAAAATGACAATGCTTACCAAGCACAGTGAAGTGAACTGAAGCTAGCCTCAGAGTGCCTCAGTTTCCAAATAATAACACGCAAAGCAGGAGAATTTTTGAAAGTCAACTTTTAGCACATTGGCAAGGCAAAGGCTTACAGCACAACGAGGGGCCACAATAATTGGGAGAAGGAAGTTGCTCAAAGTTGTGGACTGATTATGTGACTGAATTCTCATCTGCCCCAGATGCACCCAATGTTAATGATGAGAGACTAGGAGCGGAGGAGGAGTGAAGTGACTTAGTTATCCCTGTGTATAAATGACTAAGAGCCAGTAGGTGGATGTTGGGAGGTCTTGCGATGTGGTGAGTGGGAACCCTGCCTCAAGGCCAGGAGCGCTGGCCTCTAGTCCCATGCCTACTCTTGACCAGTGACAGCGCACTTGTAGATGTAGCCAAACATTTGATCATCAGCTTGCAAGTCCTTTCACTGTTGCCTGGTGGCAGCATGGTGGCTCAGTGGTTAGCACTGCTGCCTGACAGCACCAGAGAACTGGATTCCATCCTCAGACCCAACTTCTCTGTGCGGAATTTACACATGTTCACCCAGTGTCTGCGTGGGTTTCTTCCAGGTGCTCTGGTTTCCTCCCACAGTTCAAAGCTGTGCAGGTTAGGTGGATTGGCTGGGGGAAATTGCCCATCATGTCCAGAGATGTGCAGAGGTGGGTGGGTTGATCTTGGTAAGCGTAGGTTTACAGGGATGGAGTGGAATGCTCTTCAGAGGGTCGGAGCAAACTCGATGGGCTGAAAAGCGTCTCTCAGCACTGGAGATTCTACAAGAATGGGAGAATCTCCTGGTCAACCACTTGGCAAAAAGCAAGTGACAATATTTTTTCACACAAACACATACCCATCCAATCGAATCCCATGGTCCAACCCTTGGAAACAAGGACTGGAGAAGTTTTGTTTTGTACCAATATAGTTATTTTAAACAACTAGTCCAGAGATGTTATGGCATACCCAGGGGGCAGATGGGACTCAAACCTGGTCCCTTCAGCCTAGGGGTAAGAGCCTTCAACCTACCTCCTGGCTGATGGATTGCAAGCTCAAGGGGAAACAGAAACAAGGTAGAAACTGAAAAAGTAAATGATACTTGTTGCTGTGTGGATCCTTGGTCAGATCCTGTCGGGACTACTGCATCGCTTCGGAGTATTGTACCTCGGAGACAGTTTCCAATGGTTGAGGTGCAAGCTCAGCAAAACCAGCAGGGCTGACAGCAGTAACATGACAAGGACAGGATTCACAAAGCCGGACTCCATCATTTCATAGTTAGAAGGTTTGGGGGGGGGGGGGGGGGGTGGTGGCAGAGGAAGAAGTTTTTAAAAAAAAATATCGCTAATAGCAGTGCTCTAAACAAATCAGCTTCTGCCCCATTCCATCCCCAAATCTCTTAATCCCTGTGCTCTTTTAAATTTACATCTCTATCAAAGATTTAGATCATCTAACCTAATTTGTTCTTGAAGAGATGGTGTAGCGACAATGTTACCAAATGGTAGTCCAGGGGCCCGGTCTAATGCCTACAGTTAGAGGTCCAAATCCAATCTCAGGAGCTGTGGGTCTAAGCAGGTTGATTGAAAAGATCTTTAAAAACAAATCTGAGCATCTTGTGGCACAGCAGTAATGTCCCCAGCTCTGAGCCAAGAGGCCCAGGTTCAAGACACAGCTGTCCTAAAAGGTGTGTAAAAATATTTCAGAACAAGTTGATTAGAAAAATATCTATAAAGCTAATCTCAGTGTTGACCATAACTACAAGCAATTTAGGTTAAAAACCCATCTGGTTCATTCATGTCCTTTAGGGAAGGAACCGTCATCTTTACCTGGTCTGGTGTGACTCCAAGAATCACAGCAATATGGCCGACTCTCAACTGCTCTCTGAAATGGCCCTAGCAAGTCGCACAGTTCAAAGGCAATTAGGGATAGATGACAAACGCTGGTTTCACCAAGTGTCCACATCTTGGGAAAATGTCTCAGGCCAAATGTTATTTGATTATTTCCCCTGTGATTAAAAAAAAAAGGGCCTTACAATGCTTACTTTTGTTCAAGCAAAAATGTAAGCCGCTTTATTTTAAGAATGCTATTTTGAGATCATATTGTATGGTGGTGAGGCCTCTTCTGGGGTACTGTGTCCAGTTCTGGTCTCCATGTTATAGGAAGGATATTATTAAACTGGAGAGGGTTCAGAAGGGATTTACCAGGACGTTGCCAGGAATGAAGGGTTTGAGTTATAAGGAGAAGTTGAGACTTTTCTCACTGGAGTTTTGGAGATTGAGGCATGACCTTTTAGAGGTTTATAAGATCACGAGGGGTGTAGACAAGGTGAATGGCAAGTGTCTTTTCCCTCGGGTGGTGAAAGTCACAACTAGGAGGCATATTTTTTAAGGTGAGAATAGACAGATTTAAGACAGACGAGAGGCAGTTTTTTTTAAAAAAAATCATAATCATCATCATATGTGGAATGAACTTCTACAGGAACTGGTAGATGCAGGTACAGTTACAACGTTTAAAAGACATTCAGATAACTACGTAAATAAGAAATATTTGGAAGGGCATGGGCCAAGCGCAGGCAGGTGGGACTAGTTTATAGTTTGGCCACATGATCTGACCAGTCCATGTCAACTGAAGGGTATGTTCCTATACTGTATGACCATGACTCTATAACTGGTTCATTTGTATCGATGCATTTGGAGTACATACTCAAAGTGTACAGATCCTGTGGGAATAACTGTATCAACCCATTAAGTAGTTTAGACTGTACAGCCTAGGAGGAGACAGGGCAATGGAGGCATTTAGAAATGTTATTGAAGTTGAATTTGGGGATCAAAGGAAACAGAAGCCAAGGTAAGTCAGTTAGAATGGGGCTTCTGGGTGTTTGAATTGTACAGACGTCGGTATTAAACCGGCAGCAACATATTGCAAAGACCCATCGCACTCATTTGTACAAGATAGTCCAGGGACTTGGGGGGGGGGAAAAAAAAACTTGGAGTTAGAGGCAACTGCGCTGCAGTTATCTGCTGAGTGCAGGTCAGTATTGGTGCCATTTGCCATGAAGGCTACAGGGCACAGTATGCAAATCTCATTCCCCCCAGTGGAATTTCAAAGGCCTTTCAGTCAAGATTAGAATAGTCAGATGACACATGCTTAGAGAACACAAAGCAAGGAGGGATCCCAGAAGTCCATATCCCAACTACCATTATCAATACCAGATCTGAATGTCTGAGAACTCCTCAACTCAACGTGCTTCAAAACTGGGAGAATATCTGTCAGTTATTCTTTCATCATAGCCCCTGGGAAGCTGGTCTTATTTCCCGGAGTGTTTCTAGATCCTGCTTTCAAGAGAAGCAGGAATCGCCGCAGTTTGAGCAATTGATCTATTTTTGTTCATCTCTTCACTCTTTAGACACCCGTCTACATTTGCATTCTGCTTCACAGACTCTGTATTGCCTGGATTAAATAGTTAGGGAAGATGCATTTATTAAAAATCCACCTACTTTCTCAAAGTGCTGCTCCGCCAAGTGATTCATAATGTGCTGCATTCAAATTTAAATTCATCTTCCAGTACAAAACCTACTGTGTGTTTCACCTTAAGGATTCCATATGCTGTGCCTTCAATGCGTCAGCAAGTTTCATTTAGTAAAGCAAATGGAAATTAGGTCAAAATCCAAACAAACCCACCAGGAGCTGAAGTTACATGCGTGCTATTATTAATTTTTACATAGCGTGCTTTCCTCTTGCTGTTAACTGTCTGACACATTGAAGAAGACACACATGATTGCCCTAGTGAGTTTCAAGTTCCCAGGACTAATCACCACCCCCAATGCCTTGACCTTTGTGCCAATTCTAGTTGGAAGAATTCCCAAAAGATTGTCACATGATCTGTCACCATGCACACCAGCTTGACCATCGGTTCATCATCTCCACACACCACTGGAAAACACACTAAGCCAGTTAGAAGAATTTGGACTGTGAAACAACCTTTTTCTAAAAAAAATATGTAAATCCAGAAATGCTTTGTGGCTGAGCACGACAGAGCGACATCTGCTGGATGCTGGATGCATTGGAGAACACAAACAGCATGCATGCACCTCTACCTTTCCATTGATGAGCAGTTTATAGAATCCCCACAGTGCAGAAATAGGCCATTCGGTCCTCTAAGTCCACACCAACCCTCCGAACAGCATCCCACTCAGACCCAGACCTTTTCGCTGTAACCCTGCATTTCCCATGGCTAATGCATCTCCTTGTCAAAAGGGGGTTTGCAGCAGAATTATTCAGCACAGCCAAACCTCAGTCCCCTTTCATTGTTATTCTGAGGAAAGAGAGTTCCTCCAATTCAGTAGTGCCTCTGTGCTAACGTGCCTAGGTAAGATACCAAAAGCAGCAAATTACATTAATCACTGTTAGCCATGCAGGAATGTGCCGTAAATGTGATAACAGGGAGGTAGAGAGTGAGGATTTTCAGATTTTGCTTTAATCTTTCCTTCTGGAATTTCAACAATTCATTGCCTCTTTGCTGCGTGCTGCCCTTTTAACCTCAAAACTTTCAACCTTTTAAGTAGGAACTGCAGAGCAGAAACAAAGGTTTGGGTGAACTGATCTGTGAGAGTTTCGTACACCCCGAAGGGGCCCAGCTTGAGCCAAGGTGGAAGTCAGCAGCAAAGCAGCTGGGGAAGCCTAGGTAGGATTTGGTCCAGCACAGAGGGGTGGGGGGGGGGAAATGATGGCAAGAGATCGAGCCCTCACCGGGAAAGCGATTGCAGGCCCATGGCTTAAGAAAGGACGTAATGTTTAACTTCTAACTTCATTTCTTCACTTTGCTACTTTGTACTTAAGAACTGTCACGATGAACTTTTCAAAAACTTATTTCTTTATTTTCAACCTGGGTGCCTTTGTATGGTGCCAGGAATGATGGCATTGCCACGTGTACTGGAGTACAGTGAAAAGTGTATAATAAATCCTAAATCTACATCTTAAACTACAGAGGTCTTTCTTCAGCATGTCAGTGCCTCAGGCTTGCCATACTCCAGTTGAAGTAACAGTATGGAAAGCCAGCAACAAGTGCAGATAGATCTCAAGGGAGCACCATGAGAAATAATAAACAAACAACTTTGGCTAAACAACTCTGGCTTAGTGGTTAGCACTGTTGCCGCACAGTGCCAGGAATCCAGGTTAGATTCCAGCTTCAGGCAACTGTCTGTGCAAACTCCACACATTCTCCCCATGTCTGCATGGATTTGCTTTGGGTGCTCCAAATTTCCTCCCACAACCCAAAGATGTGTAGGTTAGGGTGGATTGGCCATGCTAAATTGCCCATAGTGTTCAGCGATGTGTAGGTTAGGTCAGGGGTAAATGTAGAATAATGGGGTAGGGTAATGGATCTGGGTGGGTTACTCTTCGGAGGGTCAGTTTGGACTTATTGGGCTGAAGGGCCTGTTTCCACACTGTAGGGATTCTATCAGTGAGTGCTGTCGAGGTGGGAATTCTGAGTACATTCAAGGCTGGGCCAGACAGAATTTCGTTTTTATCAGAAAAGGGAAATCAAGGATCATGGGGGAGAAAGACAGGAAAGTGGAGCTGAAGGTTATCAGATGATCTCCCTAAACAGCAGAACAGATTTAATGGGCTGAACGGCCTACTTACACAGGGTGCCCAATATTTCAATTTTAACAGCAAATAAAAAGTTGACTCACTTGTTGGAAGCTGAAAAAAAAAACATCAGTGGCACAGTTTCAGCAGGAATTATAAAGGCCACCTAAACTAAGGAGAAATTGTTCACACGAACAAAAAATTGCTGAGAGCAACTCAGCAGATCTGGCAGCATCTGTGGAGAGAGAAAGCAGGGTTAACATTTCCAGTCCAGTGACATCGGTTCAGAATTCCAGTTCTGGATTTGTTTTTTTCTCCCCCCTCAAGAATTACCCATCCCTCTCTCTCTCTCTCTCCTCCCACCCCCCCCTTAATAAAATGAACTCATCCAACTCCTGCTCACACCTTTTGTATTTTATCTAGTACTCGCTGCTCATGCCTGACCTCAAATGAAGTCAGACACCCACCAGAATATCAAATAATGGAGTCCTCCTAGCCTTTTCTGTTCCAGTTTAACAGTGCCTTCAATAGGATAGGAAGGCACTGCACTGGGTAGGGTGTCATTGTGAGGCATGCATCATGATGATGGGAAGTTAGGGTCTCTACTCTAGTACCAATTGTTGGCACAACAGATCTGGAGGGCATAGACGTTGTGGGAGAGACTAGAAAAACAGGGCATTATTTCATAGTAAGGAGACACCCATTTAAGACAGAGATGGAGGATGTGTCCTCTGAGGGGCAGCATTCTTTACTGCACGGGGGTCGTTAAGGCTGGAGCATTAACAATATTCAAGATTGAGACAGACTGGTTTTTAATGTCTAAATCAGGAGTTATGTGGGGAAAGAAGGGGCAGGGAAAGTGCAGCCGAGAATCAGACCAACAGTGAACTCCTTGACTAGCAGGGCACTCGATGGGCTGAATGGCTTACTTCTGCTCCTGTGTTATGATCTTAGTGCCAGCTCTCCTTACCATCCACAGTTCTTCCATCAATAAAACTCCGCGACTGTAAATGGTCAGAAGTGGTGGTGTTCATTGATGATTGCATAACGTGTCACACGTTTGAGAGTTCTCAGATACTGAAGCAATCATAAGACCAGAGAAGAAGAAATTGGGCTATTTGGCCCATCAAGTCTGCGTCACCATTTGATCATGGCTGATAAATTTCTCAACCCCATTTTCCACTTTCTCTGTGTAACCCTTGATCCTCTTGACAATCAAGACCCTATCTCAGTCTTAAACATACTCAATGACCAAGCCTCCACAGCCTTCTAGGACAATGAATTCCACAGATTCACCACTCTCAGGCTAAAGAAGTTGCTCCTTATCTCCCTTCTAAAAATGGTCTTCCGCTACTCTAAGGTGGTGCCCTCAAGTCCTTGTTTCTCCTGCCAATGGAAACATCTTCCCAACATCCACTCTGTCCGGGCCATTCAACATTCTGAAAGTTTCAATCAGATCCCCCTCCTCCTTTTAAACTTCAAGTATAAACCCAGAGTCCTCTTAACCTCATAGGTTAAGACACTCCACAAGGTAAAAACAATGACTGCAGATGCTGAAAATCAAATACTGGATTAGTGGTGCTGGAAGAGCGCAGGGGTAGTCTGGCGCACTGACCTCTACACCGCTGAAGCCAAACGCCAACTCGAGGACACCTCTTCCTACTGCTCCCTCGACCATGACCCCACCCCCCATCACCAAACCATCATCTCCCAGACCATACAGAACCTCATCACCTCAGGAGATCTCCCACCCACAGCTTCCAACCTCATAGTCCGGGAACCCCGCACTGCCCGGTTCTACCTCCTTCCCAAGATCCACAAGCCTGACCACCCTGGCCGACCCATTGTCTCAGCATGCTCCTGCCCCACTGAACTCATCTCTACCTACCTCGACACTGTCCTATCCCCCCTAGTCCAGGAACTCCCCACATACGTTCGAGACACCACCCACGCCCTCCACCTCCTCCAAGACTTCCGTTTCCCCGGCCCCCAACGCCTTATCTTCACCATGGATATCCAATCCCTCTACACCTCCATTCGCCATGACCAGGGCCTCCAAGCCCTCCGTTTTTTCCTCTCCAAACGACCCCAACAGTACCCTTCCACTGACACTCTCATTCGTTTGGCCGAACTGGTCCTCACCCTTAACAATTTCTCCTTTGAATCCTCCCACTTCCTCCAGACCAAAGGCGTAGCCATGGGCACATGTATGGGCCCCAGCTATGCCTGTCTCTTTGATGGCTATGTAGAACAGTTGATCTTCCGTAATTACACCGGCACCACTCCCCACCTCTTCCTCCGCTACATTGATGACTGCATTGGCGCCACCTCGTGCTCCCGCGAGGAGGTTGAGCAATTCATCAACTTCACCAACACATTCCACCCTGACCTTAAATTTACCTGGACTATCTCTGACACCTCGCTCCCCTTCCTGGACCTCTCCATCTCCATTAGTGATGACCGACTTGACACTGACATTTTTTACAAACCCATTGACTCCCATAGCTACCTGGATCACACCTCTTCCCACCCTATCTCTTGCAAAAATGCCATCCCGTATTCCCAATTTCTCCGCCTCCGCCGTATCTGCTCCCAGGAGGACCAGTTCCACCATAGAACACACCAGATGGCCTCCTTCTTTAGAGACCGCAATTTCCCTTCCCACGTGGTTAAAGATGCCCTCCAACGCATCTCGTCCACATCCCGCACCTCCGCCCTCAGACCCCACCCCTCCAACCGTAACAAGGACAGAACGCCCCTGGTGCTCACCTTCCACCCTACAAACCTTCGCATCAACCAAATCATCCACCGACATTTCCGCCACCTCCAAAAAGACCCCACCACCAGGGATATATTTCCCTCCCCACCCCTTTCCGCCTTCCGCAAAGACCGTTCCCTCCGTGACTACCTGGTCAGGTCCACACCCCCCTACGACCCACCCTCCCATTCTGGCACTTTCCCCTGCCACCGTAGGAACTGTTAAACCTGTGCCCACACCTCCTCCCTCACCTCTATCCAAGGCCCTAAAGGAGCCTTCCACATCCATCAAAGTTTCACCTGCACATCCACCAATATCATTTATTGTATCCGTTGCTCCCGATGTGGTCTCCTCTACATTGGGGAGACTGGGCGCCTCCTAGCAGAGCGCTTTAGGGAACATCTCCGAGACACCCGCACCAATCAACCAAACCGCCCCGTGGCCCAACATTTCAACTCCCCCTCCCACTCTGCCGAGGACATGGAGGTCCTGGGCCTCCTTCACCGCCGCTCCCTCACCACCAGACGCCTGGAGGAAGAACGCCTCATCTTCCGCCTCGGAACACTTCAACCCCAGGGCATCAATGTGGACTTCAACAGCTTCCTCATTTCCCCTTCCCCCACCTCATCCTAGTTTCAAACTTCCAGCTCACTTACTGTCTCCTTGACTTGTCCGACCTGCCTATCTTCTTTTCCACCTATCCACTCCACCCTCTCCTCCTTGACCTATCACCTTCATCCCCTCCCCCACTCACCCATTGTACTCTATGCTACTCTCTCCCCACCCCCACCCTCCTCTAGCTTATCTCTCCACACTGCAGGCTCACTGCCTTTATTCCTGATGAAGGGCTTTTGCCCGAAACGTTGATTTCGCTGCTCGTTGGATGCTGCCTGAACTGCTATGCTTTTCCAGCACCACTAATCCAGTATAAAACACTCCACAGCCTAATACATCCTTCCTGAGATATGGAGCCCAAAATTGTTCACAATACTCTAAATGTGGCCTGACCAGAAAATTATAAAGGTTTAGAAGTACATCCCTGCTTTTATATTCTAGTCCTCTGGAAATGAATGACAACATATTTGCCTTCCTAGTTACTGACTCAACCTGCAACTTTACCTTAAGAAAATCCTGGACTAAGACTTCTAAGTCTCTTTGGACTTTAGACTTCTGAATTTTCTCCCCATGTAGAAGATAGTCCATGCCTCTATCCTTCCTACCGAAGTGCATGACCTCACACTTCCCCACATTGTATTTCATCTGCCACTTCTTTGCCTGGTCTCCTAACCTGTCTAAATCTTTCTGCACTGAAAATGTGTTGCTGGAAAAGCGCAGCAGGTCAGGCAGCATCCAAGGAGCAGGGGAATCGACGTTTCGGGCATGAGCCCTTCTTCAGGAATCAAGGATCTGATCTCCAGCATCTGCAGTCCTCACTTTCTCCTAAATCTTTCCGCAGCCTCCCTACCTATTCAATACTATCTACCTCTCCACCTATTTTTGTATCATCTGCAAACTTAGACAGAATGCCTGTTCTTTCATATAGATCATTAATGTATAAAAGTGAAAAGTTGTGGTGCCAATACTGACCCTTGTGGAAACCATGAGTCACTGGCTTCCATCATGAGAAGGACCCTTTTATCCCCACTCTCTGCTTTCTGCCAGACACCTTGCCTCCAACACCACAGGCCCTTATCTTACCTAGCAGGCTCCTGTGTGGCACCTTGTCAAAGGCCTTCTGGAAGTCCAGATAAATGACATCCACTGGTTCTCCTTGATCTAACCTGCTCATTACAATCAACATCCATATGCAGCAAGACAGTCAGTATATAAGTGCAACATTCACACCAGTGCTAATTAATGGCTGACAAGACCCTAACACCTATGCTTGACACTCAATGGGACTCCCATTCCTGAAACTCTCACTATCAACATTGAGGATACAATTGGTGTGGACTTGCCATATACAAACTGTGGCTAAAGACCAGATCAGAGACTAATTTTGCAGTGAGTAACTCACCTCCTGACTCTCCAAAGTCTGCCCACAAGGCACAAGATAGGAGTGTGTTGGAATACTCCCCACTTGCCTGGATGGGTGCAGCTCCAACAAAACTCAAGAAACTTGACAATCCAGGACTAAACAATTGGGCTAACTTCATTTGTGAATTAAGGTACCAAGTATAGGGGAATGGAGGGCTCGAGTTATAAAAAAAAAAGGCTGGGTCTTTTTCCACTGGAGCTTAGGTGGTTAATGGCAACCTAATAGAGGTTTATAAAACCATGAGGGGCATGAGGTAAATGGCAAAGATGCCTTCCCTAGGATGGGGAGAGTTCTAAACTAAACTATGAGGCATATTTTTGAGGTGAGAGGAGAAAGATTTAAAAAGGACATGAAAGGCAACTTTTTTTTTAAAAAACAGAATGGTTTGTATGTGGAAGTGGTGGATACAAGTAAAGTTACAACATTTAGAAGAGGTTTATGAATAGGAAAGATTGGGAGGGATATGGGCCAAGCGCAGGCAAATGGGACTACTTTAGTTTGGGATTATGGTTGGCATGAACTAGTTGGACCAAAAGGTCTGGTCCCATACTGTACAACTCTACAAGTGAGCTATTTGATTGCAGGGCATCACAACTGAGGCAAGTCATTGGAGCAAGAGTAGGTCATTACATGCCTCAACATTCAATTAAATATCGCCAACTTGCAGCTCAAGTCCCCATCTCCAGCTACCTTTAATAAACATCTTACTGGCCTGCATCACAGGCTCTTAAGCAACTAGCTGCATCGAGATTGGATCCAATAATTGTAATCTGCTAAACATTCTGAACAAGTCCTGGTGGATTGAAGGGAGACAGAACACAGGAATTGTAGGCCAGTTAACTGAACATCCATCACCGGGAAAATGCAGAAATCCATTAAGAAACAGCAGATGAGATTCACAATATAATATGCAGCTTACTGGACATTGCCAATAATCTACAGGAATGGGCAACAAGGAGACCTATAAAATCACAACATTGGCTGTGTACATGGGAGGCCATTCTGATTGCGTCTGTACCAGCCCCTTTCAAAGAGCTATCCATTTATCCCAGTCCCAGAACTGGTGTCCTTCAAGCATCCATTCAATTCCCTTTTGAAGAAAACAACATGAATTTTGCTTTTACCTCCTGATCTGACAGTGCGTTCAAAATCCAAACTACTCTCTTGACACTACCTTAAACCAGTGGCCTCTGCATATTGGCTATTCAGCCATTGGAGAGAGACTCTCTCCATCCGTTCTAAAACGTCTAAACAATTTTAAGGATTCCTGACAAACTCCTCTTGGCATTGTACGCTCTAAAGAAGAATAAACACCAGCAGAGTGGGAATTATAGAGCCTACACCACATTACACTGACCACGTACTGAAACAGGAGATGGCCTGTCAAATCATTCACCAGGCGAAGCAGCATGTCTTATCTACTCGTCGGAGAAACAATATAAAACTGATAGGGACTGGGAAGACAAACGGCAAATATATTACGGCGCTAGCAAGGGTAGAGAGCCGTTATTGGCCTCTTCACTACATCAAGAACTGTCACCTTTTGAAGAATGGCAACTTTCCTCATCAAGTTAAACGAACCTAGATGCCTGTTTTATCAAAAAGAAGTCTGAGCAAGAGAAGAGCGAGCACTGAAAATAATCGTCTTGCCACACAGTGTTTCATGACCTTGTTATTGAACAAAAAAAAAGAAATCTTTTTTCCTTCCTCCCCTGCCAGTGACATCGGCATGCTGGAGCAAGCTTTCCACATGAACCAGGTCACTCTATAGTACATCAGCCAAGGCTCCACACACAAGCCCTAACAATGAGCGATAGCAGGGCCATTATAGCAGCTACACCCAATCCAAAGTCCCATCTCTGCAGCATGGTAGGTGACCAGATCTGGGATGAAACCGTAGCTGATTAGTCCTCATTAGCACCAGACCCAGCCAAGCCAATTGTAAAGCATTCAGTGTGTGCCTGTATTTTTTTTTAAATTGAGGCGTAGCAAAGGAGAAACATTGGCTAACTCAGGCCTGACAGGAGATCAGAAGGAGCCCCCTTTCCAAATCAGAGTCTCTCACCCATCCAAATCACAAAGGGGGCCCCCTCGATATACTGCTAAAAATAGAAAACAAAAGAAAAATCGAACGAGCAACATAAAGATCAAATGTAGCTATTACAATTATAAACCACAACAATGCTCCCTCTAGACTGTGCAGCCACCGAGAGGGTCCGCACTCGCTGACACGCATGTAAACACACACTGACTTTCAATTCCATACATCAGGACCTCAGGGGTCTGGGATGCAGCAGGAAAGGTAAGGGAACATACAGCCTCAGTACTTTCTGCTTATACAGTTCAATTTCACAACAATCCCATGGACCAAGCCTCTCCAATCTTTATAGCAGAATATTTTTATTCAAGTCCAACTACGCATCTGGTCACAAGGCAAGTAACAAGAGCAGAAGTAGACCATTCAGCCCCTTTGGCCTGCTCTGCTGTTCACTGCTATGTTATGACCTTTAGCGTGACATCCCTTTTAAGGTTCCATGTACAAACAGACCAAGTACACGGATGTTATCACGTGACAACATGCACTGTAGCACTCGAGGCACAGGTTATATCTCAGGATTACTTTGTATTGTAGCTCAGCTATACATAACCAAACTCTCCCCCACCCCCACAGACCATCATCTGGACTGACTGCCTCACCTGTCACAGAATACCTGGATCTGAGAAAAAAATATTAATCTCAGCCTTAAATATCGTCAACAATAGAGGACCCAGAAACCCACGCCCAACAGAAATTCAAACCCGCTGTGTGAAGAAGTTTATCCTCAGGAGATTTCTGCTTTCAACGCAAAAGCAGTCAGCCAAACACAGCTCCTTACTCCCGCTCTCACACTTAATGTCGATTCTGTGAGAAATATTCTTCCACATCAAGGTGGATTATGTAGAAGATTGGAGGCTAATTGAGTATTGTGCTCTGCCAAATCAGGTTGCAACATGGGTTACAGTTCTAATTCAACATTTAATAACCAGCAATTTGCAAAAAAGCAGCCAGTTACAGGTAAAGCCTACACCAACTGTGGCAGAAGACACAAAAATGCCATGTTATATGCCCTAATCACAAGAAGGCAGCTTCAAGAGAGTGTGCAGACATTGTTGCCGATGGTAAATGTTCCTCTTGCTTTCCCTTAGGAAAGAAGGATTTGGCTTTCTGTTGCATGGCAATCTGCACACAAGAACCTACAGATGGCAATTCACTAGTGATCAGATAACTTGCTTTAGTCATGTGGTTGGGGGCAGAAATATTGACCAATGAAACAGGGATGACACCATTGCTCTTTTGGCATACTGCTGTGCAGACTCTTGCAGCCACCCAACAGGTCAGTCAAAGTGTCGGTTTGGAGCCGAGAGTGTGCGTGGGTTTTTGTGGTGGGAGCAGCAAGGTTCACTGAGCACTATAAAGCAAAGTCCATTGGAAATGTGACGGGCACAGACAGAATAAAATCAGACCAGAAGAAAACATAAAAAAGAAAATGAATAGAAAATATAAAGAATTATATATGAAGAACATTTATTGTCCCTTGTTGCCCACGAGAGATGCAAAATGACCATTTAACATCTTTGCGTAACTTGCGGCTAAAAATGTCATGAATGTAAAAAAGGTGGATCAATCTTCAGTTATAAACAATACCAATCCTCCACAAAACTCCCTTTCCCAGTCTTAGCCATGGCTTAAAACAGCTCAAGTTATCACTTGTCTAGTTTAGAACATTAGTCTACAGGACAAATCAGAAAAGAATGCAAGTTTTTTTTTGAAACTGTTCATATCATCTACATGAGTGTGGCATTAGCTTGTGAGGAGAAATAAACATCTCAGAGCTCACCCAACTCCCCAGACAGTAAGTCTCACTCACCTCTGAATTACAATGGTTAGCGTTAGGGTTAGTCCTACGTCAGCACTTGAACTGGGAAAAAAAAATAAACTGACCACTTGAGTGCACTAACATAGTGTTGCACTCCATCAGAGGTGCGTGATTTCAAAAGAGAAGTTGAAACCAACTGTGGTCAGGTGGATATAAAAAAAAAGGTGCTGTGGAATTAATTCAAAGACAACCAGAGAAGTTGACCCTGACCAATAATGGTCACTCACCAAACACTAGAGAGAGAGGAAACAAACACAGTGATCACATTGCAACATGGAGTTTTGCCAAGTTTCCTGGTTGCTACATTCCCAAACTTAGAGTACTTTCCTGGCTGTGAATCGCTTCTAGACATTCAGTTCTCCCGAAAAACTGCTTCATCATACAAACTGCTGACATTCTGAAGGGCTTCAGAACAGGCAGGCATGGGTCTGATGCATGGCCTGTACAAAGGGGAGGCTAATACCAGACAAAGATCAGGCGCTATAACTAACCACAGCGTCCTGTATTAGGGTGCTGTGAGCTCAGCTACCATCATCATTCCGGGCTGATAATACATTTGCATTGAAGTGGGACAAGGTTCAGATTATAATGATACCCACGTTTGAACTGTCAGGTAGTGGGCACAATTAAGAATGGTTACTGGAGGATCATCTTACATGTAAGCCAACCGATCTGGTTCTGTTGAAGTCAACAGAACCAGAAGTTGGGCAAGTCAATCAACTAAATATTGTTGATTTTACCTCCTCGGCTCCAAGGTCAAGTGAAATGTCTGCTAACAGAACCGTTATCTAGATCTTTACTGATACTAATTATGTCAGATCTACCGACCAATCAGCCCTCACAGTTGACATCACAATCTTGTTAGCATAAACATGCATCCTTAAAGAAATAAAGTGATTCTGAATGATAACCCAAAACCACAAACATCCCAGATCTACAAAGGTCTTGCGATGCAGTGGTACCTCTATCAAGTCCCACCTGTCATCATGTTATGTAACCTCCTAGGTACATTACAAAATGTTTGAATAGGTTCATTAACAAATAATGATTTCAATCCTACCAAACCCACTCCTCTTGACTACACCCAGCTCTAAGTGTATTTGCCCAAGTTGTTACCGGATTCACATATTGATAACACTTGGTGATGGTTGACGATATAAAAAAGCTAAGAGCCTGACAAAAAGAACTTGCTACCACTGAAGAAGTTGCCCTATAAACATCTCGCAACCCAGTGATACCCAACCACAACAGCTGTAGCCAAAAGATTAGCCTGTATCTTTTCTCGGCTTTCCTTCAAGAAGCCAGTTGTCATTCCTTGTAGCAATTAAGAGATCTGCTTGTATAAAGTTCAAAGACAATCATATTTATGATGCGAATTGTTAGGAACACCTATGTTTTGGGCATTCTATTTTGTATATACTAGGCTCCTGATTTGCCAGCAGTGCTTTGATATAAAGGGAACTCGCTGGAACTTAAAAATACCAGCTCTCCACATTATTTGTGTGTCAAAGCTAAAATATGATAAATCTGGCAGAAAAGTACCTCTATTTTTAGTAGACCGTGGATAAAACACTTATCCGTAACAATGTAGGTAAAGCTAGCATGCTTAAAGCAAGTTTTCCTTCAGTGTTGACGGTTTAAAGTACTTAGAAGTTTAAGCTATTATTTATTTTGACTGCAGGAACCAGTGGCTTTAATGCAGGAAATAGTGACAAGCACCTAATTAAAAAAAAGCAAAAGCAAAAGAGGTCCCTAATCAGCTGGGATTCCCAGATCCCAAATAGAATTCTCAGTCTGTGCCCTGAACACTGGCAACACAGGGATGTTGTGGAGGAGGTCACTGAACTGCAGTGTTTCTGGTCAGGTAGGTCAATCAGGTCTGGCCATTTTCACAAAACAACAAGCACATAGTTGTATGTTCCTGTTACAAAACATAAACGTCACTTTTTGCACCGTCACATCCACTAAGACAGCAATTCATTGTCAGGCCATGCCAGTACAGTTCCCCAATGACCCTGCACAGATTACCCACCCCAACATAGAGGGGCAGAGAAATGCAATTACTAATATATACAGCTGGATAAATGCAATTTCTGACCATGGTGTATCTTCCAGCTAAGAATGAGATCCCGATAACAACTAACGTGGCAAAGCTGAGTTTGTGGGGGGTAAGTGGGAGTTGGGGTGTTGATGGAGGAAGGGGTCAGGACCAACCACTTGACAACTCACTAGCTTTTAGGTCCGTCCAGTTTAGGGAGCCACTCAGACACATGGCATATAGCAATGTTCCAAGGCATTCAAGCCTTCATTAAAACAGCCCAGCTCTCACACATCAACATTACCAAAAGTGCTCTGTATAAAGACCTGCTGCTGTACTCTGAGCATCACACACACACACACACACACACACACACCCTACACGGCAGAAACATTCAGCCCAGCTCTCCGGCATTATGGAAGAGTTTAACCCCACTCCTTTCCACCTCAAATCTCTCTCCAACCATACCCCTCAAATGCTCCATTCTCAAGCATGCTCCCATCCCACTCTCAAAAGTTACAACTAAAGCTGTTTCAGGCAATACTCAAGCAGTGTATCCTAAATCAGAACAATGTGTTCCAGGAAAATTAAGGGGTGAAAAAATTGTCCCTTACCTCCCCTCTGACTCTTTCCATCATTAACCTTCAATCCCCTGTGCTCCAGTGGCCCACTAGTGTAAACTGCACCCCCCAGCCAGAATGTGATCAACTCCATTCAATCCCCTCCATTCGTTCTTTCCTCCAACCCTCTTCCCTCCCACTCCTCCACTCCCTGCTCTTCCTTCCCCACTCCCACTTACCATGCTCTCCCTCCTGACGCTCTCCCTCCACCCTGCCCCCAAACTCTCCCTCCACCCAACTCCCCCTCCACCATTCCCTCCTGTTCCCCTCCACTCATCTCTCTCCCTCACTCTCCTCCTCCTCCTCCTCTCCCTGCTCTTCCTTCCCCACTCCCACATACCCTGCTCTCCACCCCCCGACACTCTCCCTCCACTCCACCCCCAATCTCTCCCTTCACCCTGCTCCCCCCTCCTGTCCCCTCTCCACTCCCGCTCACTCTCCTCCAATCTCCGTCCTTTCCCTACACAGTCATCTTCCCCTCCACTCTCACCATAAGACATAGGAGTGGAAGTAAGGCCATTCGGCCCATTGAGTCCACTCTGCCATTCAATCATGGCTGACGGGCATTTCAACTCCACTTAACCGCATTCTCCCCGTAGCCCTTAATTCCTTGTGATATCAAGAATCTATCAATCTCTGCCTTGAAGACATTTAGCGTCCCGGCCTCCACTGCACTCTGCGGCAATTAATTCCACAGGCCCACCACTCTCTGGCTGAAGAAATGTCTCCGCATTTCTGTTTTGAATTGACCCCCTCTAATTCTAAGGCTGTGTCCACGGGTCCTAGTCCCCTCGCCTAACGGAAACAATTTCCTAGCGTCCACCCTTTCCCAATCATGTATTATCTTGTAAGTTTCTATTAGATCTCCCCTTAATCTTCTAAACTCCAATGAATACAATCCTAGGATCCTCAGCCATTCCTCGTATGTTAGACCTACCATTCCAGGGATCATCCGTGTGAATCTCCGCTGGACACGCTTCAGTGCCAGTATGTCCTTCCTGAGGTGTGGGGACCAAAACTGGACACAGTACTCCAAATGGGGCCTAACCAGAGCTTTATAAAGTCTCAGTAGCACAACGGTGCTTTTATATTCCAACCCTCTTGAGACAAGTGACAACATTGCATTCGCTTTCTTAACCACAGACTCAACCTGTATGTTTACCTTTAGAGAATCCTCGGCTAGCACTCCCAGATCCCTCTGTACTTTCGCATTATGAATTTTCTCACCGTTTAGAAAGTAGTCCATGCTTGTATTCTTTTTTCCAAAGTGCAAGACCACGCATTTGCTCACATTGAATTCCATCAGCCATTTCCTGGACCACTCTTCCAAACTGTCTAGATCCTTCTGCAGCCTCCCCACTTCCTCAGTACTACCTGCCTATCCACCTAACTTTGTATCATCGGCAAACTTCACTAGAATGCCCTCAGTCCCTTCATCCAGATCATTAATATATAACATGAACAGCTGCGGTTCACATCCCTCACTCCCCTCCACTCTCTCCTTGCATGCTCCTTCTCTCCTTTCCTCTGTCCACTCCCTCTTCTCTCTCCCTCCTTTCCTCTCACAATCCCCCTCTCCTCTCCTCTATCCCCATCTCTCTCTCTCTCACACACACACACAGAGGACAAAAAAAATCCCCTTTTATTTTGGGCCGGGAGTTTTGACAAAAACGTGTTTCCAGAAGAATCTCTCCCCAGCTTTATTATATATTTAAAAAACACACAACAACAAACACTAAAAAAAATCTGTGTACAATGGGAAGGAGAGAGGGAGACGCGGGGCCGCACTTGGTGGTAAGAGGGAGGGGGGAGGGAGACACAGAGCTAGCGCCGGGCCCGTCCCCCAGCAATGAGAGAGCCGCGGTTCGGAAGATGCTCACTTACCCCTCTCTGTCTCTCTCTGGGATCGAGTACTAGCTCCAGACGCGAGAATCCAGCGGGAGCCGGAGATCTAGCCACCCTCACATAGACCAGGAGGCAGCCTTCAGCTCTCGGTCCAGGCAACAAGAGAAAGGGGGCAGCTGAGAGCCAACACCGAGATGGATGGGGTGGGGGGGAAAGAGGGGGGGGAGAGAGAGAGAGAGAGAGACAAGAAGCCGGCTCTTTCTCTCTCTCTCTTCTTTCTCTCTCAAACACAATTAAACAAAAAGCCCTCTCTAACAACACCTCCCCCTTCCTAAGGCAAAAGGATTTTTGTCTCCCAGATGGAGTTGGGGGGGGGGGGGGAGTGTTAGGGAAAGAAAGAGAGAGGAGCTTCCTTTGATGGTAGCAGCAACTCCGCAGTTGAACACAGAATGGAGCACACATCAGCTGAGGTGGAATGCCTTAATCTGATACACTGGCCTATCACAGCCACAACAGCTGAGGTAACGGCTGCAAAACCTGGAGTGTGCACTACCACCGCTCAGGATCAGGATCAGGATCACCAGCGCCAGCACGGCCGGGCTTTATTGCTGTCTCAGGTAACCGAGGTGCAGCGAGGTGTGCCGGCCTGCGTGCTGTCCAACCCTCACACAAGTGCATCAGGGCAGGCCGAACAGATTGTCGAGTCACAGAAGGTGCAGGGGCAATGATCAGCGTTGATGTGCACTCAACGGCCTGGTGACTGTGAGGGAGAAGCTGCTCTTGAAGCCCTTGGTACGTGTTTACGCACTTTTCGTAGAATGCCCACAGTGTGAAAACAGGCCACTCAGTCCATCGACTTCACACCAACCCTCTAAAGAGACAGTCAGGACTGCAGAGGCTGGAAGTCAAGAGTCAACAGATGTGAAGCTGGAAAAGCACAGCGTCCGAGGAGCAGGAAGGTCGATGTTTTGGTCCGCAACGCTTGGCACAAAATGTTGGCTTTCCTATTTATCACATGCTGTGCTTTTCCACCTCCAAAGGGCATACCACCCAGAGCCACCGTCTCCCTGCATTTCCCATAGCTCATCCACCTAACCTGCACATGTTTGGACTGTGGCAGGAAACCAGAGCATTGGGGGGGGGAACCCACATAGAATGTGCAAACTCCACACAGACAGCCGCCCAAGGGTGGAATTGAACCTGGGTCCCGCGCATTGTGAGCCATCATACTGTTTCATATGCTAACCAAACAGATCATACCTTACATAAGTAAATCAGGTTATAGAGTCATAGAGAGGTACAGCATGGAAACAGACCTTCGGTCCAACCCGTCCATGCCGACCAGATATCCCAACCCAATCTAGTCCCACCTACCAGCACCCGGCCCATATCCCCCCAAACCCTTCCTCTTCATATACCCATCCAGATGCGTCTTAAATGTTGCAATTGTACCAGCCTCCACCACATCCTCTGGCAGCTCATTCCATACACATACCACCCTCTGCATGAAAATGTTGCCCTGTAGGTCTCTTTTATATCTTTCCCCTCTCACTCTAAACCTATGCTCTCTAGTTTTGGACTCTCCGACCCCAGGGAAAAGACTTTGTCTATTTACCCTATCCATGCCCCTCATAATTTTGTAAACCTCTATAAGGTCACCCCTCAGCCTCCGACGCTCCAGGGAAAACAGCCCCAGCCTGTTCAGCCTATCCCTATAATTTAAATCCTCCAACCCTGGGAACATCCTTGTAAATCTTTTCTGAACCCTTTCAAGTTTCACAATATCTTTCCGATAGGAAGGAGACCAGAATTGCACGCAATATTCCAACAGTGTCCTAACCAATGTCCTGTACAGCCGCAACATGACGTCCCAACTCCTGTACTCAATACTCTGACTAATAAAGGAAAGCATACCAAACGCCACCTTCCCTACCCTATCTACCTGCGACTCTACTTTCAAGGAGCTATGAACCTGCACTCCAAGGTCTCTTCGTTCAGCAACACTCCCTAGGACCTTACCATTAAGTGTATAAGTCCTGCTAAGATTTGCTTTCTCAAAATGCAGCACCTCGCATTTATCTGAATTAAACTCATCTGCCACTTCTCAGCCCATTGGCCCACCTGGTCCAGATCCTGTTGTAATCTGAGGAAATCCTCTTCACTGTCCACTCCGCCTCCAATTTTGGTGTCATCTGCAAACTTACTAACTGTATCTCTTATGCTCGCATCCAAATCATTTATGTAAATGACAAAGAGTAGAGGGCCCAGCACCAATCTTTGTGGCACTCCACTGGTCACAGGCCTCCAGTCTGAAAAACAACCCTCCACCACCACCCTCTGTCTTCTACCTTGGAGCCAGTTCTGTATCCAAATGGCTAGTTAGATTAGATTAGATTACTTACAGTGTGGAAACAGGCCCTTCGGCCCAACAAGTCCACACCGCCCCGCGGAAGCGCAACCCACCCATACCCCTACATTTACCCCTTACCTAACACTACGGGCAATTTAGCATGGCCAATTCACCTGACCTGCACATCTTTGGACTGTAGGAGGAAACTGGAGCACCCGGAGGAAACCCACGCAGACACGGGGAGAATGTGCAAACTCCACACAGGCTGGAATTGAACCTGGGACCCTGAGCGCTGTGAGGCAGCAGTGCTAACCACTGAGCTACCATGCCGCCCTTTACAGTTCTCTCTGTATTCCGTGAGATCTAACCTTGCTAATCAGTCGCCCATGCGGAACCTTGTCAAACGCCTTACTGAAGTCCACATAGATCACATCTACCGCTCTGGTTGGTAGAACAGGATGCAGAATATGGTGTTACAGCTAAAGAGAAGCTCTAAAGTATGAGAAGTCTATTCATAAGTCTGATAACAGCAGGGGAGAAGCTGTTCTTGAATCTGTTGGTACATATTTACAAATGTTTGTATCTTCTGCCATTAGGAAGAGGGTGGAACTGTATAACTGGGCTGGTAGGGATCTTTGATCATGTTGGCTGCTTTTCTGAGGCAGTGGAAGAAAGACTGGTTTGTGTAATGGACTGGGCTGTGTTCTCTGTAATTTCTTGAGCGGTCTTGAGCAGAGCAGTTGCCAAGCTGTGATGCATCTGAGTAAGATGTTTTCTGTGGTGCATCGATAGAAATTGGTAAGAGTCACTGTGGACATGCCTAATTTCCTTCACTTTCTGAGGAAGTAGAGGCGTTGGTGTGCGCTTTCTTGATTGTTGTGTCAATGTGGATGGACCAGGACAGATTGCTGGTGATATTTACTCCCAGGAACCTGAAGCTCTCAACCACCTCCAGCTCAGCACCAACGATACAGACCAGGCTGAAATCGATGGCCAGCTCCTTCATTGTTTTGACATTAAGGGAGATGGGCTTTTCCTTCAACTCCTTCCTTGGAGAAGGTTAGAGACAGGAAGAAACCCCAGACATCACCTCTCAAAGAATCCAGAACAATCTAAGATTAGATTAGATTCCCTACAGTGTGGAAACAGGCCCTTCAGCCCAACAAGTCCACACCGACCCTCTGAAGAGGAACCCACTCAGACCCATTTCCCCCTGACTAATGCACCTAACACTACGGGCAATTTAGCGTGGCCGATTCACCTGACCTGCACATCTTTGGATTGTGGGAGGAAACCAGAGTACCCACAGGAAACTCATGCAGACACGGGGAGAATGTGCAAACTCCACACAGTCGCCTGAGGCTGGAATCGAACCTGGGTCCCTGCCGCTGAGAGGCAGCAGTGCTAACCACTGAGCCACCGTGCTGCCCCGAATGAGCTGGTGATGAAGGGGAGAGGTGCAGATTGGAGGCTGAATTTTCTCAACCCTCCAATCCACTCAGCATCCTGACTCAGAAATATATCGCTGTTCCTTCACTAGGTCAAAATCTTGGAATTCCCTCCTCAAGAGCATTGTGGGTCTACCTACCGCACGTGGACTGCAGTGATTCCAGAAGACAGCTCACCACCACCTTCTCAAGGGCAACTAGGGATGGGCAATAATTACTGGCCTAGACTTCTACAAATGAATAAATAAAACAGAGGCATGCATGGGGCTGCCCGACAGAGTGAGTGGGGAGGCAGGTTCACTCCATGCTGTGGAGACGGAGTTAGACTGCTACCGGAAAAGGAAGATATGCAGGGTGATGAGGAGAATGGCAGTGGGTGAATAGGGGGTTACACATTTAAGGCAGAGATGAGGAGGAATTTCGTCAGGGTTAAATATAGGATATAGGAATGGATCTTTGGAGGGGCAGTGTGGACTTGTTGGGCCGAAAGGCCTGTTTCCACACTTTAGCGAATCTAATCCTGTGACGTGAGTCTGTGTAATTCTTTACCTCAGAGGGCTGTCGAGGCTGAGTTTTTAAATATATTAAGGGCTGAGTTAGACAGATTATTAATCACTAATAGAATCAAGGGTTAAGGGGAATAGACAGGAAAGTTGAGTGAGGGATTCTCAGATCAACCATGATCTCTGTGTGTGATGGAGCAGACTCAATGGATGGTTGAATGGCCTTCCTAATTATAAATGTACAGCATGGAAACAAAACCTTTGCGTCTACTTGACCATGCCATCTGTATATCCTAAATTAATCTAGTCACATTTGCCAGTGCTTGGACTACATTCCTCTAAACCCTTCCTATTCATATACCCATCCAGATGCCTTAAATGTTGCAATTGTCCCAGCCTCCATCACTTCCTCTGGCAGCTCATTCCACACACGTGCCACCCTCTGCGTGAAAACGTTGCCCCTTAGGTCCCTTTTAAATCTTTCCCCTCTCACCTTAAACCTATGCCCTCTAGTTTTGGACACCCCGACCCCAGGGAAAAGACCTTGTCTATTCACACTATCCATGCCCTTCATGATTTTATAAACCTCTATACGGTCAGCCCTCAGCCTCCAACGTACCAGGGAAAACAGCCCCGGTCTACTCAGCCTATCCCCATAGCTCAAACCCTTCAACCCTGGCAACACCCTTTTAAATCCTTTCTGCGCTCCTTCAAGTTTAACAACGTCTTTGCTGTGTGCTATTCTAATGTGCTATAGATAGCTAATTGGGAGAGCCAAAGCCAGTATGATGGACTAAATGGCCCCCTGTACTGGAACAGTGATTCTCTATGGGCCCAGTGGATTTGTCACTATAGCAAACCAGATTGGCATGCCTTCTGATGTCCAGTGTCGGCTGCCAGAGGATTTTTTTCAATTTCTTCCTCAACCCACCCCTCCCCCACAACCCATCCCTTTCCCTCTCTCAAAGCTGGAGGCAAGAGTCTGCATGTCTTGTCAGAAACAAACACACAGAGGAATGTGCTGATAGCTGTCAGCGCACACCTGAAGCTCTGACTGAGTAAACTGAGATTACAATTCAGCATTCTCAGTACTCCCCGGAAGCCAGTGCCATTCCCCACTAAGCACCTGTCTGTGAAATGCACTGAGCTTTCCCAGGTCCCATGCCTCAGCAAGGCTACAGCTCCTTATGGAATTGGCCAGTTAGCTGCGGTGAAGTGGAAAGAGAGCGGGATTAGAGAGAGAGAGAGTGAGTCATGCTGACCTCTGCCCCTGTAGCTCCGCTGAGGCTCAGTGACTGTAGCACAAAGCCGTTGGAATCTGACCCTCAGGTGGGAGGGCAGGGGTACCGTGGGGGAGGGGGTACTGGACCCAGGCTCGAGATCAGACAGGAATCTCTATCTATCTCAACAACATTAAAAATCACACAACACCAGGTTATGGTCCAGCAGGTTTATTTGGAAGCACTAGCTTTCAAAGCGCTGCTTCTTCATCAGCTTCTAAAGCCAGTGCTTCCAAATAAACCTGTTGGACTGTAACGTGGTGTTGTGTGATTTTTGTTTGTCCACCCCAGTCCAACACCGGCTCCTCCAAAACATATCTCAATAACGTCAGTGGCAGGCAACCAGCCTGAGGCCTACCCCGGCAAAGTGAGTTGAAACAAACAGATTGGCTGGAACCCTTCCAATCCTCCATCGGTGACTTAAAGAGTTTGAATGTGCAACTTAGGTGGGTCCATGGGTGAGGGCCTGGCTCTGTTATCCAGAAAGCTAAACTCAACTTATGCCAAAAAAAAGGACAGTCTTTCTAACAAAATGCCAGTCTGTGAGGTGGAGGCAGTGAAAGTTGGCCCAGTCCCTACTGACACTTTAACCTTGTGTTACCTGTATAGCCAGCACAACCACACAAACACAGAGCTGTTATATTGCCTGGCCAAAGAGTATTGGCCTTGACAGTGCTTTAATCCCATCTTTATCAAGTCATATCCTATCACTTTACTCAAGTGCATTCGACATATTCTGATTGTCAGGAGAAAGCTTTCAACCTTGGATGGGGTACAGCGCAGTTATTGTTTGCCTGAGTAAATTAATGTGGATTTTACAGTGGATTAAAGGGTTAAATTATGGTGGCTTTAGCTTAGTTTGTATTGATGGATGATTGACTTGAGGTGTTTAGAATCATAGAATTGTTACGTCACAGCAAGAGACCATTCGACCCAATGTGTCTGTTCCAGCTCTCCAGTGGAATAACTCACCTAGTGCCACTCCTTTGCCCATTCGTCATGGCCCTGTGAACTTTCTTTCCTCTTCATATAATAATCCAGAATTCGTACAACACCAGGTTATAGTCCAACAGGTTTATTTTGGAGCACTGCTCTTTCGTCAAGTGAAGTCTTCACTTGAAAACTTGTGATTTCAAATAAACCTGTTGGACTATAACCTGGTGTCGTGTGACTTCTGACATTGTCCACCTCAGTCCAACACTAGCACCTCCATGTTATTATTGTCTGTTAGAAATTACCTTCGACCCTAATCTCCAGGCTATGTGGCTTCCAGATCATAACCACTCACTCTCACTTCCTAGCCAGTCTCGTGTATGTAAATAAGTTCCTCCTGAACTCCTTCTCGGGTTTACCAGTGAGTATCTCAGCAGTCTCAATGTGCAGCATCCCTGCCTTCAAGACAGAAGCTCCAGGTTCAAGTCCAACTTCAGAACGTGATGATCAAGGAAGGTGTGGTCATCATGCTGCCAAGCAGGTAGCTTGTAAACCTTGCCAATGCACGCAGCAATGGCAAGCAATGAGAGTTGGAGAGACTCCTGGTCAGCCTTGGGATGGAATAAATTGGGGCCTCTCCCATCACTGTCCATAACTCTGCGTGGCCCCTGGTGGTCTCTCGGCCTGTCTGGCCTTAGTGTGGGCTTCCAGCTTCGAGGCGATTCCAGAGTGGTATCCCAGCCTCCTGGTATTGCCTGGTACGGTTTGGAGTGAAAGCCTGGCATAGACTGGAGGCTGGATGCCAACATGGACTGGGTTGGAAAGACTGTTGTTCTGCACCTTTTATTTCTGTATTTATTAATTTCTTCCCATGAGCTGTATTGCTGGACTTTTTATTTCTTTATTTTTCTATTTTTTTTTCCTGAGAACATGTACTGAAGAATCTGTACCTGGGAATCTCATACCTAAGATAAGTGGCAACTTGTAAACTTTTCACAGTACTCATTTGAGTGCAATAAATGTTAATTCAAGTCAACATGCAATTATTGTCACTGCAATTTAGGTCTCTAGGAGGCTGGTTGGATGCTGTGGGTCAGGCCAGTGCCAGTAGCATTGGTGCTACATCCTAAACCTATTGCAGAGGCTCAAAACACATCCTAGTCTCAATGGACTCAGGACCCAGCCTTTTTGCTTCCCTGTGGTGGAGGAGAACGGCAGTATAGAGACCCCATTGTGAGCAGCAGTGCTGCTCTGTTGGCGAAGGCTTCTCATTGCATAGCAACACTGAAGACCAGGAGAGGAGGGAAGGTGAACTTTCCTGTAGAGAGTGTGGTGTTCAGTTGGAAGTATCATGGATTTGTGGAGAGAGGGAAGTCAAGGAATTTGGAGGCTAGAGTAGGGAGGGGTTTTCAAAAGCTACCTACTACTCCATGTCTGTGCCCTGGATTGTTTCAGATTAGAGCTAATTGTGGCTCCCCAACAGCCCCCAAACTGACAGGTATGATGCCCTTCTCTTGCCTTCTGGTGACAGAGTTTAACTGGTGGGGGGGTGGGGGCAATGGCTGTTTATTGACCACTTAAGGGCCTTAATTGACAGCAAATGGCTAACCTTGGCCCTTCTTAACGAGAATTTAATTTCTAGACAGTGAGAATGGGCGAGGATCTCTCTGATGTCAACCCACCCAAACATTTGCCCTTCCTGTCCACCTTTTCCATCAGGAGCATAAAATCGCAGCCATTAATATGAGGCCCCTCAAAGGGATAGAAATGATCCTAGAACATAGAACATAGAACATAGAACAATACAGCACAGAACAGGCCCTTCGGCCCACGATGTTGTGCCGAACTTCTATCCTAGATTAAGCACCCATCCATGTACCTATCCAAATGCCGCTTAAAGGTCGCCAATGAATCTGACTCTACCACTCCCACGGGCAGCGCATTCCATGCCCCCACCACTCTCTGGGTGAAGAACCCACCCCTGACATCTCCCCTATACCATCCACCCTTCACCTTAAATTTATGTCCCCTTGTAACACTCTGTTGTACCCGGGGAAAAAGTTTCTGACTGTCTACTCTATCTATTCCTCTGATCATCTTATAAACCTCTATCAAGTCACCCCTCATCCTTCGCCGTTCCAACGAGAAAAGGCCGAGAACTCTCAACCTATCCTCGTACGACCTACTCTCCATTCCAGGCAACATCCTGGTAAATCTTCTCTGCACCCTCTCCAAAGCTTCCACATCTTTCCTAAAGTGAGGCGACCAGAACTGCACACAGTACTCCAAATGTGGCCTAACCAAAGTCCTGTACAGCTGCAACATCACCTCACGACTCTTGAATTCAATCCCTCTGCTAATGAACGATAATACTCCATAGGCCTTCTTACAAACTCTATCCACCTGAGTGGCAACCTTCAAAGATCTATGTACATAGACCCCAAGATCCCTCTGTTCCTCCACCTGACCAAGAACCCTACCATTAACCCTGTATTCCGCATTCTTATTTGTTCTTCCAAAATGGACAACTTCACACTTGGCAGGGTTGAACTCCATCTGCCACTCCTCAGCCCAGCTCTGCATCTTATCTAAGTCCTGTTGTCTTATTTTGAAGAAGTGGCAAACTTGCCCTGGCATCCTGGCAGACATATGCCCTGAAAACTGGCATCAGCAAAGCCAATGGTCTGGCCATTGTCACAATACAGTTTGCGGAATCTTGCTGTGCACAAATGTTTCTGACACTACATTGCAGACATGCACTTTTCACTTCATCTCACTTTGGGATGTCCTATGTCACTGAAGGTTCTTAATTACATGCAAAGCTTTCCCCCATATATCATCAGCCGTTTCCTCACTCAATCATCTGAAATAATACCTCCCAGAAACTCTTCTGGAAGGTTAGGGGCCCTGACTGTGGTAGAGGCGGGTACAATAACAACATTTAAAAGACATTGGGGCAGGTACATTGATAGGACCGGTTTAGAGGGATATGGGCCAAAAGCAGGCAAATGGGACTAGTTCAGTTTAAGAAACCTGGTCGGCTTGGACGAGTTGGGCTGAAGGGTCCGTTTTCTTGTATGACTCTATGACTGGATTCAAGCCAATGACCATAAGACTGAAGGAGATTCCCACTCCCTCCAAAAAGCAATGAAAACTCCATAACTATCGAGACTGATCTTGTTGAAATATATGACTTGGGAAGAGTAGTGTTAGTTAAGCCACTGTGCCAATCTGTAGCATAGGGCACACGGGATAAGAAATTATGAATGAACCCCAATCCAAATGCAAAATTAACTTGACCAGTTTGCATATCAGAGTGTGTAACAGCTATGTACAAGGAATGACTTCCAATGTCATATATGGAAATCTCTCCATCAGCCATCGTTCAGGTAGCACAGTCATCTCCGAGTTACAAATTTCCAAGTCCCACTTGAGGCTTTTGAGTATGAACCTCAAACTTGCCGTTCCACAGCAGTATAGGCAGAGTGCTGCACAGTCCAAGATGCAGGTCTGGATGCCAATCAAAGTTCGGAGGTGAAAGTGAGGACTGCAGATGCTGGAGATTAGAGTCAAGATTAGAGTGGTGCTGGAAAAGCGCAGCAGGTCAGGCAGCATCCGAGGAGCAGGAAAATTGACGTTTCAGGCAAAAGCCCTTCATCAGGAATGAGCCATTCCTTAAATGTCAATTTTCCTGTTCCTCGGATGCTGCCTGACCTGCTGTGCTTTTCCAGCACCACTCTAATCAAAGTCCATATCCTATCCGAGTTGGATCGAAGATCCCAAGGGGCCATTTTGAAGAAAGTAGGGGAGTTTTCCCTAATGTTTTGGTCAATATTTCTCTCTCAACTGATATCGCAGTAAACAGATCCTGTTATTATCGCTTGTGAGAGTTGCTACGCATAACCTGACTGCCACATTTCCTATGTTACAATGATGACTACAATTCAAAAAGTATTTCTGGCTGTCAAGTACTTTGAGATGTTTGGTGGAGGTTTTTCCCTTTTTATTTTGGAATGATTGCTGTGTTGCAAATGAAGGGCAGTGTTGCGCATAGCTACCAGAAAGGATTTGTAAAGAAATTTGAGAGGCCTGTCCAATGAGGGCAAAGGTAACACTCTGCCTACAAAAGAAAGTATTAGAATTCCCTGTTGTGATTGCATCTGGATAATTAAACATCTACAAACAATTTAAATAAAGGGGAAAGAAAAAGTCACTACGGTTGCTTCAGTGATTTTTATTCTGGTACGCAGTCAGACAGTCTCACCCACCTCTCTGAAACAAGGTGGAATGCTGAATTGTCAAACGGATGAAGGAATAACATGTCCCAGCAGGGAAAGCATTTGCAAGGAATTTTAAGAATCCTGACTCAAGGTGGGAAAGCAAATGTTGTCCAATTCACTTCAGGAAAATGAGTCGGGTTTTGTCATTACTGATGGCAGCTGAATGGATGAACATTTGCATTAGCACATTGTGTTTTGCGTTTGAAGTGTCAACAAGCAGTCATCACTATCCCTTCCCCTGTCCCACTATCAGTCGCTGACTGACTGAAGGAGAAAGGCTTGCAGTTATATAACTTCCAATCTTGTCTTCAAGGATGTGGTAATCATCTAGGTCAACCTTTACCTCTCATTTTTCTGTCAAAAAGACCGCCAGCTCCCATCTCCCAATTTCTATCTCAATATTCCTTAGGCAGCACCTTCCAAACCCATGGCTTCTACCATTTAAAGGATAATGGGAGCAGCTACATGGGTAAACCCACCCAGCTTCAAATTCCTCCCAAAACTCGTCAACATCCAGTCTTTGAAGTACATCTTCAGGGGGTCTGGGTCCAAATGCTGGAATGTCCTCCTTGACGTCACCTTGGGACTGCTCCAGTTCAACAATGCAGCTCACCACAACCTTCACAAAGGCAATTAGAGAAAGGTAATAAATGCTGGCTAGCTGGTGATGCTCAACCCTGTAAATGGGTAAGGAATTCTATTAATATGCCTCAGAATGTCTGCAAGTGGATCATTCTTGCAGATCTTTCGCATCCTAAGTGCATGACCATTCCAGTGGTCTCCAGGCTAACTTCCCATCCTATACTATTTCAGCTCATCCAAGACTCCAAAAACATGAATTGCTGGAACAGCTCCGCATGTCTGGCAGCACTTGTGGAGAGAAATCAGAGTTAGCACTTCGCTTCCAGTGACCCTCCCTCAGGTTCAGATACTGCCACAGATATTGCCAGGCCTGCTGAGCGTTTCCAGCAATTGATGTTTTTGTTTCTGATTTCCAGCATCTGCAATTATTTTTCAGTTTTCCTCGACTGATTCACACCAAATTTTGCTCACACATCACCTCTGACCTCTCTCACCTAATCAGGTATTAGACCAGAAACACCCTCAGTTTAAAATGCTTAAGCATGTTATCAAACCTCTCCATAGACTCACTCCATTCCATATCTCTAACTTCTTCAGCCCTATAACCCTCTGTGTTCTTTTTCAGTTGGCTTTAGTTCCCCCTTTGACTGTCCTTGCTTTGGCGCTGTGAATTATAATCCGACTACACTCTTGTGAAACTCCTTGCCACATTTCCCTGTGATAAAGAGGTTATGTAAATGTAAGTGTTGTTAAATATTTAAAGCTTTAACTATCTCTCCTGCTGACTGACCTTGAGGCACTCTGTGCCTCTCTGATGGCTTCAGATGGATTATTTAATTTGGACAAGACAAATGTTTGAAAAAAAAGCCAATAAATAAAATGTAAAGATAGATGTGAAGACATGACTCACTCTAACTAGTATCCTTACATACAGATGAGGAAGGGCACCACTTTGACTGGGATAACGTATCCATCCTAGGACAAGCCAAACAGAGACCCACACGAGAATTTCTAGAAGCATGGCATTCCAACCAGTTCCAACTGGAACTCTATCAACAAACAGAGAAAAAGAACAGGAAATGATATCACCAACCCAAGGAACCCTAAATATATAAATAGAAAGCGGGCCATACCACCAGTGCTTCATCCGGAGACTCACTGATGATGTTACCTAGTATGGTGATGAAATGTCTGGAAACAAACCTTCCAGCTCTGCGAGCAAACTTACATTCATAGATGTGAAGGTCATGACACACTCCAAGTCATAGACTTCAAATTCAAAATAGCTGCCAAGCAGAAACATAAATAAAATTCATAGTATGCTTATAGAATCATACAGATGTAGAGTCCGGAATCAGACCCTTTGGTCCAACTTGTGCATGCCGACCAGATATCCTAAATTAATCTAATCCCAATAGCCAGCATTTTGTCCATATCCCTCCAAACCCTTCCTATTCATATACTCATCCAGATGCCTTTTAAATTTTGCAATTGTACCAGCCTCCATCACTTCATTTGGCAGCTCATGCCATTGACGTACCACCCTCTGTGTGAAAAAGTTGCCTCTTAGGTCTGTCTTAAATCTTTCCCTCTCACCGTGAACCTATGCCCTCTAGTTTTGGACCCTCTTACCCTGGGGAAAAGACCTTGACTATTCACCCTATCCGTGCCCCTCATGATTTTACAAATCTCTATAGGGTCACACCTCAGTCTTCGATGCTTTCAGTACAGATACAGAGAGTAGAATGGCCTTTTTCTGTGTAGTATCATACCATGATTCTCTGATGCTCAATTATCTGACAGGTCACCATGTTAAAGTAAGTTGGTCCACTTTGCAAGCTCTTGATCTGAACCCCTCCCATAGTGACAGAAAGAAAGCTAACAATATCAATAAAAATGCTTTTTTTTTGTTACTCACATTGCATAGGTTCTGTTTTATGATCTTATTCAATTAGGAAGATTGTGTGTTCATGCCCGGTCTTGAGAGCAACAGCTCATGGCAGCTAGCATGCCAATGTCATACAGAGGATGCTGCACTGTCAGAGGTGCTGCCCTTTCATTAAAACAAGCCTCTACCTGCCCCCTCCTGAGACCTAAAGGATCCCATGGCATTATTTTGAAGAGTCTCCAGTGACCTGATCAATATTAATCCCTCAATCGTCATTGCAAAATACAGACTGTATTCGGATCTCCATTGAGAAGGAGCATGTGGTGTATCCGGGCAGGGGCTGGGGTACAGCAGGGGCTGGGGTACATCATCATCCCAGACAATGGTAATCTGACTTGACAAGTTTCCATTCCCTGGATAATATTATTTTGATTCATCAAACATTCATTCTCCTGAAATATATTTTCATTAATCGTTAGTTTGTATTTTTGTTACAATTACTCCATCAGGAGACATTTAACTTGTTCTGAGTTCATTTAAAAGAGTAGAAGTCAGCTTACCTGGCTATTATCACATGCTGTGTAGGGGCAAGTTGCTGTGTGCCTATTAACTGCTACATGTCCTATGTTACAACAGTTTAAGTCTACCTTATTTTTTATAAAATGAGACACAGAATCCCTACAGTGTGTGAGCAGGCCATTTGGCCCATCAAGTCCACATCTACCCTCAGAAGAGCATCCCACCCCATCCCTAGAACCCTGCGTTTCCAATGGCTAACCCACCTAGCCTGCACATCCCTGGGTACTATGGGCAATTTAGCATGGCTAATGCACCTGAACTGTACATCTTTGAACTCTGGAAGGAGATCATGCAGACACTGGGAGGACATATAGATTCACCTGAGGCTGGAGTCAAGCCTGCATCCCTGGCACTGCGAGGCAGCAGTGCTGAACCACCATTGTTGTCACGAAGGGCACTACATAAATGCAAGGTGTATTTTAGTAAATATCTTTGTCATTATGGGACAGCCCACTCAAGTTCAATGAATTTTGACTGATACTTTCCTATTCTGCTCTGAGGCTGAAGAGGGCTCAAAATGATTGTTTTTGGAAGGTGAGCATGTTGTCTGGCCCTTGGAAGTTAAACTGTCCACTTTAGTCATGGGCAGTTATCGTTGTCTAATTATGATTCGTCAAGGCAAGTGCCAAAGCAGAGGGTACACACATACATAATTTGACATGTAACTTGAGTTGCCTGAAGTAAAATGGACAGAAATTACAGACGTGTGCATCAGCTCTGTAATCAAAATCTATTATATTTAAACAAAAACAGCTTGCATTTCAACAGTTTAAGTCTACCTTACTTGCTGACCTTGCCTGACTTCAGAAAACTACGTAATCCGTGTTAGATCCACAGATAGCTCTCACAAACAACAAAGTAGTCATGAGTAGAGAATGTTTGGGTAATAGGGTGTAGGTTTGCTCGCTGAGCTGTAGGTTTGGGTTATGTTGGTTGAAGTATTAAATACTAAATTTGCTAAGTGTGAGTTTTGTTTGTCCACTGAGCACTGTACTTCCTAAATAGCTGCAGGATTTGTTTCTCCTGTAGGTGGCACTATGATAGGCATTTTCAATGATCGAGGGACAACACAATAGTGTCACACGCAATCACTAGACCTTGGTGTGTACAGTGAGATTGTACAATTTGGTTTATCGATTCCATAAATAATCCAAAATACTCATTATTTTCCTAATCCGTTTTTATTTCTGTCTGTGATTTCCAGCCATAAAGGCACAACAGGAGACTGTTCAGCCCATTGAATTCCCAGGGAAAAAAAAGCAGGAAAATGACACATTGTAGAAAGGCACAGTCAGAGTTTACCCATTGAATTCTCTGTGTATGTTTCAATCGGCTAGTTAAAGACCTCGACTTTTCCCAAAGGCTGGGGTTATACTGAGTATCTTTTGTTTTAAGAATTCCTACAGAGTAGAAACAGGCTATTTCACCCAACAAGTCTACACTGACCCTCCAAAGAGTAACCCACCCAGACCCTTTCCCCACCCTATTACTCGACATTACCCCTGACTAATGCACCTAACCTGTACATCCCTGCACATCCCCTCATTCTTCTACAGCGAATACTGTCCTAACTGATTTAACCTCTCCTCAAACATCAGCCCCATCATCCCAGGAGTCTGTCTGATAAACCTTTGCAGCACTCCCTCCATAATTAGAATGTTCTTCCTCAGATAAGGAGATCAAAACTGCACACAATATTCCAGATGTGGTCTCACTTGTATACTTGCAGCGAATGTCCCTGCCACCATATTTGAATCCTCTCACTATGAAGGTCAACATACCATTTGCCTTCTTCACCACCTGCTGCACCTTACCTTCAGTGGTTTACTGCTGTATGAGGACACTCCGGTCACATTGCACATTCTCATTTATAGCCATTCAGAAAATAATCTGCCTTTCTGTATTGCATAATTTCACACCTGCCATGCAGTTGACCACTCCCTCAATCTGGATTAGTGGTACTGGAAGAGCACAGCAGTTCAGGCAGCATCCAAGGAGCTTCGAAATTGATGTTTTGGGCAAAAGCCCTTCATCAGGAATAAAGGCAGTGAGCCTGAAGGGTGGAGAGATAAGCTAGAGGAGGGTGGGGGTGGGGAGAAAGTAGCATAGAGTACAATAGGTGAGTCGGGGAGGGGATGAAGGTGATAGGTCAGGGAGGAGAGGGTGGAGTGGATAGGTGGAAAAGGAGATAGGCAGGTAGGACAAGTCTGGACAAGTCATGGGAACTGTGCTGAGCTGGAAGTTTAGAACTAGGGTGAGGTGGGGGAAGGGGAAATGAGGAAACTGTTGAAGTTCACATTGATGCCTTGGGGTTGAAGTGTTCCGAGGCGGAAGATGAGGCGTTCTTCCTCCAGGCACCTGGTGGTGAGGGAGCGGCGGTGAAGGAGGCCCAGGACCTCCATGTCCTCGGCAGAGTGGGAGAGGGAGTTGAAATGTTGGGCCACAGGGCGGTGTGGTTGATTGGTGCGGGTGTCCCGGAGATGTTCCCTAAAGCGCTCTGCTAGGAGGCACCCAGTCTCCCCAATGTAGAGGAGACCACATCGGGAGCAACGGATACAATAAATGATATCAGTGGATGTGCAGGTGAAACTTTGATGGATGTGGAAGGCTCCTTTAGGGCCTTGGATAGAGGTGAGGGAGGAGGTGTGGGCGCAGGTTTTACAGTTCCTGCGGTGGCAGGGGAAGGTGCCAGGATGGGAGGGTGTGTTGATCTGACCGTCCAAGTCACATTGCAACATCTCTGTATCCTCCTCACAACCTAATCTTCCACACAGCTTGGTGTTCATCTTAAAGTTTGGAGATATAACATTTTGTTCCTTCATTTAAATGATTTATACATATGTTGTGAATAACTGGGCCCAAGTAGTGCACATTTCAATACACCACTAATCACTGCCTGCTTTTTTAGAAAAAGGCACGAGTATTCCTACTCTTGGTTTCCTACCTGCCACCCAGTTCTCTCCATCTCGATACAGTATCCTCAATCCCTTGCATTTTCATTTTACATGAAAGATTTTGTCAAAAGCCTTCTGAGCATCTAAATAAACCACATCCACTAGCTCCTCTTTATCAATCCTATGGGTTACATCTTTGAAGAATGTCAGTAGATTTGTCAAGGATGATTTCCTTTTTGTAAATCCATTCCAACTGCTCAGGAAATTAAGTCTTTCTTATCGACTGGAGACTGGTCTATAATTCCTGGTTTTCTCCCTGCCTCCTGAAATAGCTCCACAGAGGCTGGTATCCCGTCACCAAGTCACGCTTTATTTACACGTGGAGAATCTTTCACGCTGATGCAACCTCCTCAGAGTCAGCTCTCAGAGTGAACAGAACCCCTAAGACTGCTGTTTATATCTCTCATGTTAACAGCCTGGTCCCATCAGAGTGGCACAGTGGCTCAGTGGTTAGGCACTGCTGCCTCACAGCACCAGGGACTCAGGTTTGATTCCAGCCTCAGGTGATCATGTGGAATTTGTACATTCTCCCCGTGTCTGTGTGGGTTTCCTCCGACAGTCCAAACATATGCAGGTTAGGTAAATTGTGCATAGTGTTCAGGGATGAGTAGGTTAGGTGTATTAGTTAGGGAAATGTAGAGTAGGGGAATGGATCAGTGTGGGCTTGTTAGACAAAATGGCTATAGGGGTTCTATTTTTCAAAAAGCCCCACTCAGGAAGCTCTGAGGTCCAACTGGTTGGCTTCATTACAGTCACTACACCTGCCTTTTATAATAGAGGGGTTACATTAGCTACCCTCCAATCTGTTAGAACTGTCACAGAGTCTAAAGAAGCTTGGAAGATGTCTATCACTATTGCACTAATGCATCCATTATTTCTAGAGCCACTTCCTTAAGTATTCTGGATTATCTCAGATCCTAGGGATTTATCGGCCTTCAATCCCATCAATCTTCCCAGCACCATTTCCCTACTAATACTGATTTCCTCCAGTTCCTCTCTTTCACTAAATCCCATGCTCCCCAACGTTTCTGGTATGTTCAGCCATTTCTGTGTTTCCCTTTGATTAGATTGGACCTTAGCTGTGACACTCTAATTGTTTAACACCACAGGACTGTGCTCCGGAAGGCTGCCCGTGTGAGTGAAACTCTGGAATAAGTCAATAGCTCCAGGAAGAATGAGGAAGATAATAAAAACAGGGATCACTCATTTATTCTGCTCATACACCTCTGTTCAATCAGTCACTCAACAGAAATGGCCACAGGTGGAGGTCCCTAACATTTCCCACTGATGGCCAAACAATATTGGCTTTTTTTTTTAAACAGAAACAGAAATTGCTGGAGAAACTCAGTGATTCTGGAAGGATCTGTGGACAGAAAGCAGAGTTAATGTTCGACTGTCTCTTCCCCCTGCTGGCTAGTCAGTTGTTGTAATTCCAGATTAATTGCAAGCATCGATTACACTTGGTGGGCATGTAATGGGAATAGGTTAGGGAATCAAGTAAAATTAGGTTTGGTCAGGAATTGGCAGGAACAAATTTGGGCCAGATACTATTGGACTGACATATCAGGTAAAAGTGGGAATAAGCTGGAGGAGGTATTATGGCACTTTTTAAAAACCTTGTTTTTGGGCTATTTGCGTTATATTCTAACGATCTGGACAAAGGAACTGAGGGCATTGTGGTTATGTTTGCAGATGGCACAAAGATAAGTGAAGGGACAGGTAGTGCTGAGGAAGCAGGGAGGCTGCAGAAGGACTTGGATGGGCTAGGAGACTGGGCAAAGAAATAACATATAAGAAGATATGGAATACCAGAGAGGAAAGTGTGAGGCTATACACTTTGGCAGGAAGAATAGAAGTGTAGACTATTTTCTGAATGGGGAAAGACTTTGGAAATCTGAAGCACAAAGGGACTTGGGAGACCTAGTTCAGGATTCTCTTAAGATTAACATGCAGGTTCGGCTGGCAGCTAGGAAGGCAAATTCATTTCAAGAGGGATAGAATACACAATCAGAGATGTACTACTGAGACTGTGTAAGGTTTTGGTAAGAGAGGAATATTGTGACGAGATCTGGGGCCTATTTCGAAGAAAGGATGAGTTAATGTTGGAGGGGGTCCAGAGGAGGTTTACAAGAATGATCCCAGGGATCATATGAGGAGTGGTCAAGGATTCTGCGTCTGTGCTCGATGTAGTTTTGAAGGATGAGGGCAATCTCAATGAAACTTACAGAATATGAGAGGTCTGAATAGAGTGGACATGGAGAAGACATTCTCACTAGCAGGAGAGACTAGGAGCCAAGGGCGCAGCCTCAGAGTGAAGGGCCAACCCTTCAGAATGGAGATGAGGAGAAATTTCTTCAGCCAGAGAGTGGTGAATCTGTGAAACCCATTGCTGCAGAGGGCTGTGGAGGCCAAATCATTGAGTTCATTTAAGACAGAGATAGAATGGTTCTAGATTAGTAGGGGCATCAAGGGAGAAGGCAGGAGAATGGGGATGAGAAACATAACAGCCATAATCAAATAGCAGAGCAAACTTGATGGACCGAATGGTCTAATTCTGCTCATATATATACTCTTTTGTTCTTATGTGTGCTCCTCTGGCTGGGCCAACATTTATTGTCCTTGAACTGAAAGGCAGCTAAGAGTCAACCAGATTGTTGTGGGTCTGGGACACACTTTGGTCAGATAAGGTGAGAGTGGCAGATTTCCCTCCCAAAAGGCCATGAGTGGTCCATGGCCAGCAACAGAACAACCGTAACAGTATAGAATTAAAATACACAAAGAGTCACTAGACTTAAAACATTAACTCTGTTTCTCTCTCCACAGATGCTGCTAGACCCGCTGAGTTCCCCCAACACTTCCTTGTTTTGTTTCAGATCTCCAGCATCTGCTGTCTTTTGCTTTATTGGAAGGGATATTTGCCTTTTTTAGCTGAGTCATAGAGTTGAGGAGCAAGGTGCTTATTCTGGAACTGCATAAAACATTGATTCGGCTACAGATAGAGTATTGTGTACCATTCGGGAATCCATGTCGTAGGAGGGATGTGATATCACTGGAGAGAGTGCAGAGCAGCTTTACCAGGATGTTGCCTGGACTGGAGAGTTTTAGTTATGAAGGGAGATTGGACAGACTGGGATTATTTTCCTTGGCGATTGAGAGGGGACATAACTGGGATGTATAAAATTCTGAGGAGCATAGATAGTGTAGACAGGAAGAAATCTTTCCCCTTGTTGAAGTGATCAATGACTAGGGGCCAAAGGACTAGGGGTAATGGGCAGGATATTAAGAGGAAATGTGAGGACAAATCTTTTCACCCAGAGGGTGATGAAAATCTGGAACTCACTGCCTGTAAGGACAGTAGAGGCAGAAACCTTCATAACATTTAAGAACAAGTTAGATCTGCCAAGGCAAACAAGATTATGGGCCAAGTTATGGGCTGGAAAGATGGGATTAGAATAATATTTTTGATAAGTGCAGATATGATGGACCAAAAGTCCTTTTCCTATGCTGAGTAGGACTGATTTCTCAGATCGCTATGATGGGATTCAAATCCACATTCCCAGAATATTAATCTGCAGCTCTGAATTTCTAGCCCAGTTGCACTGTCTCCTCACCACTGGCACCACCTTCCCTTCTACAGGGAATAGGCTGGGGATTCATGGGCTTATGAATTCAGTCTGCGAGTCAAATATTGAGGGAGTCCAGTGAAGGGTCACCAGACTGATTCCTGGGATGGCAGGACTGACAGATGAAGAAAGACTGGATTGACTGGGCTTGTACTCCCTGCAATTTAGAAGAATGAGGGGGGGCATCTCATAGAAACATATAGAATCCTGATGGGACTGGACAGACTCGATGTGGGGAGGCTGCTCCTGACGTTGGCAAGGTCCAGAACTAGGGGTCACAGTCTAAGAATAAGAGATAAGCCGTTCAGCACCGAGATGAGGAAGAATTTCTTCACTCAGAGAGAGCTGTGACCCTGTGGGATTCTCTACCACAGGAGGCTGTTGGGGGCCATTAGATATATTCAAGAGGGAGCTGGATATGGTCCTAGCCGCTAAAAGGATCAAGAGATATGGAGAGAAAGTGGGAGTGGGATACTGAGATTTCAGGATCAATCATGATCATATTGAAAGGTGGTGCAGTCTTGAAGGGCCGAATGGTTTACTTCTACATCTATTTTCATTGTTTCTTAGAGATTAACATGTAAAATTAAAGCACATGGGTTTGGGGCTAGTGTAATAACAAGGATAGAGTACTGATGGGAAACGTGGAGCAGGAATAAACTGCCTTTTTCTGATTGGCAACCAGGTGACCAATAAAGTGCCACAGAGGTTAGTGCTGGGACCCCAACTATTCACAATGTACATTAATGATTTTGATGAGGAAACTAAATGTAATGTCTCCAAGTTTGCAGACAGCACAAAGCTGGTGAGAGGGTGAGCTGCGAGGAGGATGCAAAGCTATTTCAGTGTGATTTGGACACATTGAGTGAGTGGGCAAATGCACGGCAGATGCAGTATAATGTGGATAAATCTGAGTTTATCTATTTTGGTAACAAGGGATGACATGGTGGCTCAGTGGTTAGCACTACTGCCTCACAGCGCCAGGGACTTGGCTTCGAATCCCACCTCGGGCGATTGTCTGTGGGGAGTTTGCACATTCTCCCAGTGTCTGTGTGGGTTTCCTGCGGGTGCCCCGGTTTCCTCCCACAATCCAAAGATGTGCAAGTCAGGTGAATTGGCCATGCTAAATTGCCCGTAGTGTTAGGTGCGTTAGTCAGAGGTGAATATGGGGCAGGGGAATGGATCTGGGTGGGTTACTCTTTGGAGGGTCAGTGTGGACTTGTTGGGCTGGAGGGCGTGTTTCCCTCATGTAGGGAATCTAATCTAAATTATTATCTGAATGGTGATAGATGGGGAGGTGAACCAGGACCTGAATATCCATGTGCACTAGTCGCTGAAAGTAAGCACACATGTGCAGCAAGCAGTGAAGAAGGCAAATGGTATGTTGGCTTTTGTAGCAAAAGAATTTGAGTACAGGAGCAAGATGTCTTGCAGCAATTGTACAGGGCCTTGATGAGACCACACCTGGAGGATTCTGTCCCGTTTTGGTCTCCTTATCTGGGGAAAGATGTTCTGGGAATGGAGAGAGTGCAATGAAAGTTTACCAGACAGATTCCCAGGATGGCAGGACTGACAAAAGTTAGTATGAAGAGAGTCTGGATCAGTTAGGACTGCATTTACCAACGTTAAGAAAAGTGAGGAGAGAGCTCATAGAAATCTATAAAATTCTAACAGGACGAGACAGGGCAAACACAGGAAGGATGTTCCTGATGACAGTAGAGTCCAGAATCAGGGATCACAGTTCAAGGTAGACCATTCAGGATTGAGAAGAGGAGAAATGTCTTCACCCAGAGTATAGTGAGCCTGTGGAATTCTCTGCCACAGAAAGCAGTTGAGGTCAAAACATTGAATGTTTTCAAGAAGGAGTTAGATTTAGTTTTTACAGCTAAAGGGATCAAAGAGTATAGGATGAAAGTGGGATCAGGGTTGGATTACCAACCATGATCACATTGAATAATGGAGCAGGCTCAAAGGGCCGAATGGCCTACTCCTGCTCCTATCTTTCTGTGTTCCTGTGTTTCTAATAGTGGAAATGATGTTGGGTATCTGGTAGTGTTGGAAATGTCTTAAGATTTCAGGTGCTAACGGGAATGGGCTCAATGGCAAAACAGTACATCATTCAGTGGTACACTGTCAGGGAAGCATGAAGGTGGTTGGCAGTAGAAATTGTCGACAATGCTCTGATCTTCAGGTCACAAACTTGGTGCAATGCTGACGAAGCTAGCTGATTGGCCTGCAGACCGTGACACATGTTAATATCTGGTGAAGGATCGCTCTGGGAAGTTTCTGAGCTGTTTGGAACACATACGTTGCCAGTTTCTAAACTCTTCCTGGTTCATACCTTGCAAGTAGGCAGATTCTGAAACTCCTAAAATGCATGAAAGACCAGGACAGACTGCTAGTGTGAAAAATGTTGGGTAAGAATTTTTTCTGTACCCTCCCTAATATCCTACCCTCCCTAATATCCTCACATCCTGCCTAAGATTTGGTGCTCAGAATTAAACACAGTACTCCAGATATGGCTAAACCCCAGTGTTGTTTTTATATAAAGCTTATATTCCACAATGCAAATTAACTGCAGTATCGAATTGAATGCATAAGTCAAGGCTTGTATCCATGGGGATTGAGAAGTGTAAAAGGCAATTTGATTGAAACCTCTAGAATCCACCCAACAGGATGGACATGGAAAGAGTGTTTCCTCAAATGAAAGAATCTGGACTTAAGGTCAATGTTTAAAAATCAGGGATCACACAATTCAAACAAGGAGGAGGAGATTTTCTTTTCTCTCAGAGAGTTGTGAGTCTTTGGAACCTTCTTCTTGAAATGGTGGCACAAGTAGAGATCTTGAATATTTTAAAATCAGAGGTAGATAGATTTTTGGTAAGCATTGGAGTTGAAAGGTGACTGGGGATGGGTAGGAATGTGGATTAGAGGTTACGATCAAATCAGCCACAATCTATTGAATGGCATAGCAGGCTCAAGGGCATGAGTGGTCTATTCCTGCTGCAGAATGTAGACATCCTATGTACATATAATAACTCTACATTTGCACGTATGTAGAATCCCTACACTGCAGAAAGAGGCCATCCAGCCCATTGAGCCTTAACCGACCCTCTGAAGCACATCCCACCTGGATCAATCCACCTAATCTACACATCACTGAACACTACGGGCAATTTAGCATGACCAATTCACCTAACCTGCACATCTTTGGACTGTGGGAGGAAACCGGAGCACCCGGAGGAAACCCACGCAGACACGGGGAGAATGCGCAAACTCCACACAGAGGGGGGAATCAAACCTGGGTCCCTGGCCCTGTGAGGCAGCAGTGCTAACCACTGAGCCACCGCGCCATCCAGCTTTGCATCCAACCAGCAATAGATTTGGACTTATAAAGCCATCTGAAATGGATTAGCAAGCCAGCAAGAAAGAATCTTAACTATTTCCTCTGGCAGTCAATGTCATTGCCATTACTGAATGCTTCACCAGCAACCTCTAGGAGTGGAGGAGTTGGTTACAGTTTATTAGAAAATGAACTGGACTAGTTGTATTAATACAGTGGCTGCAAGTCAGAAACAAAATCAATGGTAAGGCACTCACTTCCTATCTCCAGAAAGCCTATCTGTTTGAGTGCAGCTTCAATAGCATTCAAGAGCTCATCGCCATCTAGAACACGGCAAATGATTGATTGTGATCCCATCCACCGCTTTCAACACTTACTCCCTTCACAATGTCATCGAGGATCATCTTTTACATTCTGTGTCATCTACAAGGTGCACTGCAGTAATTTGACAAGCCTCTTTAAGATTGTACCTTCCAAACCTGTGATCTCTACCGCTGTGAGAGGAAATAGTTCGACTCTTTGCTGCTGACTCGCTATATCATTTCAGATCTCTCTACTGCCTGAAAAGACAAGGGAACCACACACAGGAGGAAAAGGAAAATAAATGCAGTTCCTAGTTCGCTCAGGTTGCTTGGTCATGTGGGACGTGCTCCTTTAAGCCACCATATATCACAACATAAAAAATGCCTTGTATTTATAGAGTACTGTTCAGGGTCCAAGAAGGTCCCATAGCACTTTACAACAATAAAGTACTTATGAAATGTCCTCACGCTCAAAAGCAATTTGTCCATCTTTGTCTGCACAAAAATTGGACAAAAAACTGAATCCCTATGTTATGTAAGCTTCAACTGGGCTTGAGCTACACTGTCGCCACGACAACAGGAAGTGTGCCATATTATTCAATGGCAGATGCACAAATGGCAGATTAGGGCCATCTTTTTACAGAGATTGATTTTTTTCAAGAAAATTTCAAAACATCTTTAATTTTTCACTTGCACAGTTTTTAAAGTTCTTGATTATGTAGCAGTCGTTGACGAGCAGAGAAAATACATTGGTCCTTTGCGAGTAATTTTTAAAGGCAATCATGTGGTAAATTGTTCATACCCATGCTGCAGCTCAGGCTAGTTATTATTATTTTCCTGCAGCTTCTGACGAAGCAAAGAGGATTGGAGTTTGGCGCAGAATATCAAGCAAGGCTTTTTTTAACAAAAAATGAGGTTAAAAACAGTATCGGCAGGATGTGTACAACAAGGGAATCAATACTTGAAAGCTAAAAGGCAGGTTAATGTGTTCTGCTTTTGTCAGAGGTAGCACTGTCGATATCCTGCAGAAGATTGGCAAGTGGACCAAAATGGGACAAGTTTTGTATCAAAACTCCACTTCCTTTGCACTTCCACACATTCAACCACTGAAGCTTGTGAGCACTGAGATTCCCACTTTCCTGTCCTTCCTTAAGTTGCTCCTTAAAGCCTACCTCTTTGCTCAAGCACTTCCTGCGTACTTCGCCTTGCTGTCAGTTTTTGTTCAATCTCTCTCATGAACATTTTAAAGTCATAGAGATGTGGCTTTGTATAAATGCAAGTTGCTGCTAGCAATCAAAGTATTGAATCAGGCATATCCCTAATGTGAGAAGCAAGACTACCTGGTGCAGACTAGGCCTTCACAATCAGGAACCAGCATCATCGGTCATGGTGTATCGAGAGCTCCAGTTTTATTATCTCTCCCGTGAACATATTACCTGTGGGTCCCTTCTGAAATATCCCTCATTGATGTTGAAATTACTTAACCTATTTATGCCAAAATGTTTACTGGTTTTCTAAGATGGTATTCTTTGATTTTTGTTTCCCTTTTGCAGTTATTCAGCTTGAATCAGTTGGTAGCTCTCTCTCCTTGGATAAGAAGACTGACCTGCACACCAGGATGTTCGTATTTGATCCAAGCTGACAGTTCAGAGCCACACTGAGTGGACGATACCTTCTTGGAACTGCCATCTACCAAATGAAATGCTGAAAGGGGACGATGTCAGCTTGTTCAGGACAGACACACATCTTGTTCCTTCTTACAAATTCCATCCCTGTTGCTTTATGGGGAACACTCTTTGGAGAATCTTGCTCTGTAAATTGGCCTCTGGATTTTTTTTTGTGTGTATGTGTGTGTATTCATTCATGGGCATCACTGCCTAAGCCAGCGTTTATCATCCATTGCTAATTGCCTAGAGGGAAGTTGAGAATCAACCACATTTCTGTGATCTGGAGTCACACCAAACCAGGTATGGAAGTACTGCAGAACTCCCTTCCCGAAAGCATGTTAGTGCAGCAGATGGATGTTTTAGGACAATGACCGTGGTTGTCATTAGGCTTGCATTTTTATTCCACAATTTTTTTTAAATTAAGTTCAAATTTCAACATTTAGCATGGTGGGATTTGAACTCATGCCCCCAGAACATTACCCTGGAGTTCTGGATTGCTAATTCAATGATACTATGCCAGAGGGAGGACAACATACATGACACTTCATAAATGACTCACTATTTGAAAAGCGCAGTGAGGACATCCTGAGTTTGTGAAAGGCCTAAAGTGCTTTTAACCAGGACTAGCTCTCCTCATTTCTAACACTGTTCAAACACATGAAGGAAGACAAGACTCCAGTACATTGGAAAAATACAGTAATGGGATGACCTCTGTATGATTCTCTGGAATATATGCCCCAAGATTCAGGGAGGGACCAAGTTTGAGAGTTACTGTTGCATGCAGTGATGGTGGAAGGGAGAATGAGCACTCTGAACGCTTAAACTTCAAAGGGTTCAGAAAAGGTTTATAAGGATTTTGCCAAAGTTGGAGGGTTTAAGCTAAAGGGAGAGGCTGAATGGGCTGGGGCTATTTTCCCTGGAGTGTTGGAGTCTGCGGGGTGACCTTATAAGAATTTAAGAGGGGCATGAATTGGGTAAGTAGACTAGGTCTTTTTCCCAGGATGAGGAGTCTGAAACTAGAGAGCATAGGTTTTAGGTGAGAGGGGAAATATTTAAAAGGACCCTATGGTGGTGTGTGTATGGTATGAACTGCCTGAGGAGATGGTGGAGGCTGGTGCAATTGCAACATGTAAAAGGCATCTGGATGGGTATATGAATAGGAAGGCTTTAGAGGGATATGGGCCAAGTGCTGGCAAATGGGACTAGATTAACATAGGATATCTGGTCGGCATGGACGAGCTGAAGTGAAGGGTCTGTTTTCGTGCTGTACATCTCTATGACTCTATGGTTCTATCTTAGATATAGCGGCAACAGGTCCAAGAAGCAGCTCCTTTTACTAAGCACTGCATGGAACTTGTAACTAATTCACTTTACTGGAAGCAGCTGAGATTGCAACAATGGGGTGAGGTGAAAAGATAACAAAAGTGAGGAAATAAAACTGAGAGACTAATGAGAAGCACAAACAAATAATTTTCTCAGTGTAAATTATTGTCCGATGCTTGCGAACGCAATTGGGAGTAAGAGCAGTTTTATGGTTAAGAATGGGAAATCTATGAAATGATTGCTGAAGTTGATGTGTCTCTGTCACTGATCACTACCTTTTCCAACTGAATATTATTCAGTGTTACCGATACTGTAGTCACTGTGCTGATCTTTCACCCTTTGACACTGCTCAGTCTCCAAGTCACTCACTGTCGTACATTTTTAAAGTCTTCCGCCAGAGCTCAATGGTACCAATCTGACCAGAAAATCACTAACATTCCAGTACAATGATGTGGGAGTGCTACATTGTTGGATCTGCCATCTTTCAGCTGAGATATTAAACAGAGCCCCGATCTCCTCTTGAATGGATATAAAACACCCACAGCGTAATTTGGAGATACACAAAGCAAATTCACTGCAGTAGTGAAGAGGGTTATCTGAGATTATAAAGAGATCGTGATCATTTGGATCATTGGGCTGAGTAGTGGCAGATGAAGTATAATTTGGATAAATGTGAGGGATTGTATTTTGGTAAAACAAACAAGGGTTCAGAAAAGATATACGAGGATGTTGCCAGGGTTGGAGAGTTTGAAAGAGAGGCTGAATGGACTGGGGCTTTTTCCCCTGGAGTGTTGGAGGACTTATACAATTAATGGTAGGGCCCTGGGTAACTCTGATGAAGGGGCCTATGCCGAAAACATCGACTCTCCTGCTCCTTGGATGCTGCCTGACCTGCAGTGCCTTTCCAGTGCTTTTTGACTTTTTGACCCTGGGTAGAGTTGTAGAATAGAGAAACCTAGAGGCTCAGGAACATGTTTCTTTGAGTTTTGCTTCGAGGATGGTTAAAATGGTGTGTGCTCAGATCTTTAAGTATAGGATTTGGTTGAGGTTGCACAGGACTTTGGTAAGAGCACTTCTGGAGTACTGTGTGCAGTTATATCGCCCAGTTATAGGAAGGATATTATTAAAGTGGAATGGAAGGTCTGAAATACAAAACTGGACTGAAAAGGCTGGGATGTTTTTCACTGGAGGGTAGGAGGTTGAGGGGTGACCTTAGAGAGGTTTATAAAATCATGAGGGACATAGACAAGGGTCTTTTCTCTCGGGTGGGGGAGTTCACAACTACGGGATATATTTTTAAGGTGAGAGGAGAAAGATTTAAAAGATTTTTAACACAGAAGGTGGTTCGTGTGCGGAATGAACTGCCAGAGGAAGTGTTGGAAGTGGGTACAGTTACAATGCTTCAAAGACATCCGGAAAGGTTCATGAATGGGAAAGGTTTGAAGGGATATGGGTCAAATGCAGTAAGATGAGACTAGTTTAGCTTGGGAACATGGTCGGCATTGAACCAAAAGGTCTGTTTCCATGCTGTATGACCCAAGATTCTTTGCCCTGGTCAACATTTACCTGTCTTGAGAGATCTTGTTGTGTGCATGTTAGCTGTCATATTACCTAATTTGTAAAAGCGTCTACAGTTCAGAATTGTTTCGGAAGCAAACCACTTTGGATCTTTCACGAATCATGGAAGGCACCATGTTTTGCACCTTCATTATCACTCAACACTCTCTCATTCATATTATAGTCTTTGTTTTCATGGAAGAAACTCAGAAACTAATTTGCAGACAGCAAAATCCCATGGACAAGTGTGATCATGACGAGATGGTCTGTTCATTACTGATGTTGATTGCATGATGCAAATTGGTGAGGACTCTGCGGAGACCTGTCTGCCTTGCTTTAAAGAGTGCCATGAGATGGTATGTCTACTTGCACTTGAAAGTGCAGGTAGACCCTCTGGGTCTCATCCCCTCCAAAGACAGCGCCTCCAACAACGTAGCACTCCCAATATATTGTGCGGGAGCATCCGGCATTCTGGATCTGGTACTTAAGCCTCTGGAGTGGGACTTGAATTTCCAATCTAATGAGTTGGAGGAAAGACGACTACCGCTTGAACCGAGCAGCCTGGGTTCAATTTGTGGAGCTGGAGAAAGTGACAATCTTTTAGGCTTGTTGTGACTGAGTTGGGAAATCAATGACGCGTCAAGAAAATTTTGCTGGACCCTTGTATTTAATTTGCTTTGACATAATGTGTGTACAATGCTGACACAGTGAGTGCATTTATTAAAAGCATTTTTCACTTTAAGGGATAGGTTCAATATACATTGTGTGCAACAGGATGACTGTTATGCAAACTGTGAAGCTGTGTCGCCAGGGTATTGTTATTAGCAGCGATAATTTGTCACGACATTTTCATTTACACAAGCACAAGGCCAATTGTGGCCCAGGTCCTAGTGGGTGGTGCCATTCTTCAAAGGGCCATGGTTGGGCCAGGATTGTGGTTCACAGCTGTGTGACCCCATCCTGTCTGCATCGTTCACCTTCGGTAAGTTCCAAGCATTAGTTGCAGCTTGGGAGTTGGGGGTCAGTGGTTGAAGAGGGATGGATAGCAATCCAACAGCACTGACAGCAATTTTGTATCTGAAACAATTTGGATTTGATTAGATTTGATTCGATTCCCTACAGTGTGGAAACAGGCCCTTCGGCCCAACAAGTCCACACCAAACCGCCGAAGCGCAACCCACCCAGACCCATTCCCATACATTTCACCCATTCACCTAACACTACGGGCAATTTAGCATGGCCAATTCACCTGACCTGCACCTTTTTGGACTGTGGGAAGAAACCGGAGCACCCGAAGGAAACCCACGCAGACATGGGGAGAATGTGAAAACTCCACACAGTCAGTCGCCTGAGGTGGGAATTGAACCCAGGTCTCTGGTGCTGTGAGGCAGCAGTGCCAACCACTGTGCCACCGTGCCGCCCATGAGGATGTTCTGTGAGGGTAATCAAGGCTGCTAAATGTAAATGCTTTCCAACACTGGACGACCTCCATCAGCCAAACCTTCACAACATATCATACAGTCATAGAGTTATACAACACAGAAACAGACCCTTCTGTCCAACCTGTCCATGCTGACTATAATCCCAATCTGATCTACTCCCATTTGCCAGCATTTGGCCCTTATCCCTCTAAATCCTTCCCACTGATATACCCATTTAGATGACTTTTAAGTATTGTAATTTTATCTGCCTCTGCCACTTCCTCTGGCAGCTTCATACGTGCACCACCCTCTGCATTAAAATGTTACTCCTCAGGTCCTTTTTAAATCCTTCCCCACTCACCTTAAACCTATGCCCTCTAGTTTTGGACTCCTGTACCCTGGAAAAAAAAAGAACTTGGCTATTCACCCTTTCCTTGTCCCATATAATTTTATAAACCCCTATAAGGTCACCCTTCAGCCTCAAACGCTCCAGGGGATAAAGGCCCAGCCTGTTCACCCTCTGCCCCATAACCCAAACTCTCCAGTCCTGATAATATCCTTTGAAATCTTTTCTGCACCTTTCCAAGTTTAACTACATCTTTTCGATAGCTGGGAGACCAGAATTGTATGCATGGTTCTAAAAGAAGTCTCACCAATGTCATGTACGGCTGAAGCATGACATCCCAACTCCGATACTCAATGTCCTGACCAATGAAGGTTTAACAGAGGCTGTAAGAAGTGTCTTAACATAGAAAAGTAAAGTAGAGAGGTGTAGGGACTGGGCTCCAAAGTATGAGGCCTTGGCAGCTGAAGACATGACCTTCAATGGTAGAGCAGGTGTTATTGAAAACGCACCGAAGACCAAATTCAAATGTGGTTAGAGGAAATTACACAGAGGGATAAGGGTAAGGCCATGGAGGGGTTTGAAAACAAGGATGAGAACTTTGACAGTTCCTTGACCCAGAGCCAATGTATGTCTTCAACCATGTGTATGATAAGGGAATAGGACTTAGTGAGTTAAAACATAGTGAACCGTATTTTGGATGACCTCGAGTTTATGGAGGGATCAAGGGCCTTCAGCCCTCTTGCAGGCGTGACCTCATGGAAATCTGGACCCAAGGCCCGGCCAGCATGGGGACAAGACCTGACCCCACGGTGACCTGATATCGAGGAGGCTGACTGAGCTGACCACAAGAGTCACCGGAATGCTCACCGACCCAACTGGTACCTAGGACTCCATCAGACGTGCACACTTCCCTTCCGGAGCAGCAGACCTCCCTCACCAACACCCAGGATCAACTAGGCGTAGCCACCTACCCAGGAAACTAGAGGTTTCAAGTCTCCCCCTCCCCAGTGCACTCATCGGCAAACGTCCAAGCCATTGAAAACAAGATGGATGACCTTAAAACCAGACTCACCATCCAAAGGGAATTGAGAGACTCCTGTGTGCCCTGGTTTACAGATGGCAGCCATAATGTGGAGGTGATGGTATTGGACTGGGATGGACAAAGTCAGAAATCACATGACACCAGGTTATCATCCAACAGGTTTACGTGAAACCATAAGCTTGCAGAGTTCTACTCCTGCATCAGGTGAAGTGACTGGTGAAGGATTTGTGGTTTCAAATACACCTGTCCAACTATAGCCTGGTGGTGTGTGACTTCGGACACTGTTTTACAGAGACATGGCTCACTCCTGTTACACCTGACTGTGCCTTTGATTAGATTCGATTCCCTACAGTATGGGGACGGGCCCTTCAGCCCAACACGTCCACATCAACCCTCCAAAGAGTAACCCACCCAGTCCCCTCTGACTAATGCACCTAAGAATATGGGCAATTTTTTTTTTAAGCATGGCCAATTCACCTGACCTGCACATCTTTGGATGTGGGAAGAAACCGGAGCACCTGGAGGAAGCCCACACAGACACAGGGAGAATGTGCAAACTCCACACAGACGGTCACCCAAGGCTGGAATCGAACCTGGACCCTGGTGCTGTGAGGCAACAGTGCTAACTACTGAGTCACCGTGCCATCCCAATGGTTTCTCTATTCAAGTTGCAGATGAGCCAGAAACACTTTGGGTTAGTTAAATCTAGAGGTAGCAAAGATATGGATGAGGGTTTCAGCTGCAGATGAGCTCAGATAGGGGTGAAGTTGAATGATGTTACAGATGTGTAAACAGATGGCCTTAGACATGACATGAATATGAGGTTGGAAGTTCATCTCTAGGGCAACAAGGTTGCATGAGAGATTGGTTTTGTCTCAGACTGTTGCTGGAGAGTAGGAAGGAGTTGGTTGTCAGGGAAAAGAGTTTGGAGTGAAGCCAAAAAGCAATGACTTCTCTCTTCCCAATGTTTAATTGGAAGGAATTGCTGCTCACCCACTGCTGGATGATATAAGCAGTTTGATAAGTTGACAACAGCGGGGGAGTCAAGAGAGCTGGTGGCGAAGTTGAGTTGCGTGTTGTCAGATTCCATGTAAAAATGAACACTGTATCATTGGCTGGCGTTGTCAAGGGGCTGTGTGTACATCAGAAATAAGATGAGGGTGGGGGTAGGATTTGCTCTTTGGAGGATACCAAGATACCTCAAGCAGAGAAGCAACAGATGTAGAAACAGGAAGAGAAGTCTCCAACTTCTCTGGCTGTGTTAAGATAGACAGAAGTATTGCCAAAAATTAAAACCAACAAAATAATATTTAATATTTTAATTGTTTTAGTTGTCTTTTTCAATCAGTGTTGAAGTTAATGCATTGAAGGAGGGAAAATTTTACTTTGCAAAAGGTTCCAAGAAGCAAAATGCAGAAATTTTACGCATTCCGGCCATTGCATTGTGTTTGGACATGATCACGTGTATAAATATCATCTTCTGATAGTGATGGTTTGGCTGTTCTAACAGAACAAGATGTGTTTAATATTCTCACCCATGGTTTCAAATTCCTTCATGGCCTCATCCTTACTCTTTTCCTGTAATTTCCTCAGTTGGTTGCAACACAGAACGAGGGCATTGATCCATCAAGGCTGCATCAGGTCTCTGCAGGGGAGAGCCACCTAGTTTCACTCCCCCTCTTCCCCCCCCCCCCCCCCCCCCATACAATTTTCTCTTCAGGTTCTCATGAGTTCTTTTCAAAAGCTGCCTCCACCACATTCCCAGTGAGATAATTGAGATTCCCAAACACTCACAGCCTTAAGATGGTGTGGTGGCTCAGTGGTTAGTACTGCTGCCTCATAGTGCTAGGGACCCAGGTTCAATTCCAGCCTCAGCAACTGCAAACAGCAAACTGTGGAGTTTGCACACTCTTCCTGTGTCTGTATGGGTTTCCTCTGGGTGCTCTGGTTTCCTCCCATTGTCCAAAGATGTACAGGTTACGTGGATTGGCCAGGCTAAATTGCCCATAGTGTGCAGACTAGATAGGTTAGCCGATGAGAATAGGGTGGGATGCTTTTTGGAGTGTTAGTGTGGATTCAATAGACTGAAAGGCCCCTACTTGCACTGTAGAGATTAAATTCTATGATTAAAATCTTTTGCCAATCACTCTTAATTGGATCTTGACTCTTCCACCAAGGAGAATGGATTTTTCCTTTGAGCTCCTATCTAATCCTTTCACAAGAGCATAACAGATAAGAGCAGGAGAAGGCTGCCCCTCAACTTTGTTCCACCTTTCGACAAGATCATCACAGGCTGAATGTTAACTTCTTCTGCCACTGCCTTTCTCATATAGGTCCACGCTTCTCTTTTTGAAACCCCATCCTCTCCAATGCTGCTTCTGAACCACAAGATCCACCACGCTCTTGTTCTTGTTTTCCACCGTCCGTATCGAATCCCATTTCAACCTTCTCTTCCCTAAGTAAAGCAACTTCAGCTCCTCTACCTTGGTCACCAAATGTTCCTTATCCCTGGTGCCAGTCTCGTCTATATTTACTGCCCTTTTTGATGCTGCCTGCCACGTCCAATCATTGTTCACCTCGAGCCCTACTTTGTTTTGCTCTCATGCTGCCCTGTTGACTGTATTCTGTTGTATTCTAGTTTGCCTGTCCTAATGTTTTCCTATAGGGTCCGTCACTCCACATTCCCCTGCATTAAAGTCCATCTGCCATGTACTCACCCATTTTGACAGCTTATGTTTCTTTGAAGCGGATTCTATCCTCCTCACTGTTCACAATGCTTGCAAGTTTTTAAATCGTGCCCTGCTTTGATTGTTGTATCTCTCTGCAATTTCCCTGCGACTATGCTCCCTTGTCTCTTTCCCACTGGTTGGTGCTCTATGAAATACATCTCATCGAGTCATAACACTCTATTGTTACTTAACCCAGAGCTATTAATAGGTATCAGGAGAAGCACTGTCCCTAGTACTTATCTCTGGGGAACAACTTTGAACAAATGTCTTCCCAGCATGATTCTACCTCTTGTCTGACAGCCAACCTCCTGTCCTCAACACCTTGTCCTGTTTATTCCATGGGCTACAATTCTGCTGACAGGCCTGTTATGTTGCACTTTACTAAATACCTATTTGAAGCCCATGTATGCCACATTAATTATGTCACTGTCTCTCTTATGACCAAATAAACAAGGAATGAGAGTAGGCCTCTCAGCCTGCTCCACTGTTCAATGAAATCTTGGTTCAACTGAGTTTAACATGAACTCGACAATCCTCGATAATCTTTCACCCTCTCGGCAATCAAGGATCTATCTGCTTCTGCCTTCAAAATATTAAAGGCTTCTACCTCCACTTTTGAGGAAAGGAATTTCAAATTCTTCAGCTCTCTGAGAGAATTTCTTTTTCCTGATCTCTGGCTTAAATGGTGACCCCTCATTTTTAAACTATGATCCCTAGCTCTAGATTCTCCCACAGTAGGAAGCATTCTTTCCACCGTCACCCAGTCAATTCCCCTCACGATCTTTTGTGTTTCAATTAAGTCACCTCTGACTGTTCTAAACCCTAGCCTGTCACACTTTTCCTCATAAGGCAATCTGCTTATTCCAGGTATTAGTCTAATTGCATCTGGATTGCATCAAAATCTCTTGATTTGCCTTTAACCAATCTATTTTGGCTATCCTTAATCAATCCTCCTTTGTCCCCATGCTATTGTTCATTTGGTCCTGAATTAATGTTCCCAAAAAGACCAAAGTTAAGCTAACCAGCATATTGTTGCTGGGCTTATCTCTGCACGTTTTCTTTGAACAATGGTGTAACATTTTCAATTCTCCAACCCTCTGGCACCATTCCCATGTCTAAGGGGAATGGAAGATTTTGGTCAGTTCCTCTTGCAATTCCAGTCCTTACTTCTGTTTGCATCCTATCTAGTCCTGATGGCTGATCATTTTTAACTGTAACCAGTCTTTTTCATGTATCCTTTTCCGTAATTTCTGATCCACCCTCAATATACCTTCTTCATGATCTCAGCAAAGAGAATAAAATTTACTAGCTCAGCCAGGTACTGTGCCTCAATATGTATATCTTCTACTCATCCCAGGTTGGTCTGACCCCACTTCTTGCTAATTATTTATAAGTCTATGGAAGACTCTTGGTTACACCTTTGTATTTGCTGCCAGTCTCTTCACATGCCTTCTCTTTGCCTCTCACTTCGTTTCCTCACTGAATCTTAGAAATTTCTATCGTGAACCTGGTTCTACCTGGTATAATTGACTTGTCTTCAATCATACACTCGCATTTTCTGTTCCATCTTAAATGTCCACCCCCCCCTTTGTTGTCCAGAAAGCTCTGGCTTTCTTTGTCCTACCTTTCTTCTGAAGATGAGAATGTATCTCAACAGTATCAGAGCTATCTCCTCTTTGAAGGAAGCCCAGTGTTCCTGTACAGTTCTTTTGGCCAAACTTTGATTCTAACTTGCCCAGTATCGATCTGTCCACATCCCACTTTAATTGGTCCTCCACTAATTATTTTTGCTCTGATTTATGATATAACTCCACAGAGGCCAGTATCCCCGTCACAAGTTGCCCTTTATTTATACATGGACAGTCCTTGACACTGATCCAGCTCCTTCAAACCCAGCTTGTGGAGTGAACAGATCCTCTGACACTCCTGTTTATTTTTTTACACACACTGACTGTGGCACCAGCCAGCACAGAGTCAGTACCCTAGACTGAGGGAATTCTAAATCTCCTGGTTATGTTTTCTTTTTTGTTACTAAGGGGATTCTAAATCCCCTGGTCATGCTTTTTTTTACTAAGGGGATTCTAAATCCCCTGGTTAATCTCCTGGTTATATATTCTTTTGTTTTTATTCTATTTCCCCCACATTACTGCGTGACACCGGTAAGTGCTTATTTTTCCCCGTACCCCCCCCCCCTCCATGTCGTGTGCGTGCAGGTGTACACTCCTATTTACCTTTTCTCTCTCCCTCTTCACAGTGCACTGGCTGTGGGCCGGCTAGCTCAGAGTCAGTCCCCTCCTCTGACACAAAAAGGAGACTCCTTCACACACTGATCCAGCTCCCTCAGAGCGAACAGAACTTGTGACAGTCCTGTTAAGTTTTTTTTACACACACTGACTGTGGCACCAGCCAGCACAGAGTCAGTACCCAGACTGAGGAGATTCTAAATCTCCTGGTTAATCTCCAGGTCCAGGCAGTTCAGAGGTCAGCCCTCTTCCTAACACAAAATAGTAAGCCCTTCAACACTCCTGTTTTTTAAATTTTTTTTTCAGCTATTTGACACTCCTGTTTATTTTTATTTTGCTCTGTTTTTTAACACCCACACTACCACCAAACCCGCAGTAGTGCTTATTTTTTCCCCAGCACCCATGGTGAGTGTGTGCAGGTGTGAGACACAGTGAGAGACACAAGGTGCACGAATCTTTATTCAATTTCCACCACCAGGAAGATAGGAAAAACACCCGAGTGGCCAGTGACAAGCACTGCCCTTCACATCAAAGGGCAATGCTGTGTGATCAAAACAGTGAAGGGGAGGGTAGGGACTAAATCAAAATAGAGTTGGAGGGGGAAATAATGCACTCCACTCCCTGTGGCGCCCACCTCTCCCTGAACAACTCCAGGGTGTTGGTGGACACCGCGTGCTCCTTCTCCAAGGACACCGGGGCTCTAACGTAACCCCGGAAGAGGGGCAGGCAGTCGGCCCTAATGACCCCCTCCACGGCCTGCTGCCTGGACCTGTTGATGGCCAGTTTGGCCAGGCCCAGGAGCAGACCCACGAGGAGGTCTTCGGACCTGCCCTCCCTCCTCCGTACCGGGTGCCCGAAGATCAGGAGCGTGGGACTGAAGTGCAACCAAAAGCAGAGGAGGAGATTTTTAAGAAAATCAAAAAGGGCGTAAAACGCCCACACCCAATATATACATGGTCCACGGACTCCACAGCGCCACAGAACAAGCAGTTGGGCTGGGAGTCCGTGAACCACCGCAACCTGCGGTTACAGGGGACTGCTGCGTGCAGCACCCTCCACCCCAGATCCCCGAGAGAAAGGGGGAGGACTCCCGCGTAGAGAGCCCTCCACTGGGGATCCCCACCGCCCGGTGGCAAATGGGCACGCCAAGGCGTGTCCGGACGGTGGATGAGGGAACCACTCCTGTTTATATCTGACAGCCAGGGCTCCCTGATTGGACCAGTTTAACAGCACAATCAGACAACACATATTCTATGAGGTCCTCTCAGCTGACCTCATTATAATCACTACAATTTACTTCTTAACCTTTTCCATGGCTGTCCTAAAGCTCATGACATGATGATCACAATTCCCGGAATACTCCCCTCCTGACATTTGATCCTCTAAACTCATATCCCACACCAAATCCGGAAATTCCTCCTTTCTTGTCAGTCCAGAAATATTCTGACCTAGGAGGTTCTCCTGCTCACCTCTTGCTTGCTGCCAGCACATTACTGTTTCCGCCCAAGTCTATATTAGGATAAATGAAGTTATCACCATACTTTGATTGTTGTACAATTTCCCTGCGAGTTTGCTCCCTTGTCTCTTTCTCACTGACCTGTAATGTACATCTCCCAGAGTAGTCACACCTTTATTGTTATGTAACCCAAAGCTAATATGTTTTGTCAGGACTTCCTCCCTTTTCCGGACAGTAATCAATACTGCCACCCCTCCACAATTCCTTCCTTCCCCGTTTTTCTTGAGCACATTGTATCCAAGGATATATCCTGCCCCAGTATGAACCAGGTCTCCTTTGTCCCAACAATATCATATTCCCATGTGATGCTTCCACCAGCCTCACATGAACTTTATTTATGTATTTGCATACACGCACAAGCTTGAATAAGACCTTATCGCGTTTCCTCTAAATCTTTATCATTTTTTAATCTAGTGCTAGCTGTCTACCCGAATCTTTTGTTCATCTTGTTTATCTTTTGTAATGCTGTATTTGGTTACTGATCGATTACTATGCTAATGTAACACCTCACCAACAGCAAGCAGCCTCATAAGAATGCTCTTCCTGTTCTGTCGAGGCGCAATTTACACTCTGCCAGCTCTGCTCCCAAGTGTTCTGGGAATCTACAGCCTTCCCTCATACAACACCTGTCCAGCCGCATGTACATCCTCCCTTCTCTACGTTTCTACACTCTGTTACTTGGAGCGGCAAGTCCATAAGGGCTCTCACCAACTTTTACAGATGCACAATAGAAAGCATACTATCAGGATGCATCATTGCTTGGTATGGCAACTACTTGCCCCAGGACTGAAACTACAGAGAGTCGTGAACACAGCCCAGTCCATCATGCAGTTCAACCTTCCATCCATTGACTCCATCTGTACCTCTTGCTGCTTCAGAAGGGCAGCCAACATCATGAAATACCCCTCCCACCTCGGTTATAATCTCTTCCACCCTCTTCCATCAGGCAGAAGATACAAAGGTTTAAACACATGTACCAACAGATTCAAGAACAGCTTCTTCCCCGCTGTTATCAGACTCCTGAATGGACCTCATAAATTTTAAATCTGATGTTGTTCTTGCTCTTTGTGCACCTTCTCTGTAGCTTAACATTGTATTCCTCACTCAATTCAATCACTCTATAATCTTTGTATGCTCTGATCTGTCTTTACGCCTTGCAAAACAAAATGTTTCACTGTACTTAGGTACACATGACAATAATAAATCAAGTCACATCAAATATGGTGTAATTTCTTTTATTCCTTCATGGGATATGGACATCAATGATTAGGCCAGCATTTATTTTCCATCCTTAAATCCCCTTGAGAAAGTGGTAGTGAGCTGCCTTCTCGAAATACTGTAGTCCTTGGGTGAAGATATAATGATAGTTATGTTAGGGAGTGAATTCTAGGATTGTTACCCTGTATCAGTAAAGCAACAGTGATATGTTTCCCAATTAGGGTGGTGTGTGGATTGGAGGGGAATTTGTAAGTGGTTGTGTTACCAGGTTCCTGCAGTCCTGTCCTTCCTGACATTAGTGTTCATGGGTTTGGAAAGTGTTATCTGAGAATCTTTGATGAGTTCCTGCAGTGCATCTTGGACTAACTGCTGCTACTGAACACAGGTGATGGTAGGAGTGGATGCTTGCAGATGCGTCACCAATTAAGCAGGCTGCTTTGTCCTGGATGGTGTCAGGTTTCTTGAATGTTGTTGGATTTGCACTCATCTTGGCAAGTGGGGAGCATTCCATCACACTCCTGACTTGTGCCTTGGGGGAGTCAGGAGGTGAGGTAATTGAAACAGGTTTCCTAGCCCGTGACCTGCTCTAATAGCCGCAGTACATATGGCTAGACCAACTTGAGAAGAAATCCAGACATTATTAGCTTTGAGGTCCTGCCTGATCATGTAGCCATGTTTTGAATCTTCTGAAATGCTCCTATGTGGTCTGGATTTTCATTGCTGCTTTAGCAGTCATGACCTTAGCAGTGTAGGACTTAACCTCAGAAATGTCCTCCTTAAATCCATCCAATTCCTTTGCTCTCTCTCTGTCCCTATAACCTACTCCTTAAAACCTCCTTTTTCGACCAAACATCCATACACCTCTCCTGGTGTGCTAGAGTTTGTGTCGGTAATGTTCAATGTAATGCCTTCTGACTTTTTGGAATGTTAACTTACCGAATAACAAACGAGAATAAGTCCATCGGCCATTCCTGCCCACTCTGCTCCGTGAAAAGTAGAAATATAAGTGCAAATGCAATTAATGTTATTTTAATTGATTATGAGTTAGCTCATTTCACCCAAATGATGGCAGTACTGCGGGAATTGACTTCATTGCTCAAACGTAAGGAAGATCAGAGTTCCAATCCTGAATGGTGCCCAGCGAGGGGACAGGAATGGACAGGTTATCAGATATTGGCTGAGGGCCTATAGCCACCATAGTAGGCTTCAATACCCCCTGCCATGGCCCACAGTTCTCCATTTAAAACAGCAGAGGACACACCAGCACTGCAGTGAAGAATCAACATCAACTTCGTTTCTGAGATACTCCGAAACAACATCAATTTGCAAACCTATTGGAATTACATAATTCTTGCACGTACATTTGCATACAGCTTGCCCCTTTTGAATTCCATTTTTCAGGGTCAATGTTTCGAGTGTGTTACTGAAGAGAATGGTAATTAAGATTAGTGGTGCAAAACCACATGGGAGCATGACACTGAAGATCAAGAAGAAATGGCTCACAAACAGGCAAGAGCTTGTGAATCTGTGACCTCCATGACCTGGAAGGGCAAAGGCAGCAGACATATTGGGAGCACCGCCATCTTATTTCCCTTCAAGCCAAATATCATCCTGATTGAAACTATATCACTGTTCCGTCACTGCATCAAAAATCCTGGAAATTCTTCCTTCCTGGCTCTGTGGGCGTGCCTACACCACAAGGATCGTAACAGTTCAAGGAGGAAGCTCCCCATCAACTTCTCAAGGGCAATTAGAGGTGGGCAATAAATGCTGGCCCAGTTAGCGAGTTCTATATTTCACAAAGTAATGTAAAAAGGAATCTCTGAATAAAATAAAGTCAAGGCATTGACACTGTTGTCCATGTTTCCAAGTCTGTCTCTTATTGGCTGTACTGTACTTTCACTCTGCCTTCACCTTCACCTGCCGGCACTTTAGATGGTTACTTTTGAGTCAGACGTTGTAGTCTCATAGGTCCACTCCACAGACTTCTGCACAAATCCCACTGAGAATATGCTGCTCTGTCAGAGGGATCATCTTTCCGATAGGATATGAAACTGAGGCCTTAGCTAATGTGGCAGGGAGCTGTGAGAGGACCCATGGCTCTTACCTTGAGTGAACGGCAGGAAAGATCTCCTGAGTGTTTTTGCCAATGTTTACCACAGAATTCTCCATTTCACTCTGTGTCACACAGCTCCCATTCCACTGCTCTGCAATGGTTGGATACTCATTCACAGAATCACAGAATTATTACAGTGCAGAAGGAGACCATTCAGTCCATCTTGTCTGTACCACTTCTATGAAGGAGCAATATGACTTAGTGCCATTCACTAGCCTTTTCCCATTACCCTACACACTTTTTACATTAGATTACTTACAGTGTGGAAACAGGCCCTTCAGCCCAACAAGTCCACACAAACCCTCTGAAGAGAAATCCACCCAGACCCATTCCCCTACATTTACCCCCTCACCTAACACTATGGGCAACTTAGCATGGCCAGTTTACCTAACCTGCACAATTTTGGACTGTGGGAGGAAACCGGAGCACCCGGGGGAAGCCCACGCAGACACGGGGAGAATGTGCAAACTCCACATAGTCAGTCGCCTGAGGCGGGAATTGAATCCAGGTCTCTGGCACTGTGAGGCAGCAGTGCTAACCACTATGCCACCGTGCACTGTGCAAACCTTTTGTTTTATTCATGAGGATAGATAAATGGCCCAGTGGTATTATCACTGGACTGTTAATCCAGTGACACAAGTTCAAATCCTACCATGGCAGATGGCAAAATTTGAATTCAGCATCTAATCATGAACATGAGACCATTGGCGATTGCTGTAAAAACCCACCTGGGTCTCTAATATTCTTAAGGGAGGGAAACTACCATCCATGTTTGGTCTACATGTGACTCCAGACCACCAGCAATGTGGTTGACTTGTAACTGCCCTCTGGGCAATTAGGGATGGTCAATAAATGCTGCCCTCATCCCATGAATGAATAATTAAAAGTATCCAAGGGCCTCCAGAATGCCTGAATGGAACCTGTCTCCACCACAGTGCCTGAATCTCACTACTTGCTGAGTGAACAAGATTTTTCTCATCTCGTACTTGCTCCTTTTAAAAATGTCCCCTCTGATTCTCCATCCTTTTGGAGCAGGAACAGTGTCTGTCTCCCAAAATTGTAAGCAATGGTTGCGAGTGCATGATCAGGGACATCCAGCTCCATCATGTTTTTGAGAACTTCTTTCAAGTCTTCTCTTCACCTCCTCCTCTCCATGGAAAACACTCTCAACTTCTCCAATCTTCCCTGATAACTGGAGGTTCTGTTCTCAGGAACCATTCTCATAAACCTCTTTTGCTCTCTCTCCAATGCGTTTGTGTCCTTCCTGTGATGTGGCACCCAGAACTGCACACAATCCTCCAGCTGAGGTCTAACCAGTGTCTTCTATATGTCTATCATAACCTCCCTATTTTTGGACTCCATGCTCTAGTCCAAAGCTGTGCAGGTTAGGTAGGTGGGCCATGCTAAATAGGGCCCATGGATGTGCGAGCGAGGTGGTTAGCCATGGGAAATGCAGGTTACAGGGATGACATGGGTCTGGGTGGGTTGCTCTTTGGAGGGTCAGTGTAGAAAGGAAGGGCTTAGAATCCCTATGGTATAGAAACAGGCCATTCGGCCCAAAAAGTCCACACCAACTCTCCCTCCCAAACCCAATTTTCCTACATTTATTCCCAACTAATGGACCTAACCTACACATCCCTGAACACTATGGACATTTTAGGCATGGCCAATTCACCTAAGCTACACATCTTTGGATGGCTAAATGGCCTGCTTCCACATTGTAGGGATTAGAGATTCTATGATCGTGTTACTGAAGCATAAAATACTGTATGCATTATTAACAACTTTCTCTACATGTCCAATCATCTTTAAAGATGTATACACATGAACACCTAGGTCTCTCTGCTCCTGAACTCCTTTTAGAACAGTAACCTTTAATTTATATTTCTTCGATGTGTCCTTTGTACCAAAATGTCGCATTGCACTCTTCGCTGTGTTTATTACTTATCCATCTACTCCATCAATTTGTCAATGTCCTTATAATCTACAAAGCTCTCAGGTTTTGTATTATCAGCACACTTTAAAATTGTCTTCTTTTGTAGTCCAAGGTTTAGATGATTTGATATATATACACACAGTAGGAAAGGCAAGGGATCCAATATTGACCCTTAGGGAGCTCCATTTACAAACCTTCCTCCAAAATACTCATTAATCATCGCTCTCTGTTTCCAATCCTCACCCAAACTCATATCCACATTGTTACTCAGGCGTTTATTCCATGACCTATAACTTTACTTACAGTTCTATTGTGCGGCATTGTATTGATTGCCTTTTGTAAGTCCGTAGACACCACCTCATCACATTGCCCCCATCAATCCTCTTTGTTGCTTCATCAAATAAAAGCTCTGGCGGTTTAGTCCGACATGACTTGTTCATAACAAATCTCTGCTGGATCTTCTGAATTAACTCACATTTTTCCATGTGAATGTTAATTCCATCCCAAATAATGCTTTTGACTGGTTTCCCCACCACTGAAGTTAAATCAAACTGGTTGGAGATTTACACCCCATGTATGGAGAAGGGTATAATGTTTGCCCTTTCTTGCAGTCTGAGACTCTTCACCATTCCTTTCCACCCACCCCTCTCTAACCCTGCTTTCACTCTGTTTAGCTCGACCTCCAGTGACCTATCTCTCTATTGATCCCGGAGGTGATGAAATGTTTTCTCCCATATTGTGAAACACTCTACGATGCTCCTATAAACAGCACTGCAGCTGTACAAAACACATCGACTGCTTTGATGAGTCAGTCTTTTACGACTGCTGGGAGAAGCAAGTTTTCTCAAGCCGTACCAACTACACCAAAGATGCAAACATTATCTTGTGTGATATCTGAAGATGTAAAGCTTTCGATATTCAGTGTTAAGATGGAATGTTACCCAAGACAGGGTCCAATCAGAAGGGATGAATGAACGATTTTCATTCATCCACCCAACTATAATTTGCAATTGTGCATAATGCTCCCTGTAACTGATATCTCCCAAACAAAAAAATCCCAAAAGATACTTTGTTACATTATAAAAGTTCTCCAGGAGGAGATCCAGGGGCCTGCTCTGTCTCTGCCTCCCAATATTGTGTGCATTGGTTCTGACTGCGCAATCAGGAGCAGTGGATTATGAGGGGTGTCCATTCCATCATCCATTTAGATCACGGCTGATCTGTAGCTCAACTGTACGCATCTCAGTTCCACATTCCTTAGTGCCTTCATCGACCAGAGACCAAGTGAATTCCGCCTTGTTTCACAGACCTAGAGTAGGCCTGTGCAGTTCAATGGTAGGAAAAGGTGGGAGGCAGCAAAGCTAATCCAAACTCCTCCCTGATACATCAAGAGATCAGCAAGATCTGATCCATTGCACTGCGACATCTCAGGTGAACTGTGTCAGAAACATTTTCTCAATATTGGGATTGTTCACGACAGGGACATGCTTTCAGCTGCTATGTCACTGTGTTGAAGACCTTGAGTGATTTTCTGCAATGGTTTATTCCGTATTCACTCCAAACAGTAACAAATATATATGTCTAAGTCTCGCAGTTGATAAGGACATCAGCGCTTTGGAGACTCCATTTGCATGGCAGTCTTTAAGATAAACCACAGTGAGACTTGCCTTTCAGATTGTCCCACTCTTACCAACACGGCACCACCCTCTTGAACGGTCCTATGTGCCCACATTCCTACCCACCCATCTACTCCACCCTCCTCTCCGACCTATTACTTTCACTCCCACCTTCATCAACTTTTCACATTCCCAGCTACCTCACCCCCAGCCCCACTCCCCTCCCATTTATCTCTCAACCCTCATGGCCAACAAGCCTCATTCCTGATGAAGGGCTTATGCCTGAAACATCGACTCCCTTACTCCTCTGATGCTGCCTGACCTGTTGTGCTTTTCCAGCACCACACTCTTCAATGCTGATCTCCAGCAGCTACAGTGCTCCCTTCCTCCTAGATTGTCTTCCAACCCAAGTTTGGGATTTGCGATGGTGTGGGTTCCATGCTCAGCTGGCTGTTGAACACTGCCTTTGGGATCTGGAATCTTCCATGTGAATCATGTGACTGAGGGTCAGGGAAGCTGAGCTCTGACAAGCAGGATCTCTATGCCAGGTATGCAGAACCTTGGAAAATATTGGGATTTTGTCCCAAAGTTGGATGTTGCAAATGAATCTCAGAGAGCGCAGATGGAAGCTTCACATGGACATGGTAGGGTGGCCAAGACATCGAGTCAAAGAGATGTACAGCAGGGAAACAGACCCTTCGGTCCAACCCGTCCATGCCGACCAGATATTCTCAACCCAATATAGTCCCACCTGCCAGCACCTGGCCCATATCTTCCAAGCCCTTCCTATTCATATACCCATCCAGATGCCACTTAACTGTTGCAATTGTACCAGCCTCCACCACATTCTCTGGCAGCTCATTCCATACACGAACCATCCTCTGCATGAAAAGGTTGCCCCTTAGGTCTCTTTTATATCTTTCTCCTCTCACCCTAAACCTATGCCCTCTAGTTCTGGATTCCCTTACCCAGGGAAAAGACTTTGTCTATTTATCCTATCCATGCCCCTCATAATTTTGTAAACCTCTATAAGGTCACCCCTCAGCCACCGATGCTCCAGGGAAAACACCCTCAGCCTATTCAGCCTCTCCCTGTAGCTCAGATCCTCCAACCCTGGCAACATCCTTGTATTTCTTTTCTGAACACTTTCAAGTTTCACAACATCTTTCTGATTGGAAGGAGATCAGAATTGCATGCAATATTCCAACAGTGGCCTAACCAATGTCCTGTACAGCCATAACATGACCCTCCCGACTCCTGTATTCAATACTCTGACCAATAAAGGAAAGCATACCAAACACCTTCTTCACTATCCTATCTACCTGCAACTCCACTTTCAAGGAGCTATGAACCTACACTCTAAGGTCTCTTTGTTCAGCATCACTCCCTAGGACCTTATCATTAAGTGTATAAATCCTGTTAAGATTTGCTTTCCCAAAATGCAGCACCTCGCATTTATCTGAATTCAACTCCATCTGCCACTTCTCAGCCCATTGGCCCACCTGGTCCAGATCCTGTTGTACTCTGAGGTAACCCTCTTCAATGTCCACTCCACCTCCAATTTTGGTGTCATCTGCAAACGTACGAACTGTACCTCTTATGCTCGCATCCAAATCATTTATGTAAATGACAAAGAGTAGAGGGCCCAGCACCGATCCTTGTGGCACTCCACTGGTCACAGGCCTCCCAGTCTGAAAAACAACCCTCCTCCACCACCCTCTGTCTTCTACCTTTGAGCCAGTTCTGTATCCAAATGGCTAGTTCTCCCTGTAATCCATGAGATCTAACCTTGCTTATCAGTCTCCCATGGGGAACCTTGTCGAACGCCTTATTGAAGTCCATATAGATCACATCTACTGCTCTGTCCTCATCAATCTTCTTTGTTACTTCTTCAAAAAACTCAATCAAGTTTGTGAGACATGATTTCCCACGCATAAAGCCATGTTGACTATCCCTAATCAGTCCTTACCTTTCTAAATACATGTTCATCCTGTCCCTCAGGATTCCCTCCAACAACTTGCACACCACTGAGGTCAGGCTCACCAGTCTATAGTTCCCTGGCTTGTCCTTACCACCCTTCTTAAACAGTGGCATCACGTTTGCCAACCTCCAGTCTTCCAGCACCTCACCTGTGACTATCGATGATACAAATATCTCAGCAAGAGGCCCAGCAATCACTTCTCTAGCTTCCCACAGAGTTCTCAGGTACACCTGATCAGGTCCTGGGGATTTCAAGACATCCAGCACTTCCTCTTCTGTAATCTGGACATTTTGCAAGATGTCACCATCTATTTCCCTATAGTCTATATCTTCCATATCCTTTTCCACAGTAAACACTGATGCAAAATATTCATTTAGTATCTCCCCCATTTTCTGTGACTCCACACAGAGGCCGCCTTGCTGATCTTTGAGGGGCCCTATTCTCTCCCTAGTTACCCTTTTGTCCGTGATATATTTGTAAAACCCCTTTGGATTCTTCTTAATTCTATTTGCCAAAGCTATCTCATGTCTCCCTTTTTGCCCTCCTGATTTCCTTCTTAAGTATACTCCTACTGCCTTTATACTCTTCTAAGGATTAACTTGATCTATCCTGTCTGTACCTGACATATGCTTCCTTCTTTTTCTTAACCAAACCCTCAATTTCTTTAGTCATCCAGCATTCCCTATACCTACCAGCCTTCCCTTTCACACTGACAGGAACATACTTTCTCTGGACTGTTGTTCTCTCATTTCTGAAGGCTTCCCATTTTCCAGCCATCCCTTTACCTGCAAACATCTGCCTCCAATCAGCTTTCAAAAGTTCTTGCCTAATACCGTCAAAATTGGCCTTTCTCCAATTTAGAATTTCAACTTTTAGATCTGGTCTATCCTTTTCCAACACTATTTTAAAACAAATAGAATTATGGTCGCTGGCCCCAAAGTGCTCCCCCATTGACACCTCAGTCACCTGCCCTGCCTTATTTCCCAAGCATAGGTCAAGTTTTGCACCTTCTCTAGTAGGTACATCCACATACTGAATCAGAAAATTGTCTTGTACACATTTAAGAAATTCCTCTCCATCTAAACCTTTAACACTATGGCAGTCCCTGTCGATATTTGGAAAGTTAAAATCCCGTACCATAACCACCCTATTATTCTTACAGATAGCTGAGATCTCTTGACAAGTTTGTTTCTCAATTTGCCTCTGACTATTGGGGGGTGTATAATACAATTCCAATAAGATGATCATCCCTTTCTTATTTCTCAGTTCCACCCAAATAACTTCCCTGGAATGTATTTCCGGGAATATCCTCCAGTACAGCTGTAATGCTATCCCTTATCAAAAATGCCACTCCCCCTCCTCTCTTGCCTCCCTTTCTATCCTTCCTGTAGCATTTGTATCCTGGAACATTAAGCTGCCAGTCCTGCCCATCCCTGAGCCAGGTTTCTCTAATTGCTATGATATCCCAGTCCCATGTTCCTAACCATGCCCTGAGTTTATCTGCCTTCCCTGTTAGGCCCCTTGCATTGAAATACATGCAGGTTAATTTATTAGTCCTACCTTGTCCCTGCCTGCCCTGACTGTTTGACTCACTTCTGTTCTCAGCTGTACCCGTCTCAGATCGATCTCTTTCCTCACTATCTCCCTGGGTCTCACCCCCCACCTTACTAGTTTAAATCATCCCAAGCAGCTCTAACAAATTTCCCTGCCAGTATATTAGTCCACTTCCAATTTAGGTGCAATCCATCCTTCTTGTACAGGTCACTTCTACCCCAAAACAGATTCCAATGATCCAAAAATGTGAATCCTTCTCCCATACACCAGCTCCTCAGCCATGCATTCATCTGCTCTATCCTCCTATTCCTGCCCTCACTAGCTCGTAGCACTAGGAGTAATCCAGATATTACTACCCTTGAGGACCTCCTTTTTAAATTTCTGCCTAACTCTCTGTAATCTCCCTTCAGAATCTCAACCTTTTCCCTTCCTATGTCGTTGGTTCCAATGTGGACAATGACCTCCTGCTGGCCCCTCTCCCCCATGAGAACATTCTGCACCCTCTCTGAGACATCCTTGACCCTGGCACCAGGGAAACAACACACCATTCTGCTTTTTCTCTGCTGGCCACAGAAACATCTGTCTGTACCTCTGACTACAGAATCCCCGAACACAATTGATCTCTTGGAAGCCGATGTACCCCTTGTTGCATTAGAGTCAGTCTCAATACCAGAAACTTGGCTGTTGGTGCTACATTCCCCTGAGAATCCATCACCCCCTACATTTTCCAAAACAGCATACCTGTTTGAAATGGGGAAAGCCACAAAAGACTCCTGCACTAGCTGCCTACCTCTCTTACCCTTCCTGGAGTTAACCCATCCATGTGACTGTATCTGAGACTTTCCCGCCTTCCTATAACTGCCATCCATCACATACTTTTGCTGTTGCTTTTGCAAATTCCTCATCGCTTCTATCTGTCTCTCCAACCGATCTGATAAGGTTCGCATCCAACAGCATTTATGGGAGATATAATCCGCAGTAACCCTTAAACTCTCTTTAAACTCCCACATCTGACAAGATGTACATATCACTGCAAAGGCCATTTTTGCTCCTTCACAACCTACAGACCCAGAAAATAACACCGTCTTATTCCTCTACAAACAGTGCCCCAGGTTAAATTAATAGGTATGGCTTATTGATTAGTTACAGTGTGGAAACAGGCCCTTTGGCCCAACAAGTCCACATTGACCCGCAACCCACCCACACCCATTCCCCTACACTTACCCCTTCACCTAACATTGTGGGCAATTTAGCATGGCCAATTCACCTAAGCTGCACATTTTTGGACTGTGGGAGGAAACCCACGCAGACACGGGGAGAATGTGCAAACTCCACACAGTCAGTCGCCTGAGGCAGGAATTGAACTCGGATCTCTGGCGCTGTGAGGCAGCAGTGCTAACCACTGTGCCGCCCCTATGTATTTTAAGTTTAATCAAGAGACTTATCTCCAAAAACATATAATCAAGAAAGAATCCACTATACTCACTACAGCAGCCTTTCTCTTGGACAGACTTAAAACTACAATTAACTTACCTGATTCTGTGTTGTGAACTTCGCCCAACAGTTCCTCCAAGATTAGTTGTGAATTTCACTGTTTGTTAATTTTCCCAGACTCACTCCGATGTCCAGCGATACGTGAATTCAAACAGCAAAGGCGGTAACTGTGCAGGTTCTCTCTCTCTCTCTCTCTCTCGCTCTCTCGCTCTCCTGCACTGTCCTCACCATGTGCTTCCTTTGTCTGCTCTTCTCCCTTTTAAACTGCCGTTGTTTGACTTTTTTCCTCCAAAGTTCCAAAACAATGCAACAGCATATAAAAAATCAGTGATTGCTGCTCCTGGAATTCGAGGAAATCATCTCCAACACCTAAAGTGCCTCAAAAAAAGGAGCAGCTCTTACAGCCAAAAATTTTTCCCGCCTTGCAACCATAAAGAATAGATTTACTCTTTTATGGACCAGACCAAACCCCCTTAGAACATATCAAGGAGCTAGACTAGATCCTAACTTTTATCTTACTTGAAGGCAAGTGTAAGGCATTATGTTCCAGATGTGATTCGATTGGTCAAACTGGCTTCAAGCAAAGCACACTTCATTCTGACACTATGTTGTTAAAATACAAATATATAAAATGAATTGGCATAACTTTAACTCTGTCAAAATACTTGACAAAAAAAAAATCAACAACTACTAGTTAGCTGTTCCAATATAGTAACATCCGATTAACACACCATTGGCAAAGGCAAATTCAGCAAAACAGATTTCCGTCACTTGTGCTCTCCTCCAGTCCAGAAGAAAGGAAAGACCAAAAGAAGGAATCTAGCAGCAGAGAGAGAACTCAAGCTTTTTTTTTTGCAGCAGCAGCAGAAAGAGAGCTGTATCTCGTAGCTTTAACTCCAAATCCCCAACTTCAACAACTGAAAGCACAAACTAAAACCCTGGCTCTGTGTGAGCCTGACTCTTTTCTTTCAAGACTCCCTTAATAGATTAGATTACTTACAGTGTGGAAACAGGCCCTTCGGCCCAACAAGCCCACACTGCCCCGCTGAAGCGTAACCCACCCATACCCCTACATCTACATTTACCCCTTACCTAACACTATGGGCAATTTAGCATGGCCAATTCACCTGGCCTGCGGGAGGAAACCCACGCAGACACGGGGAGAACGTGCAAACTCCACACAGTCAGTCGCCTGAGGCGGGAATTGAACCCGGGTCTCAGGCGCTGTGAGGCAGCAGTGCTAACCACTGTGCCACCGTGCCGCCCACAACCAACTCATGTTTTTTTTTCCCCCTAAAATAAAACCTACATCCGCTGTTTTCCCTGGAGCAGACACCTTGGCACCAGGTTTACAATACAGCCCTTCAAGTGAAAGGGGACAGACAAATCTCGCTTAAAGACACGTCTCGTCACAACTGCCTGGCAGACTTACATCTTCCTTCTGAAAAAAAAATCCATGCTTTTTTTCCACGGCCTGTGAGTGAGTCTTGCTAAAGAACTTACGTGGATGCCAATATAAAGGGAAAGAGCAACCTCCGCGGACCCAAATGGAAAAGTCCACCATTTTGTCAGTCGAGACAAACAGTGTCAAGCGCCTTGAGGACAAGTGAGAGTAGATCACAGCCAATGTTTCCCTCCATCCTTCAACCCTACTCTTCAAGTAATATTTACAATCCACATCGGTCTGTAGTAAACTGGTCTTTTATACTTGCTGAACACTCATCCTTTGAAGGGACAGGAGGATCCGTCATCGATGTGAGAAAAAAAGTATGAAAAAAGATGATGCCGAAGGGTTTGATAGAGTAAATAAAGAGAAACTGCTTTCACTGGCAACAGGGTTAGTAGCCAAAGAGCACAAGATTTGAGATATTGACTGAAAAGCCAAGAAGGAAGATGAGGATATATTTGTAGCAAGTTGCTATGATTTGGACTGCTGCCTGAAAAGGGAAGTAGATTCTATAGTAAGATTAGACTAATTAGTTAGCTTTTTAAAAGGGCCAACATAACATGTGGGCCAAGTGGCCGACATCTGTCTGAAATATTCTATGATAATTAATTCCCAATTGACAAATATTGAGCAAATGGCCATTTTTGTTTAGACAAAATGAAAGCCCTATTCATTATAGATCTTGAAATACTAGAAAATGCAAGACATAAAACTTCAAAAATTACAGAGGAAAGTGGGAGAAATGCCTTCAAACCTCTCCCCAAAATTTTGCTCTCAACAGAATCCAGATATTTAGACATTCATGAGTTTGATTTAACCACCAGCCCTAGCTGTTTCTGAGTTACCTTTTACCCAAGAGAATTCTTGGGTAAAAGGTAACTCAGAAACAAGGTGGAGACATTGGTATAGGTGACCAAAAACAGAGAGAAAGTAAATAGGATTTCAGCAGTACCTCGTGACGTGAAAGAGATGTAGAGAGAAATTGGGAGGTGAAAGGATTGGAGGGGAATTCCTGAGCATGGGGGTAGACAGAGGGAACAGATGCTAGTGATGACAGGAAAGAAACAGGACATGAGGCCAGAGTTGAAGGAACACAGAACTCTCAAATAACAATCAGGTATATCTCAATTACCTCCTCAGCATATTTTCTCTTCCATAGTTTGAGCTGTTTGTTTCACAGTGGCATTGAGTAGATAAACATGTCCCCGGGTAAAGTTGCTCTGTAGCCAGGAGGTGCTTTAGAGAAGAGGTAGAGAGTTGGTTAGCTTGGATGGTTGGTTTACAACACCAACAGCTTATGTTCAGTTCCCACAACAGTTGGGGTTATCATGGGGTAATCACACCTCCTCCCTTTACCTGAGGTGTGGTGACCCTCAGGTTGAACTACCACAAGTCCTCTCTCTCTTTCTACCCTATGGTGTGATAGGAACTATGGTGACTTTACCTTTACCTAATGACATAGTGACATTGATAGCCCTCACCTGCACTGGACAAGCCCTTATTACAGCACCCTCACTGGTGGCTCTTAAAATTAAAAGTCCTGCACAAAAGCAGTCGTGAGTGATTTTCAAAGGCCAGGGGAATAAGAAATCAGCAGTTCCTGAAGTCCATGGACGAGGGAGGATATGTAATCCCTGTAGACTGCCAATTGTTCATGTGAAGTTTCAGGGACAGCTGTACAGGTGAGATCAGAGACTGCATGTGTTGAATACATGAAAAGTGATCGAGAATAACTCACTTCCACTTGCAGTTTATTCTGAGATGGTTGATAGGTTAAAGGAGTGATCTACAGACTGTCTGCCACAAGCAGGGAAGGTGGGGTTCTGAGGTTTGGGGAGGACAGTTATTTGGAAATTTCTGTGCACCGTCTGAAGGCTGAAATTCACCTTCCTGACAAAGTTTCTCGGTGCCTTCCTGAACCAGCGTTCCGTTTTTGGACCACTCACAAGCCAGCGTCCATTGTGAATTGGAGGGTCTATGGACCTCTTCAAGGACAACACTGACCTCCTGGGAGTCTCCTGCTCCTACTGTTTCCATTGGAGAGGAGTTCCTTCAACAAGCTGGTGTCAGAGACAGGAACAACATCTCCCATCCAGAGGAGCCGCTTCGAGTGTTTAGCTCCGAGATGCTGGGTATTTAAACTGAGAAGAAAATACCACTGTTAGACTATCTTTCTTGCCACTAGATTTGGAGGCTTTAGTGAATTTTCCTGGGGCAGTTCTTCTCTGGAGAATTGTGGTAGCTGCTGCAGATTGTCCAAATCTCTTCAGCCTTAAGATACGTGAGCAACTCTGCTGCCCAATAAATGACAAATCTTGTCTCCTACCTGCATTTCATGCAATCTAGTCGAGTGTGTTCACTGCTCACAATGTGGGTCTCTTCTACACTGGAGAAATGAACTGGGTGACCACTTTGCAGAATACCTATGCCCTGCCCGCAAAAAGGGCCCTGAGATGACAGTTGCCTGTACCTGTAACACCCCACCCTGTCCCCGGTCAACATCTCAGTCTCAGACTTGCTGCAGTGCTTCAGCGAAGCTCAGTGTAAGTTGGGAGAACACCATCTCACATGGGAACGCTGCAACCTTCAGGACTTATGTTCAATGTTTTGTATGCAATAATTTTAGTGCTTGAACACCTTCCCCTATGTCCTTAGTCCAACCCCTACACACCAGGCTTTGTCATCAGGTGGGCTGCTACCACACACAGCCCATTGTCAGCCACCAATGGTCCCAATTAACAGCTACTTAATCTCCCTACAGGCTGACATTTACTCATTCCCCTATCTCCCCAAATGTGTGTGTGTGTGTGTGTGTGTGTGTGCGTGAGTGTGTGTGTGTGTGCGTGTGTGTGTGTGTGTGTGTGTGTGTGTGTGTGTGAGAGTGTGTGAGAGTGTGTGTGTGTGCGCGTGTGCGCGTGAGTGTGTGTGTGTGCGCGCGTGTGAGTGTGTGTGTGTTAGTGTGTGCGTGTGTGTGTGTGTGTGTGTGTGTGTGTGTGTGTGCGTGTGTGTGTGAGTGTGTGCGTGAGCGTGTGTCTCTGTCTCTGTCTGGGCTTCACCAAGAAATCCATCTCAGAGGACAGACTTGATCTCAATTTAATGTCTAATCTAAATACTAGACTGTACTCCCTCAGTACTGCACTGTAGTGTGAGTCTTTGATTTAGTGCTGTTGTCACTATGACTGCTAACTTACTGTTTGTTTTAACAGATGTAAATTACAAAAAAAATAAAATCCCTGATCTCACCGGCTTTCTGAAACATTAATGCAGTGCCCTGCACAACACATCACTTTCCCAGGGGCTCGTTCGATCGCTGTTTACTAATTAGATTATGAGTCAGAACTTTTGCGAGTATGCTTACTGAGTTACCAACACTGCACACGGCCGTCACCAGTCAAAAGGCAAAGGCGTGATCTTAACTGCCCTTGAGGAGCCCTGTCAGTGGGCTAGCCACTCGTCACTGACTGATCTGCACAAGGGACCCCCTCATGGATACGGATGGTCATGGCTGTGAATGTGACTTGGAAGACCTTGTTCTATAGGGAACTGGGGCCTTAAAATCTTTTCTCTTACTGCAGTCAACCCTATGGAGGAAGGAATCAGTCCTAGCATTTGTCATCTGCTGAATACATCAGTGCACTTCTGATTGACTGAAGCTACAAACATCCCCCGAAAGGATCCACAGACAGTGATTTTCAGTGCTGTAGTTACCCTCACAATCACAAGGCCGTCCCCCCTCGGCCTGCCTTCTCAGGCAACAGCAGAGAGCCTGACTTCATCACTGTCTCCTGGATGAAGTGAAGCGTGTTAAGAGCAATATGTCCTCAATCATTTGCAGGTCAGTGCCTTCGCATTGGCGGACACAGCTTCCTGTTTCAGGTCAGCTCAGCTTCTTCACCAATCCTACCTGCTGTGTTATATACATCTTCCTCGGGTAGAGAGAGGCACCCAATGGGAATTGGAGTTTTTTGTGTCATCTGTGCTAACTTCCCACTCACTGACACAACTCATAACCCACCCCTGAATCTTTTGAACCCCTCCTGTCAGAAACCTCATTGAGCAGTGAACAAACATTCAATTTCGGAGATTTCATTCAGGATAGATTGAGCTGATTTTGCATGGCAGGAGTGAGGCCAGGAAGGTGAGGAGTGTGAAGAGAGTGAAGAGGGTGATGATGAGGTGAGTAAAGAAGGTGAGGAGGGTGAGAAGAGCGTGGAGAATAAGGAAGAGTTACGAGAGTGAAAGGGTTGAGCAGAGTAAGGTGGGTGAGGAAGGTGAACAGGGAGATGATGAGGAAAATAAAGAAGGTGAGGAAAATAAAGAAGGTGAGGAAAATAAAGAAGGTGAGGATGAGAAGGAGGGAGAGGGTAGGTGTAAAGTGGTGTCCTTCTTTCCTAAGAGTGAAGGAATTGCCTTTTTCTGCTGTAAAAGAACACATTTTGTCAAAGTGTTTACTCATCAGGATAAGAAGAGCAGTTCAACAGGAAAACTGACTACATGGGATGAGAATGCTGACTGATGATCAAGTAGAGACATTACTATGATGAATGCACCAAATAATGACAATTACCAGTTAATGACCAGGCTCTGTTTAAATTCTAAGCCAACCAGTCTCGACTGGCCAGGGCATTGTCCTGAGAAATGGAAAAAGCAATCGGCTGTCATCTATTTTGTTAAGCTGAAACAGGCAGAATGAGTGTACATGTTGTTTCTGTCTGCAAATAATCTATTTGGTTGATATTACCACAGGCGAGGTCATTGCAAGAATTTCTCCTCAGTCACCTGCCCAGTAGCCAAAGAGACCCTTGGTGTCTCAGTGTAGAGTCCATCCATCCAGAGACACATAGAAGTGGCCTTTCAAGCAAAACAAGGCCAAGAAAAATCTAGGAAGTAGCAGTAACCCTCAATGCGTGGGCCTCCTTTGCTGTTCCGAAAGTCTTCAACTCTGTGAACATGGAGGGATTATGGAGAACCCTGCTCCAATTTGGCTACCAGCAGAAAATTGCCATATCCACTCGCTGCTGCACAATGGCATGCAAGCCATGATCTCCATCAACAGGTCCACAATAGAATCATTAGTTATGTAATCAGGGGTTAAGGCAGGCTGTATCATAGCACGAATGTTCTTCTCCATCTTCCTGACTGCAAAAATCCACTCCAGCGCCAGGAAACTTCCTGCTGGATTGGAACTTCTCAACAGGATGAAGGGGGTAACAGTTCAACCCCTGCTGCCTCTAGTCCAGAACCAATCTCTGTTGTTGAACTGCAGCATGTTGATGATTGACAGAGGCATGTGAGATCGTAGAACTTAGGCCAAACGTCTATACGTCTATAATAGCCTGCTCTCACTGTGCAACACAGCACCCACCATCTGCCCCTGCAACTTTCAAGATCCACTGGATAGAAATTGGGCAAGATGGACTGTATCTCATACCTTGGGAAACTCTTCTCAATGAGGACAAGCATTGAGAATGGAATTCAACATGGACCCCAATGGCAAGTGCAGGCTTTTGGGGGTCTAAGCAACAGAGTGCTTGATGACAAAGAGCTCAAACCCAACATTGATTAATAGCCTATAATATCACAGTGTTACCAGCCCTCCCTGTGTATGCTAGAGATATGGACGATGTACAGCAGTCACCTTAATCCCTCAAGTAGAGAATAGAGTGGAATGGCTTTTATTTATCATTTCCACCATATACAACAGAAACAGTAAAAATGAGACAGCATTCCTCCAGGACTGAGGGTGCTACATGGACAGCCCAGGCTACACACTCGTACATGGCATAAAGTGTATGAGAAGTGCAATTTACAGTGTAATAGAAGAATGATAAATAATAGACATTTTTCTAGCAGCAGTTCGAAGTCATGCAAAGAATTGCAGATGGGAAAGAGTCCGATCATACTGTATTAAGGAGCCTGATGGCTTGGGGGATGAAACTGTTGCACAGTCTGGCTGTGAGAGACCGAATGCTCTGGTATCTTTGGCCAGATGGCAGGAGGGGAAAGAGTTTGAGTGAGGGGGGGTGTGGGGTTTTCCACGATGCTCTTAGCCTTGCGGATGCAGCGTGTGGTGTAAATGTCTGTCGTGGAGGGAAGAGAGGGAGATCTCGTCAGTGAGATCGTTGCAAAATTCTATCAATTCATTGGCAGGTTAGGTGCTGTCAGGGCAACTTCTGCAGTGTTGGTTACAATTGGTTGCACACTGGTTACAACTGATCAACTGTGTTGCTCAGGGCCACAATCACACTTGCACATGACACAAAATTTCCCTAATAAGCTCACTACCCCCAGCTTTGATGTGGCAAGCAGTTACTAGAAATGTAATAAGAATGTTGAGGTTATACAATATGTTGATGTATAACTGAAGTATAACTGTCCTCCTGTTATAGGTCAGATATTATTAAGCTGGAGAGGGTTCAGAAGTGAATAACCAGGAAGTTTCCAGGTCTCAATGATTTGAGTTGAAAATGTGTTGCTGGAAAAGCGTAGCAGGTCAGGCAGCATCCAAGGAGCAGGAGAATCAACGTTTCGGGCATCAGCCCTTCTTCAGGAATCATTCCTGAAGAAGGGCTGATGCCCGAAACGTCAATTCTCCTACTCCTTGGATGCTGCCTGACCTGCTGCGCTTTTCCAGCAACACATTTTCAACTCTGATCTCCAGCATCTGCAGTCCTCACTTTCTCCCCAATGATTTGAGTTACAAGGAAATGTTGGATAGGCTGAGACTTTTTACACTGAAGCTTAGGAGGTTGAGAGGTGACTTTATCGATGTATATAAAATGATGAGGGGCATAGAAAAGGCGAACAGCTTTACATTTTCCCCAGGGTGGGGGATTACAAGACTAGGGGGGCACATTTTTAAGGTGAGAGAAGAAAGATGAAAAAAGAAACATGAGAAGAACATTTTTACACCGAGAGCAGTTTGCGTGTTGAATGAACTTCCAGAGGAAGTGACAGTTGCAGGCACAGTTACAATTCAGGCAAATGAAATTACTTCGGATTGAGAAATGTTTAAAAGACGTTTGGAGAAGTACATGAATAAGAAATGTTTGGAAGGATATGGGCCGAACACAGGGAGGTGGGACTAGTTTAGTTTAGGATTATGGTTAGCATCGACTAGTTGGACCAAAGGGTCTGCACCGTGCTTCATGATACTATGACTCTAAGAATGTCCTCCCTGAAAAAAGAAATACTAGCTCCCACCGGCACATGAAAACCCTGAAGCTTCAAGACTGGGGGCCAGAAGCTGGAAATTGTCTTAAGCATCTCCAACAAGCTCAGACTGAGGCCCAGCACAGACAACTAACACAGTGTGTGAAATCCCAACAACTTACCTCTTCAAATGCCCACCCATTGCTGTGGAGACAGGCTGTGTAGATCCAATGTTTGACTGTTCAGTCACTTCAGGACCCTCAACACTGAAGGGGAAGGAAGTCAGCTATGTTCCTGAGGTACTGTCTAGGAAGAAGAGGAGCTGGAGTAGAACAGGCTCTTGATATTGTTGAAGCTGTAATCAAATTTGGAGATCAGCAAACTGCCGAGGTGATTATTATAAATCTTAATATTGTCATTAGTGGACAAAAAGGAGGGTTTTTTTCTAAGTCTTTAAGACCTTCACCATTAGAGTTGGTGAGCTGGCTTCAGAGATGTTGAGGCCTACTGAGGAATAGATTGACACTGAAGAGAATGTGTGAGTAAAATCATTACCTTCATAAAGAGAAATTCCACAAGAAATTGGTGAGGCCACCTTTAGAATCCTAGATACAATTCTGGTCCAAAAACAGAAGTTGCTGGAAAAGCTCAGCAGGTCTGGCAGCATCTGTGAAGAGAAATCAGAGATAAACTCTCCGGTCTGAAGACCCTTCCTCGCCAGACCCAAAACGTTAACTTTGATTTCTCTTCACAGATGCTGCCAGACCTGCTGAGCTTTTCCAGCAATTCTTGTTTTTGTTTCTGATTTACCGTATTCACAGTTCTTTCAGTTTTTATGTACAAATCTGGTCTCCCTGCTACAGGAAGGATGCTGTTAAACTGGAAATGGGGATCGAAAAAAAATCACCAGGATGTTGTCTGGGTTGGAGGGTTTGAGTTATAGGGAGAGGCTGGATAGGCTGGGGCTATTTTCCTTGAGGAGGCTGAGGGGTGACCTTATAGGAGTTAATGAAATTATAAAAACTGAAAGAACTGTGGATGCTGTATATCAGAGGCAAAAGTAGAAGTTGCTGGAAAAGCTCAGTATGTCTGGCAGCGCCTGTGCAGAGAAATCAAAGTTAATCTTTTGGATTGAGTGTCAGTTCTGAAGAAGGGTCACTTGATCCACAGCATTAACTTTGATTTTTCTCTACAGATGCTGCCAGACCTGTTGAGCTTTCCCAGCAATTTCTATTTATAAAACCATAAGGGGGGGGAGGGGGGGTGGGGGGGTGGATAGGGTGAATAGCCAAGGTATTTTTCCAAGGATAAGGGAGTCCAAAACTAGGGGGTTTAAAGTGAGAGGGGAAAGATTTAAAAGGGACCTGAGGGGCAACATTTTCATACAGACGGTGTTGCATGGATGATATGAGCTATCAGAGGAAGAGGTGGAGTCAGGTACAATTACAACATAAAGAAGACACTTGGACAGGTACATGAACAGGAAGGGTTTAGAGGGATTGGGCCAAATGTAGGAAAATCGGCATAGTTTGGATTAAGAAACCTGGTCAGCATGGACGAGTTAGACTGAAGAGTGTTTTTCTGTGCTGTGTGACTCAATGAATACCATCATCTCTTCTTCAGTAGGTCCCCTGTGTTGCCCAGGGATCAGCCATTACCTCATTTGCTTGGGAGGATATACAGTATTGAGGGTTAATGCTAATTGTGTGGATCATCAGAAATGCCAGATCATAAGGAGCTGGATTTTGAGAGGGCAGAGTTCTGACGAAATCCTGCAAAAAAGCATCCCTTGTAAATCGTGTAAATAGCCAACTAATATTTACTGCTTTGTAACAATACGGCTTCCAGCTCTCTTCTGTCAAAGACATGCAGACTGTAGTCAAGGTATTAATGCAAACAGAAAGATTAATGCAGAGAGGCTTAAGGTGTACTGAAGAAAAACCGATACTAAAGGCAGCAGGCACTTGTTCAAAGCGTGAAAAGAATGGATTTACAAGTAGATCTTTGTCAGGTAAAAACTGTGTACTGTTCAGAATAATCTTCACATCAAGTAAGCAAGACCAAGGCATTGGATTTATTAAAAATGCAAAGAGACTCTGCAATGGAGAGTTAATTACTAGAGGGATGGACTTTGATGAGATGAACAGTGTTTCATCATCCCGAACTTTTCTTATCCATTCTGACATGCTGCAGCTGTGAAAATACATAGAACAACAAACCATAGTCCATCCTGGGATTTTTAACTCTTCTGAAACAAGTGGCCTTGACTGAACATGGGACAGTGATGGATGTGCCTCATGGGTATAAAACATTATAATATGTCATTGTGAAGGCAATAAAAGAAGAAATAAATGAAGCTTGTTGTACCTACTGAGGGGTTTTCTCATAAATAGTTAATCTGCGATGAGCTAAAGCTCAGATATCGTGAATCTCACTGAATTCTGAAGAGTTTCGCAGATTTTCTTTTCTCTCATAGCTCAACAGGAAATGCCTCATCGTTATGCAAAATAAGGGGTGTGCTTTCGCAGAGAGCTTTTCAGAGCTCGCATTAACGGGGGGAATTGTTTTTGTGGCTTGTTTCGCTTTGGGAAAAAATATTAAATTATTTTATGGGATGTGGGCCATCACTGGCAAAGGCTAGCATTTGATACGCATCCCTAATTCTCCTTGACCTGAGTGGCATTCCTAGGCCAGAAGGCAGTGCTGTTGTGTGAAATCTTGAGTCAAAACCCAATAAGGATGGCAGACCTTCCTCCTTAAATGGACATTACGTGTGAAAACATGGTGGCCCGTCTATTACTGAGTTCATGTGTCAGTTGCAGATTTGATGTAAATTTCATCAGCTGTTGGAAGCTCTCATCCCCAGGAAATTAACCTGACTCTCTGGATGACGAAGTCCAGTGACATTACTACAACAACACGGTCTCCCTTTGCAATGATTACTCCAGGCTTAGCAAGCTCATACTGAATCCATCAGAATTTGCCTAAGCTCTCATTTTAGTACATGATGAACTCTTCACCTTTGGGTTTCCAATGGCAACTATTGTCAGGTTAGTCCTGGGGTGAGGGGGTGACAAAGTGAGGACTCACTTGAAGAGTTGGCCATCGCACAGAGCCGTGGTAATAGAGGACTCCATAGTGAGAGGAACTGACCGGGGTTTCTGTGGCAGCAGGCGGGACTTAAGGATGGTGTGTTGCCTTCCTGGTGCCACGGTTAAAGACATCACAGACAGACTGCAGGAAATCCTCAAGGATGAAGGTGAAGAGCCAGAGGTGGTGGTACATGTCGGCACAAATGATGAGGGGAAGAAGAGGAGGAACATACTACAGCGGGACTTCGGAGGACTAGGAAGAAGGCTGAAAAGCAGGACGTCCAGGGTGGTTATCTTCGGTTTGCTTCCAGTTCCTCGGGCTGGTGTGGCCAGAAACAGGGAGATAATGGACTTGAACGTGTGGCTGGGGAACTGGTGCAGGAAGCAAGGATTTAAATTCTTGGATCACTGGGGTATGTTTTGTGGTAAGCATAAATTCTACAAGAGAGATGGTTTGCACCTTAATAGGTTAGGGACCAGCATTCTGGCAGGCAGGTTTGCTACTGCAACACAGCTACGTTTAAACTAAGTAGCGGGGGGGAGGGGACAAACTGGATGTTTAAGAAGGAAATTGAAGGGAAAGTTAGAACAAGGGAAGTCAAGCAAGACAACTGTATCAATGAGGCAGAAAACTCAGAAAGGGATCATGCTGTAAGGTTGAGTGAAATAGGAGTTGATGGGAAGGGTGAGGGCAGTAACAAATTAAAAATACTATACATGAATGCACGAAGCATTAGAAATAAGATGGATGAGCTTGAGGCTCTTTTGGAAATTGGCAGATACGATATTGTGGGGATAACTGAGACGTGGCTTCAAGTGGAGAGGGCCTGGGAAATGAATATTCAAGGCTACACGTGCTATCGTAAGGACAGACTGACGGGCAGAGGGGGTGAGGTGGTCATGTTGGCAAGGGATGATATTCAGTCCCATGCGCAGGGGGGACCTAGAATCAGGGGATGTAGAGTCAGTGTGGATAGAGCTGAGAAATACTAAGGGTGAAAAGACCCTCTTGGGAGTTATCTATAGGCCCCCAAACAGTAGTCTGGATGTCGGATGTAAGTTAAATCAGGAGCTGAAAATGGCCTGTCGCAAAGATGTTACTACAGTTGTTATGGGGGATTTCAACATGCAGGTAGACTGGGAGAATCAGGATGGTATTGGACCTCAAGAAAGAGACTTTGTGGAGTGTCTCAGAGATGGATTCTTAGAACAGCTGGTGCTGGAGCCGACCAGGGAGAAGGCAATTCTGGATCTGGTATTGTGCAATGAACCAGAATTGGTCAGGGACCTCAAAATGAAGGAGCCATTGGGAAGTAGTGACCATAATACAATAAGCTTCAATCTGCAATTTGAGAGGGAGAGGGTACAATCGGTAGTGACAATATTTCTGTTGAATAAAGGGAACTATGGAGCTAGGAGGGAGGAGCTGGCCAAAGTTCAATGGTGCAATACCTTAGCAGGGATGACAATGGAGGAACAATGGCAGATATTTCTGTGTATAATGCAGAAGTTGCAGGATCAGTTCATTCCAAAAAGGAAGAAAGATCCTAGGAGGAGGCATGGGTGGTCGTGGCTGACGAGGGAAGTTAAGAAACATATGAAGTTAAAAGAGAAAAAGTATAACACAGCAAAGATAAGTGGGAAAACGGAGTACTGGGAAGCTTTTAAAGAACAACAGAGGCTTACTAAGAAGGAAATACACAGAGAAAAAATGAGGTACGAAGGTAACTGGCCAACAATATAAAGGAGGATAGTAAAAGCTTTTTTAGGTATGTAAAAGGCAAAATAATGGTTAAGACTAAAATTGGGCCCTTGAAGACGGGAATATATTACAGGGAACAAAGAAATGGCAGAAGAATTGAATTGGTACTTCAGATCTGTGTTCACTGGGGTGGACACAAGTAATCTCCCTGAGGTAACAGTGGCTGAAGGACCTGGACTTAAGGGAATTTATATTTGCCAGGAATTGGTGTTGGAGAGACTGTTAGGTCTGAAGGTTGATAAGTCCTCAGGGCCTGATGGTCTACATCACAGGGTGCTGAAGGAGGTGGCTCGGGAAATCGTGGATGCGTTGGTGATTATTTTCCAGAGTTCGATAGATTCAGGATTAGTTCCTGCGGATTGGAGGGTGGCTAATGTTGTACCACTGTTTAAGAAAGGTGGGAGAGAGAAAACAGAGAATTATAGACCAGTTAGTCTGACCTCAGTGGTGGGAAAGATGCTGGAGTCAATTATAAAGGATGAAATTATGACACATCTGGATAGTAGTAACAGGATAGGTCAGAGTCAGCATGGATTTATGAAGGGGAAATCATGCTTGACTAATCTTCTGGAATTTTTTGAGGATGTAACTCTGAAGATGGATGAGGGAGATCCAGTAGATATATCGTACCTGGACTTTCAGAAAGCTTTTGATAAAGTCCCACACACGAGGTTAGTGAGTAAAATTAGAGCGCATGGTATTGGGGGCAAAGTACTAACTTGGATTGAAAGTTGGTTGGCTGATAGGAAGCAAAGAGTAGTGATAAACGGCTCCATTTCGGAATGGCAGGCAGTGACCAGTGGGGTACCGCAGGGATCAGTACTGGGACCGCAGCTTTTGTGAAATGTGATGAAGATGTTAGGAGATTACAGGGTGACTTGGACAAGCTAGGAGAGTGGGCAGATGCATGGCAGATGCAGTTTAATATGGATAAATGTATGGTTATCCACTTTGGTGGTGGCTGTGTGGAAAGCTCTGCCCCAGAAGGCAGTGGTGACTCTACACATTTTACGCATTTTACCTTGGGACTTTTTAAGTGCACAACTATAAAAGCTTTAATTATAAATTTTAACATCTTCTCCATAACAGGTGTCAAGCTAATTAGCCAAATTTCCTGCTTTCTGCCTCTTTCCCTTCTTGAATAGAAAAATTATATTTGGATTAAATTCCCTACAGTGTGGAAACAGGCCCTTCAGCCCAAGCCAACCTTCCAAAGAGTAACCCACCCAGACCCATTTGCCTCTGACTAATGCACTGGGCACTACAGAATGGCCAATTCACCTGACCTGCACATCTTTGGACTCTGGGAGGAAACGGACACAGACACAGGGAGAATGTGCAAACTCCACACAGACAGTTGCCCAAAGCTGGAATCAAACCTGGATCCCTAGCGCTGTGAGGCAGCAGTGCTAACCACTGAGCCATCATGTCACTCTTCCACTTTCCATTCTTTTTAGAATCTAGGAGATGTTGGATAACTAACATTAACACACTCACTGACTCATTAGTAACCTCTTTGAAAGCTAGAGGTTGAATTATATTTGGACCTTCAAACTTATCAGCCTGCAGCTTCATTAGTTTGCTTAGTATCACTGCCTTGTGATTGTTATTTCATTATGTTTTTTTCTCTCTTCCACCTCCTAATTACACTGATTACTGGAATGATTTCACATCCTCTATAGTGAAGACAGAAGAAATATACCTGTTCATTGGATCTGTCATTTCCTATCATCACATATTAATTCCCTATTCTCATTCATTAAGAACTAGCACTGACTTTATTTACTCTTTTCCTTTTTGGACTCTTGCTATCCATTTTCTACATCCTCTCCTGATCTAATTTCTTCCTCTTTTAGTCATTCTCTGCTGTCCTTTATGCGTGGACCAATCATTTAACCCACGAGTCATCTTTATGTAGCAACATGCCCTCTCCTAAAGTTTGATGCTTTCCCTGACTTCTTTAGTTGACCGTGGATGGGTCCCACCTTTAGAATGTTCCTTTATAGGAGGACTAATTCTTATTCCAAGCATTTTAAAAGATCCTTTTAAATGTCTGTCACTGTGTCCTTCTGGATCATTCTCCTACTCTAGTACATCACTTCACCTCAGCTGGTTCATCTTCCATGCTCACAGAGTTGACTTTATCTGTTGGTCTTAGATCCAAGACAAGTACTAAGACTTCTGTGGGAAAGTCTATTTGTTTTTGCTGGAAAGTTTTACCATATAATTTCGATTAATTCTCCCAAGATATCGTGGGGAAGAAGTTGCATACCATGACTATCAGTGCAGTTATCCAAGGCTTACATGAGATCTTCACAATGCATGGTAGCTCTGATGTGATCATTTCAGATGACACGCCACTGAGTGCTTTTCACTAATTTGCAGCCAGTTCTGGATTTGAAAGCGTCACTGAGTGAGTCAGAGAGTCATACAACACAGAAACAGACCCTTCAGTCCAATCAGTCCATACTGAACATAATCCCAAACTAAACTGGTCTCACCTGCCTGCTCCAGGCCCACATCCTTCCAAACCTTTCCTATTCATGCACTTATCTAAACATCTTTTAAATGTTATAAACTGTGCCTGCATCCGTTAATTCCTCTAGAGGTTCATTCCACATATGAGCCAACCTCTGTGTAAAAATATTTGCCCCTTGTGTTTTTTTAAAATACATCTCCTCTCACCTTAAAAAGAGTCTTGAAGTCCCCCACCCTATGAAAACGACACCCGCCTATTCACCTTACCTATACCTCAAATGATTTTATAAACTTCTACATGGTCACTCGTCAACCTCCTACACTCTAGTGAAAAAAGTGCCAGCCTATCCAGTCTTTCTTTATATCTCAAACCTTTCATACCCAGCAACATCATGGTAAATCTTTTCTGGACCCTCTCTAGCTTAATAATGTCTTTCCTCTAACAAGATGACCAGAACTGGCACAGTACTCCAGAAATGCCAATGTCTTGTAATTCCTCAAAATGGCTTCCCAACACCCATACTCAAAGGTCTGTGCAATGGAGGCAAACATGCCACTCTGTCTATATGTAATGCAAACCTCAAGCAATCATGTACTTGAACCCTTAAGTCCCTCTGTTCTACAACACTACCCAAGCCCCTGCCATTAATTGTTCAAGTTCTTCCCCTGTTCATTTTACCAAAACTCCGTCTGGCATTTTTCAGCCCATTGACCCATTTGATCAAGATCCCTTTGTAATCTTAGAAAGCTTTCACTGTCTATCCAACAATTTAGAATTCTCCACAGCTCCAGATTTGAAAAAAGATAAATATCTATGATCGTGGGTTCTAACTACTTTTTCCTGAGTAGGGCAGCATGGTGGCTCAGTGGTTAGCACTGCAGCCTCACAGCACCAGGGTCCCAGGTTCAACCCCAGCCTTGGGTGACTGTCTGTGTGGAGTTTGCTCATTGTCTGCGTGGGTTTCCTCTGGTTACCTCTCACAATCCAAAGATGTGCAGGCCAGGTGAATTGGCCATGCTAAACTGCCCATAGTGATAGGTGCATTAGTCGGAGGGAAATGGGTCTGGGTGGGTTACTCTTCGGAAGGTCGTTGTGCACTAGTTGGGCCGAAGGGCCTGTTTCCACACTGTAGGGAATCTAATCTAATCATTCACTGAATGAATCTGCATGTGAATGATAACTAAGGGCAGGGAGAACTCTGGTGTGATTCCTCTGTTGTCAAACAGCCTGCCAGTGCCCTTTCTGAGAGCTCTTATATTAAGAATGGCTTGCTGGGCAGATAAAGGAATGACACGCTGCTGCTATGGAGTTGAACAAGAGTTCAGCGTCTTTGGGGCAGAAAGGTCAGTTGGCAAAACAAACGACACACGATGAACAAAGATGAAGCTAATTATCTGCGTTGATCTCTCCAGGATTTTATGTATGCAACATGACATCACACAATGCACCTAAACGCTGCTTGGGCATAATTGAAGAATGCCATTGAAATTGCACTGATAAGGTCAGCCTTCAAATGATTGTTAACATTCCTTTGCCATTGTCCAATTTTCTCTGAACTGGCGCTGTTGAGCTGGGAAATGGAATGTAATAATTTCTTATTTTCTTATTGAAAAGCATTCATTGATTAGTGTACATCAGGAGTTCAGAGTAGACACCTATTGGAATTTTGTTGATACAGCTGAAAAAGCAATTATCAGAATAAAAAACGTACTTTTCATAAGGATGTTCCACCTTCCATCTGCGAATAACAACTTGAAATCACTGAAGATTGACTCCAAGAACCTGTATCCAATTCAGGTTAATAATTCGCTTGGTTTGGACTGGTTAGAGTTTTAGTAATTTCACGTTAATATGGCAAATGCACCAAATAGTATCTTAGGTTTTTTGCCAGAGGCTAGTTTTGCAGATATTCATCAAAAAGAATTTTAAATCAGTGATAAAAAAAACATGTTGGGAAATAAAAACATAAGTAAATTTTCCACGTAACTCTCTATGCTTAAGATATCCTGCATATTGCACAGGACTGACTGAGTTTCATTCTTAGAACTAATAGCAACCCAATCCTCTGACCAACGGAAGATCCTTATTTTCCTGCAATATACAGAGGAACCTCGATTATCCGAACAAGTCGGGTGGGCAGGATTTCGTTCGGATAATTGATTATTCAGATAATTGATTTTACCTCAAACCAGGGAAACCATACTGATCTAACGCTGTGCTCTACCGGCGAGTTTGCTTAAATCTATAATTTTGATGAGTCTGCTATTTGAACAAACTAATCTTTGCATTCTGCAAATTGCAGGTTAAACTGAGAAGAGCGAAATCCTTAGCATCACATAAACATATGAAATCCTAGCATTAAGCAAGGTCCCGAATAGCTTCCAAAATCACAAGAGCATTTGTCAGTTTCTGCTGAACTCATTGTCATGATAGAAAGACAGAAGCACAGCCTTGCGCATTGTTTACTTTCCATACCATCTTTTTCATGAATGGCCCGGTAAAATGATGGGAATAATGCACTTACTTTTGCAAAGGGCTGTGTAACTAACCTTTATGTTAAAAAAATCCAGTCGCTGTTGATTGAAGTGCTTGTGATTTTTTTGTTTTTTGCCAGTGTTTTCACATGTTCTTCAGTACAGGCAATCCGAATACACTTACTCTTTGATGTAACATTTTTGCAGGACCTTGAGCTCTTCTTCGGATAAGCCAAAATTCGGATAATTGATGTTCGGATAATCAAGGCTCTTCTGTAAACTGTATTTGGACAACACAGCTAAAGATAGATGGAAGAGCTTTGCAATTTCAAAAGTATGGGATGACAAATGTTCATTCAGAACCTCCATTCAGTCTAGCAATCACTGAATTCTTTTGAAGCAGAGGAATAAATGGCTCCATTGTTTCAAAGGATTTGAATGTATTCAACTCAAGGGACTTTGTTGGCACTACTGTGCTTTGTAATTTCAAATGAATACATGATTGATTGTCAAAACCAATGGATTCATTTCAACCTGATTTGTTTACAAAGCTTTTGAGTGGAATGTTTTTTTTTATTTGACAGTTTTATGAGCAGTTAAGTGATTAAAGATTTTGATTTAAAACAATCATCAAACCAATGGATTCCATCCATCAGATCTGTTTGCAAAATTTTTGTATGGAATATGAGTTTTTAATTTGACAGTTTTATGTACACTTAAATAATTAAAGGTTTTGAATAGTTGTTTCTTTTATTTGCCAAATCCGCCCCATGGGCATTTGACAGGATTAAAACCCTATGGAGAATGTTTTTAATGGGTGTTTAATTTAGATAGTTTCAGCAGCACCCCATGCATCTCCCAATATTATTACATGGCTACATGAATTCTAGCCATAGTAGATTATGGGTGAATGGGAATGGAAGTGTGGAGGATGAAGATGGAATATGAGGGGACATGGAGTATATGGAGGTTTGAGTAGCATGGGGGCAATGGAAGCATATGAGGAGGAAAGGACTTATAAACAGTTGGATGGAAGTCTGGAGGGAAGATTGATATAAGTAGTTATTGGAGTTCTGAAAGGGTATTGTGATATGTAGGGTGAATGTAGATCCGACAGACCTTAAGTATAAGAATTGGACATGGAGATGCATGTGGTGTGGACTGGGGTGACGGTCGATGATTACAGGGTCTAACACTCACTTACAGAATGAGGTCACTCAGCGAGTGGAGGTGGGACTTTGACCCTGGCCACCTCAGCCTCTGCCCTTCTCTTTTCCTATCCACCATGAAAATAGCATGGGAGATTAGAGACAGACTTTGGAAAATAGCCTGACATGATTCTTACCTTAAGGATAAAAAAAATTCCTCACCCAGGTATCACAAATATCTGCCACCTTTTCTCAAGGTACATTTCAGAAAATAAACTATCAATGGAAGCTGTGTTAATGAGTCAAATGGCCTGCATTGAGAGAAGGAACAGATTTTCACGAATGACTTTCGTAAATCACAGGAGTTGGGATGTCATGTTGAGATTGTACAGGACATTGGTGAGGCCTCTTCTGGAGTTCTGTGTCCAGTTCTTGTCGCCCTGTTATAGAAGGATATTATTAAGCTAAAGAGGTTCAGAAGAGGTTATACGACATTGTTATGGAAGGTTTGAGTTATAAAGAAAGATTGGGTTGGCTGGGACTTTATTCACGCGAGCATAGCAAGTTGAGAGGTGACCTTATAGGCGGTTATAAATTGATGAGAGATATAGATAATGTTATTTTTAAGTATCGTCTCCTGAGGATACTTAAAAATAAGTATGGGGACTTTCAAGACTGCGGGCACAGTTTCGAGGTGAGAGGAGAGAGATTTAAAACAGACATGAAGGGCAAATGTTTTCCACAGAAAACGCTTCACATGTGGAATAAACTTCCTGAAGAAGTAGTGGATGTGAGCACAGTTAACAATGTTTCAAAGACATTTAGATAAGTACATGAATAGGAAAGGTTTGCAGAGATATGGGCCAGGACATGAAGGTAGGACTGCTTTAGTTTGGGATTATGTTTGGCATGGACTGATTGGTTCGAAGGGTCTGCTTCCAATCTATATGACACTATGACTCTATGACCAGTTGGGTTATCCCGCTGCTGTGTGCTCCAGTGTTCTGAATGAACCAGTATGTACATGTTATTATTTTCTGTGATGAGTCATGATCAGGCTGGTTTCAGGTTGTCATCTATACATCCCTGAACGCTATGGGCAATTTAGCACTGCCAATCCACCTAACTTTTACATCCCTGTACACTATGGGCAATTTAGCACTGCCAATCCACCTAACTTTTACATCCCTGTACACTATGGGCAATTTAGCACAGCCAATCCACCTAATTTATCCATCCCTCTACACTATGGACAATTTAGCACAGCCAATCCACCTAATTTATACATCCCTGTACACTATGGGCAATTTAGCACTGCCAATCCAACTAACTTATACATCCCTGTACACTATGGGCAATTTAGCACAGCCAATCCACCTAACCTATACATCCCTGAACACTATGGGCAATTTAGCACAGCCAATCCACCTAATTTATCCATCCCTCTACACTATGGGAAATTTAGCACAGCCAATCCACCTAACCTATACATCCCTGAACACTATGGGCAATTTAGCACTGCCAATCCACCTAACTTATCCATCCCTCTACACTATGGGAAATTTAGCACAGCCAATCCACCTAACCTATACATTCCTGTACATTGTGGGCAATTTAGCACGGCCAATCCACCTAACTTATACATCTTTGGAGTCCTTTTTGGCTAGTCTTTCCAAATTTACCTGTCAGATATTCTTAGACACTGCAAGATGCTTTTCCTAATGTTAAGGAACTGACTGACTAATGTGTTTTTCACATTACTTGACCTGCCTCACTGAACTTCTTAAACTCAGGGCAATCCAAAGCTGACAATTATATTTGGAAGACTGGACTTGACCGCACACTGACAGCATGCCCAGTTGTAACCCACTCTGTTTCCCGAACAGGAAAGAAACAATAAAGGACGCCAAGAATCAGATTGAAATTTATGGACTCTTACCACCATCTGTAACCACCTCATTTGCCCAATGATGATACGGTAAAATTCTGTCCAATATTTTGAGTGAATGCATTTGTGAACTCCTGTGCACCTTTGAGCAAATATTTGCTGAGGGTGTGCTGCAATGCCAGAGGCACTCTCTTTTCGATGATTTATCTGATCATAATGACCTTCTGTGACCTCTATGCCCTTCCATCTCTGACCTTTAATGTACCCCATGTTTTTGTCACTCAATTATTTATACCCCTTAAAGTCGACTTCTCTGATCAAGCATTTTACCGTTTGCTCTGAAACCTTTCACGTGACCTGGCGTGAAACGTTTTTGGCAAGTGAAGTTGTGCCTGAGAATGTTTTATGGTGTTAAAGGTGCTATATCAATGCAAGTTGTGGTTGTTTAGTTGGAGATCAAGGTAGGCATGAAAACAGCAAATGAATCTCACAGGTATGGATGATTCTGTCCTCCAGCTATAACCAGAAACTATTAAGGCAGTTTGTCTAGTCATTGCCAATGTTGTTGTGAATCCTTTTGGATAAGCAGAAAAGAATGAACAGGATCATAAAGTCTCAGGGGACACCCAATGCTTTCATTGATCGTCAAAGGGTTTATGATACGGTGATCTTGCAGTCTTGATGAAGAGGGTGGATGCTACAGAAACAAGTGACTAAATGTTGGGATTTAGCCAGAACTCAGCTCCAGCTCCCAGACTGATATTAGGCGAGACAGCAGACTATATTAAACCTATTCAACTCGAAAGAGGTGTGAGGCAATTATATACTGCCGTGCATGTTATTGAACATCTTCATTAGTCATGGGTTTGATGGCATTGCAAGGGACGCTCACAGAATATCTGCCTGAGGCATTTCTTGAACAATTAGTTGAACAATGGGAGTGAACATGACATGGTCCTCGAGCAGTAATATGGGGCTGTCTGTGACAGTGCTGGATTTTTGCCAGTGAGGTATAGGATGGCTGAAGGTCAGAGCTCCAAGCCGCACAATCTGTCGATTTGTTGCTTATTATCCTGTAGGTGGAGACGAGAGGTGAGAGAACTGTTTGGCCAGAACCCCTAAAACCTCAGCTGCAATCTGTGTGGCTCATTAGCTTTAAAGTCTATGTACACCTAGACCCTGGAAGTGATTCAGTTCTTGGCCATTCTTGCCTCTGAGTCTGAAGGTGATGGTTTAACCTTCAGAGAGTAAAACCCATGCTTTGAGTTAAATTCTTCCTTTGACAGTACCTTTTAATCCCTCAGACACTACCTCCTGGAAGGACAAGGGGCACTGGATTCACAGTAACGCCATCATACCACACACTATCCTCACTTGGAACCAAACCATCATTCCTTCAGTGTTGCTGGGACAAATTCTTGCAAATTCCTCCTTCACAATACTCTGGGTATATCTACATCCCATGGATGGTCATACTCAAGAAAAGACCTCATGTACCTTTTTTTCCAGGGCAATTAGAGGTGGGTAGCAAACGTTGGCCTAGTCAACAGTGCTAGTGAAAGAACATGAATAAAATAATTCAGTAGAATGCAGGTTTCTCAGAATAGATGGCTTCACATTGATATTAAACCACACACTATCTGCCTCTTCAGGTGGATGTGAAATATGCCCCGTTCTACCTTGAACAGGGGCATATTTCTTCCCTGATTACTCATCGAGTCATCGTCACAGACCTTTTGGTCCAACCAGTCCATGCTGACCATAGTCCCACACTAAAGAGTGGGAGGTTCCACTACTGAGCTTGTTAAACATCTGAAGCACAAGGGCAATGTGTTGGAACAAACGGACAAGCACAAGGATAAGAACAGATGCCTATTCCTTCTTCAGAGCCCTCCTGTCTACAGATGCTGCTGAGTTTCTCCAGCAAGTTCTGGTTTTATCTCAGATTTGCAGCATCTGCAATTCTTTATTTTATTATTGCGAAGTTATAGTCCCCTCGCTATGATAATGATAGTTTGTGGAAAGCATTCCAGCATTAATATTGCAGAAATGATAATGCTTAAGGTTATGTCAACAAACAATTATTGGAACTAGTAGAATGAATTCTTTGCAGCTCCTACCAACCCACAGTTCTTCAAAGACTTTTTTTTTGAAGAGCTGGCAACTAAAATAATGCAATAATTTGACAGTTATTGTGGTCTTACCCATCCTTCGCGAGTAGTTATTACTCCTCGAAAGATTTCATAAATTGCACACTATGAATCAAAGCACTGCTGCTCCAAAAATGGTGTCTGTTTGAACTCAAGATTCAAGTCAAAAGAATTTGCTGAGTTTGGGTCTCTCAAATTTGAGAGTCATGTCCTGTCCTGCCTTTGATTCATCCCAATGAATACAGTTCCGTTGAATATGGATGTGATCCTTCTGAATTCAGGGTCAATCCACTATGTTGAATACACTGTGGAGTCTCCACATCAATGCTTAAGTCCTGGTCATACTTTCAGCTTAACAGGCTGCTTTTAATATAATAATTTATATGATAATTTTAATGTGGGTGTCACTGGTTGGGCCTGCATTTATTGTCCATCCCTAGTTACCTTTGAGAAGGTAGTGGGGAGTTGCCTTCACCTTCTGCAGGTTGACCCACAAAGCCATTAGAGAGGGAATTCCAGGATTTTGATCCAGCAACAGTGTCGGAAAGGTGATTTATTTCCAAGTCAGGATGGTTGAGGGGCTTGAAGGGGACCTTGAAAGTGGTGGTCTTCCTATGCATCTGCTGCCCTTGTCCTTCTTGACAGAGGTGCTGCCTAAAATTTCTAGATGAATTTCTGAAGTGCATCTTGTAGCTAGTACACACTATTGCTATTGAGCATTGGTGGTGGAGGAAATGGATGCTTGTGGATGTTGTGTCAGTCAAGCAAGCTGTTTTGTCCTGGATGGTGTCAAGCTTCTTGAGTGTTGTTGGAGCTGCACCCATCCAGGTAATTGGGGAATATTGCATCACATTCTTGACTTGTGCCTTGTAGATGGTGGGCAGGCTTTGGGGAGTCAGGAGGTGAGTTACATACTGCAGTATGCCTAGTTTCTGACCTGCTCTTTTGGCCACTGCATTATGGAGTTTCTGGTCAATGTCCCCCATGATGTTAATTGTGGGAAATTCAGTAACGGCAACACCATTGAATGTCAAGGATTAGAATGTCTCTTATTGGTGATGGTCATAGCCTGGCATTTGTATGGTGCGAATATTACTTACCACTTGTCAGCCCAAGCCTGGATATTGTCCCTATCTTGTTGCATTTGAACATGGACTACTTCAGTGGCTGAGGGGTCATCAATAAGTCACTTAGCAACTAGCATGAGAAAAAAAGGTTTTTCCACAGAGGGAATACTTGGATTTTTCAATTCTAGAGGTGCTGTAGGTACTCAGTTACTGAGTGCTCTCAAAACAGAGGCAGTTAGAATAAATGTGGGAACAGGTGGGAATGTGTCGTTGTTGTAAAAATTCATCAATGATCTCTTTGAATCACTGAGTGAGTTTAAGAGCCTTATGGCATTGTTCTAGTCTTATATTCTGATACAGGTTGACAACACCTAACTTTGAAGGTGTGTTCTGATGATGACCTCTCGCTGTTCAATAATCCTCCAGAAGAACCAAGAGCAGGAGCAGACAATTCAGCACCTTGAGCCTGCTCCATGTATCTATGTCATTTGTTAAAGAATGTGTGCGTAGAGGTCTCAATTGATAACCACTGTTCGTTCTGGATCGGTAGCTCTGAGTTATAGAATAGGCTGGCCCATCATGTTACCAGGAGAGAACCTGCGATGATACACAGAAGAAAGCCCCTATTTGGCTAGAAACTGAACCTCATTAATGGTCAGTACCTCTGCATTGACATCTGACCCTGTGTTGTGTTAGCTTATCTCATTGAGGCTATGGCAGATGCATTACAATTAGCCTCAGTGCTCCAGAAGTAGAGAAAACGAGTCATGAATCCTGCTTCTAATTGCTACCCAGTGATTTTTTATTTTGCAAGCTCCCAGGAAATGAGGACGGGATTAACCAAGATGAAGGTGTTACTGGAGTTGAACAGCTTTCTTACGTGCATCATGTTATTTCATATGCATATAGATCGCCTCTAGTTCTGAAGGGCAACTGATCAATGTGATTCGGACACACAGCAATAGTAACCATCTCTGGACTGACCTGGATCCTGTAGAGACGTAGCTGTGCTTGGAGCCCAGTTGATCCTCATGCAGTTGGTGAAACTGAATTCCATAAGCTTGATGGGCTGGTCCTCATGGAATTGAGCAGATGTTTTCAGAAACCCAGTGGTTCAATTGGCACTCCTGTGCTTCCATGGACCCAGAGAGATGTACAGCATGGAAACAGACCCTTTGGTCCAACTCATCGATGCTGACCAGATATCTTAAATTAATCTAGTCCCACTTGTCAGCTTTTGGCCCATATCCCTCTGAATCCTTCCAATTCACATACCCATCTAGACGCCTTTTAAATGCTGTCATTGTACCAGCCTCCACCACTTCCTCTGGCTGCTTATTCTACAAACGCACCACCCTCTACATGAAAAAGTTGCCCTTTTAGGTCCCTTTTAAATCTTTCCCCTCTCACCTTAAACCTATGCCCTCTAGTTTTGGATTCCCCCATCCCAGAGAAAAAGACCTTGTCTATTCATCCTATCCATGCTCCTCATGATTCTATAAACCTCTGTAAGATCACTCCTCAGTCTCTGAAACTCCAGGGAAAACAGCCCAGCCTGTTCAGCATGCCCTGAAAGCTCAAACCCTCCAACATCCTTGTAAGCCTTTTCTGAACCCTTCCAAGCTTAGAGTTATCTTTCCTATTCCACGGAGCCAGAATTAAATACAAAGATGGCCTAGCCAATGTCCTGTACAGCCACAACATGACATATCAACTCCTATATTCCCATGTTATGATATGCATATACCTTTAATGGGTACAAGCTCATCACAATAACAGTAGCTTATGATATGACCCTTAAAGGTGAATGCACATCATAGCACAACTCCTTCAGGATAAGGAAGTCATCATGCTCCCTTAGCTGCCCTACTTTATCTGCAAAAACGAAACAACATTGTGGGTGGAAAGCAAGGATTTTATGAGTGGAAACAGGTTTGTATGGAAGAATGAAGTCAGATTGCTTTCACCCTGCCAAGCCTCTGCTAACTATTCGTTTTTGGAGTGTGAAGATAATGGGTTTTGAAGGGATTGAAAAAGATTGGACCCACGCCCAGACCCACGAGGCCAATCAGAGCCTGGGATATTGAGTGCCAAGCTAATGAACTGCAGAGGACATTGCGACCCCGTTCTTGTCCAATAATCATGCAATTATCTGAACTTTCCAAGATGGGTCACTGGGCAGGGATCGGACTTTCTAATGTAAAGGGCTGTGCAACAATATTGCCATTAGCTCATTTCTTCTGTAATTTGGAAAACAATCTCTGATTTCAATCTGCATCATTAAATTAGTAATGTGAAGTGTAAAAGGATCCATACAGTTCTGAATATGTTCTCACAGGCCCACATATCCCTGTGGAAATTTCTAGGCAGTCATTCCGTACAATGCACAAGATTCTTTTTATATTTGGATGAATACCAAAGATATACACTCGCATAATTTGTCTGAAATGCATGTTTTATTAACGGCTTTGAATGCCAAGAATTGTTCGTAATTAAATATAACTCTCCAAGCCAGTAGACTGGAAATGCTTCATTATTAAACTGCTGACTGACAGTCAGTCGGCCAAAGCTGGAGACCTGGGAACAGCCCTGCACACTTGGTCATCATTAGCCCCCAAAAGGTACTGCAGGTTATTGCCAGCAGTTCATGCTCTTGTCTACAGTACTGCTTTAGTCAGAATTTTTCCCTCGTTCCCACACCACACCCCAGACCCAATCCCCTACAGTTATAAACATTGTCTTTGCAACAAGTCCACTCCATGCACCGCCTCCTCGCCCCCTGCCTTCCCCTTGGGTAGATAGCCCTCTCAGATTGTTCTGGAACAACTCCAAGCATTGATGTCAGTACTGCAGGCAAACTATCAGGGCAAGTAAAACAAAAGCAGGGGCATTCTAAAATTTCCCTTTGACCTCTTTTCTTCGCTAGCTCAGAAAATACAAGTTTTCAAGAAGGACTCAGGACTTTTCTAGGAGTTAAAGGGATCAATGGGTTTGGGAAGGAAATTGGAGCAAGGGACTGAGCTGGATGATTTGCAGAAGTAAGCCCTTTTAAGCCTGCTCCACCATTTGATATGATCCTAGATGCTGGTCTAGCCCAATGCCACTTTCTACTTTCTCTCCATACCTCTTGATCCCTTTAAAATCTAAACATTTCTCCAATCTCTTTCTTGAAGATATTCAGCGGTTTGGCCACTACAACCTTCTGTGGTTGAGAATTCCCTGTGAGTGAAGAAATGTTTCCTCATTTCAGTCCTAAATGGCCCACCCCATATGGCCCATCCCATCAGAGGAACGGTGTTCCTCTGATTCTAGACTTTCCAACCAGGAAAAACATCCTCCCTGCATCTAGTCTGTCCAGGCTTGTTAGAATTTTATATGTTTCATTCTGATCCCCTTTCGTCCTTCTAAACCACAGTGAATACAGGACCAGTTGAAATAATTTCACCTCATAGGATTGTCCTGCCACCCCTGATGTTAGTCACGTGTACTTTTGCTGTACTCCCTCTCTGGCAAATATATCCTTTTGTTGGTAGGGAGACCAAAACTGACAGCAATACTTCTGGGTGTGGTCGCCTTAAGACCCTGTATAACTGCAGTAAGACGTCCCAGTTTCTGAACTCAGGTTAACAACCTTATCAACCTGGGTGGCAACTTCCAGGGATTTATGCAGCAGGACACCGAGATCTCTCTGTTCATCTACACTGCCAAGAATTTTACCATTAGCCCAGTACTCTGCATTCCTGTTACTTCTTCCAAAGTGAACTACCTCACACTGGTGTGTTGGTATTTATTGGTAAGAGGATTGGGTTTTGGAGTCACGAGGCCATGCTTCAGTGTACAAGACACTGGTAAGGCTGCACCTGGAGTATTGCATGCAGTTCTGGTCACTACATTATAGGAAGGATGTGGAAGCTTTGGAATGGTTTCAAGGAGATTTACTGGGATATTGCCTGGTATAGAGGGAAGGTCTTACGAGGAAAGGCTGAGGGAACTGAGGCTGTTTTTGCTGGAGAGAAGAAGGTTGAGAGGTGACTTAATCAAGACGTATAAATTAATCAGAGGGTTAGATAGGGTGGACAGTGAGAGCCATTTTCCTTGGATGGTGAAGGCTAACACGAGGGGCATAGCTTTAAATTGAGGGATAGATTTAGGACACATATTAGGGGTAGTTTCTTCACTCAGAGAGCAGAAGGGACGTGGAACGACCTGCCTACAACAGTAGAAGACTTGCCGACGTTGAAGGCACTTAAATGGACATTGGACATACATATGGATAATAATGGAATAGTGTTGGTTAGCTGGGTATCAGATTATTTTTACTGGATGGTGCAACATCGAGGGCCGAAGGGCCTGTACTGCGCTGTAATGTTCTATGTTCTATGTACATCTACACCATATTGGGATATATCACCACTAAATAAATTCTCTCCTTCTGTTGTTCATGAAGTGTATAACTTCACTTTTATCCATGTGTGCCTGCCAAATGTTTACCCACACACTCAACTTATCTGGATTGTCCTGAAGCCTCCTCACAACTCACTATCCTACCGAGTCTTGTGTCATCAGCAAGCCTAGAAATAATACATATGGTTCCCTCATCCAACTCATTCACCTATATCATGACTAGCTGGGTCCAGGCATTACCCCCTACAGTACAAGTGATCTCTATGGTATCCCACTAGTAACTGCATGCTACCCTGAAAAAGACCTATTTATTCCCACCTCTCTTTGTTTCTGGTTAGTCAACCTGTTCTTAATTAATGCCAATATATGACCATCTGACCCTTGCTTTAGCTTTTCCCATCAGGCTTTTATATGGGTCCTTATCAAAAACCTTTTTGAAGTCCATATCCAGTGCTGATCCAGCCCTGGGGCAAACTATCTTTTAGGTCCTACGTTTTAAGTTACATCCTAACTCCTAATACTTTGCTCATAAGACCTCATTCTTTGACTTAACTGTGTCATTGTTACTGATATTTACCGCTGGATGTCCACCTTTGACATTCAGAATGGCATGCAGTCTCTCTGAACCATCCTTCACTCTGGCACTGTGGAGGCAGTATACCAACCTGGAGTCTCTTGAGCAGCTGCAGAAACACCTTCCCATTGCCATCCCTATTGTCCTGCTATTCGTCCTCCTCCCCTCTTGTGCATCAGAACCATCCAGGGACTCGGCTCTTGCTGTTAATCCCTGAGAAGACCCTCTCCCAAGCTGTACATAGAATGGTATGCCTGTTTGAGTGTGGCCACAGAGGACACTTTACACTAGATTAGATTAGATTAGATCCTGTACAGTGTGGAAACAGGCCCTCCGGCCCCACAAGTCCATACCGACCTTCCGAAGAGTAACCCACCCGCTCCCCTAACTAATGCGCCGAACACAATTTAGCATGGCCAATTCACCTGACTGCACATCTTTGGGTTGTGGGAGGAAACCGGAGCAAACCCACACAGACACAGGGAGAATGTGCAAACTCCACACAGACAGTCACCCAAAGCTAACCACTGAGCCACCATGCCTTCCTTTACACTACCCGGTGTTCACCCATGCCCTATTGCCTGTACAGGATGTTAAAAACTGGGAAACACAGAGAAAGATCCAAGTGTTCCTTCAAACCAATGAATCCAACTTAGAAAATATATTGGAGAAACTCGATAGCATCTCTGAATAGAGAAACTGAGTTGGCATTTCAAATCTGAAATGACTCTTGTTCGTGAATGAAGCTTTGTCTATATTAGATAGCAACTAACTGCTGGTGTCTTGCTGTGTGGACCCTGATCATTTGTTTCTGATTTAATTAATTTTCATTTCTTGTTCCTGAATTATCTGTCTCCCAATCAATATGTTGCAATAGCTGAGCTGATGGAGTCGGAAGTTGTTGTTTGTAATTACATTATTTCTTTGAGGAGAAAGTTGCTTTATAGTTTTATACGTCAGGGTATGGATTTCAATCTCTGTTTATTCTTTACTTACAGAGTCTTACATCTGTTGACTTTCATGACAAACCATTCATTTATCTCCCTACTGCCCTGAAACGTGAGCCTGTGAGTGAAAAATATGAGAGTCACCTACCGATTTTCAACAATCAGCAGATAGTCCCCCTCTTCATTTGAGATGTTTGTGCTGGAGCCACCAATGCAATGACAGGGCAGACACGGGTTCTGTAGTTTGAGGCAGAATCTAACTCACTCTCCTCTGCCTGGTCAGCCTGCCACAGAATCAGTTTCTTAGCCACGAATAAGACATTATTCTACGTTCTGCAGCGTGGACTGCTCCCTCTGAGTGAGACTGCTGAGCTCCTTTGCTGTTTAATTACAGAAATGAGAGGGAGTCTGAACTGCATGTTTCCTTTGTGTGGTAAACTTCGATTGTATTGTTTAAGCCAATTCAGTTGCTGTTGGTAACCATATTTGAATTCAAGTTCAACATGCTAAAATAGAAAGGAAGAAACATAATCAATGAGGGAAGGTTTCATTCTGGGACCTTACTTGTCAAGTCATTACATCAGCTAACACTGTGGAATAAAGAAAATAGCTCCAACAGGCTGAATGGATCACTTTTATTCTTAAATCCCTCTATATCTTGTTGTCCCACAGGATCTTGTTTCGTCACACAGTCTATCACTCTGTCTCACACTGTATCACACTGTCTCACACTGTATCACTGTGTCCCACACTGTATCACTCTGTCCCACACTGTATCATTGTGTCCACACTGTATCACTGTGTCCCACACTGTATCACTCTGTCCCACACTGTATCATTGTGTCCACACTGTATCACTGTGTCCCACACTGTATCACCCTGTCCCACACTGTATCACTGCATCCCACACTGTATCACTGTGTCCTACAGTGTATCACACTGTCTACACTGTATCACTCTGTCCGCACTGTATCACCCTGTCCCACACTGTATCACTCTGTCCACACTGTATCACCCTGTCCCACACTGTATCACTGTGTTCCACACTGTATCACCCTGTCCCACACTGTATCACTGTGTTCCACACTGTATCACCCTGTCCCACACTGTATCACTGTGTTCCACACTGTATTGCCCTATCCCACACTGTATCTCTATCCCACACTGTATCACTCTATCCCACACTATATCACTCTGTCCCATGTTGTATCACTGTGTCCCACACTGTATCACTCTATCCCACACTGTATCTCTCTATCCCACACTGTATCACTCTGTCCCACACTGTATCACTGTGTCCTACACTGTATCACCCTATCCCACACTGTATCGCTCTATCCCACACTGTATTACTCTGCCCCACACCATATCACCCTGTCCCACAATGTATCACTGTATCCCACACTGTATTGCCCTATCCCACACTGTATTACTCTGTCCTACACCATATCACCCTGTCCCACAATGTATCACTGTATCCCACACTGTATCACCCTGTCCCACATTGTATCGCTCTGTCCTACACAGTATTGCTCCACCACACACTGTATCACCATGTCCCACAGTATATCACCCTGTCCCACACTGCATCACCCTGTTCCACAGTAAATCACCCTGTCCCACACTGTATCACTATGTCCCACTGTATATCACCCTGTCCCACACTGCATCACTGTATCCCACACTGTATCACTCTGTCCATACTGTATCACTGTGTCCACACTGTATCACTGCGTTCTATACTGTATCACTCTATCCCACACTGTATCACTGTGTCCCAGACTGTATCACTCTATCCCACACTGTATCACTGTGTCCCAGACTGTATCACTCTATCCCACACTGTATCACTGTGTCCCACAGTAAATCACTCTATCCCACACTGTATCACTGTGTCCCACACTGTATCACTGTGTCCCACACTGTATCACTCTGTCCCACACTGTATCTCTCTATCCCACACTGTATCACTCTATCCCACACTGTATCTCTCTATCCCACACTGTATCACTCTATCCCACACTGTATCTCTCTATCCCACACTGTATCACTCTATCCCACACTGTATCTCTCTATCCCACACTGTATCACTCTATCCCACACTGTATCTCTCTATCCCACACTGTATCACTCTATCCCACACTGTATCTCTCTATCCCGCTCTGTTCCACACCTTATCACTCTATCCCACACTGTATCTCTCTATACCACACTGTATCACTGTGTCCCACACTGTATCACTCTATCCCACACTTCCTGATGAAGAGCTTTTGCCCGAAACATCGATTTCGCTGCTCGTTGGATGCTGCCTGAACTGCTGTGCTCTTCCAGTACCACTAATCCAGTATTTGGTTTTCAGCATCTGCAGTCATTATTTTTACCCACACTGTATCACTCTATCCCACATTATATTGCCCTGTCTCACACTGTATCATTCTGTCCCACACCATATCACCCTGTCCCACAATGTATCACTGTATCCCACACTGTATCACCCTGTCCCACACTGTATCACTATGTCCCACAGTATATCACCCTGTCCCACAGTAAATCACCCTGTCCCACACTGTATCACTGTATCCCACACTGTATCACTCTCTCCATACTGTATCACTGTATCCACACTGTATCACTGCGTCCTATACTGTATCACTCTTTCCCACACTGTATCACTATGTCCACAGTATATCACCCTGTCCCACACTGCATCACTATGTCCCACAGTAAATCACCCTGTCCCACACTGCATCACTGTAACCCACACTGTATCACTCTGTCCATACTGTATCACTGTGTCCACACTGTACCACTGTGTCCCACACTATATCACTATGTCCCACAGTATATCATCCTGTCCCATACTGCATCACTGCATCCCACACTGTATCACCCTGTCCCACCCTGTATCATTCTGTCCACACTGTATCACTTTGTCCCACACTGTATCACTGTGTCCCACACTGTATCACTCTCTCCATACTGTATCACTGTATCCACACTGTATCACTGCGTCCTATACTGTATCACTCTTTCCCACACTGTATCACTATGTCCACAGTATATCACCCTGTCCCACACTGCATCACTATGTCCCACATTGTATCACCCTGTCCTACACTGTACCACTGTGTCCCACACTGTATCACTCTATCCCACATTGTATCACTGTGTCCCACACTGCATCACTGTGTCCCACACTGTATCACTCTGTCCCACACTGTATCACTGTGTCCCACACTGTATCACTCTGTCCCACACTGTATCACTCTATCTCACACGGTATCACTGTGTCCCACACTGTATCACTCTATCCCACACTGCATCATTCTATCCCACATTGTATCCCCTGTCCCACACTGTATTGCTCTGTTCCACACTGTATCTCTCTATTCCACGCTGTATCACTCTATCCCACACTGTATCTCTCTATCCCACACTGTATAGCTCTGTTCCACACTGTATCACTCTATCCCACATTGTATCACTGTGTCCCACACTGTATCACTGTGTCCCACACCATATCACCTGGTCCCACACTGTATCACTGTGTCCCACACTGTATCACTCTGTCCCACACTGTATCACTCTATCCCACACTATATCACTTTGTCCCACACTGTATCACTGTGTCCCACACTGTATCACTCTGTCCCACACTGTCTCGCTCTATCTCACATGGTATCACTGTGTCCCACACTGTATCACTCTATCCCACACTGTATCCCACACTGCATCATTCTATCCCACATTGTATCCCCTGTCCCACACTGTATCACTGTGTCCCACACTATATCACTCTATCCCACATTGTATCACTGTGTCCCACACTGTATCACCCTGTCCCACACTGTGTCACAGTGTCCCACACTGTATCACTCTATTCCACACTGTATCAGTATGTCCCACAGTAAATCACTCTGTTGCACACTGTATCACTCTGTCCCACACTGTATTGCTCTGTTCCACACTGTATCTCTCTATCCCAGACTGTATTGCTCTATCTCACGCAGTATCACTGTGTCCCACACTGTATCTCTCTATCCCACACTGTATCGCTCTGTTCCGCACTGTATCACTCTATCCCACACTACATCTCTCTATCCCACACTGTATTGCTCTATCTCACACTGTATCACTGTGTCCCACACTGTATCACTCTGTCCCACACTGTATTGCTCTGTTCCACACTGTATCTCTCTATTCCACACTGTATCACTCTATCCCACACTGTATCTCTCTATCCCACACTGTATAGCTCTGTTCCACACTGTATCACTCTATCCCACACTGCATCTCTCTGTCCCACACTGTATCACTCTATCTCACACTGTATCACTCTATCCCACACTGTATTGCTCTATCTCACACGGTATCACTGTGTCCCACACTGTATCTCTCTATCCCACACTGTATCGCTCTGTTCCACACTGTATCACTGTGTCCCACACTGTATCTCTCTATCCCACACTGTATCTCTCTATCCCACACTGTATCGCTCTGTTCCACACTGTATCACTGTGTCCCACACTCTATCTCACTATCCCACACTGTATCACTCTATTCCACACTGTATCTCTGTATCCCACACTGTATCGCTCTGTTCCACACTGTATCTCTCTATCCCACACTGTATTGCTCTATCTCACACAGTATCACTGTGTCCCACACTGTATCTCTGTGTCCCACACTGTATCTCTGTGTCCCACACTGTATCACTGTGTCTCACACTGTATCTCTCTATCCCACACTGTATCACTCTATTCCACACTGTATCTCTCTATCCCACACTATATCACTCTGTCTCACACTGTATCTCTCTATCCCACACTGTATTGCTCTATCTCACACAGTATCACTCTATCCCACACTGTATCACTGTGTCCCACACTGTATCACTGTGTCTCACACTGTATCTCTCTATCCCACACTGTATTGCTCTATCTCACACAGTATCACTCTGTCCCACACTGTATCACTGTGTCCCACACTGTATCACTGTGCCTCACACTGTATCTCTCTATCCCACACTGTATCACTCTATTCCACACTGTATCTCTCTATCCCACACTATATCACTCTGTCTCACACTGTATCTCTCTATCCCACACTGTATTGCTCTATCTCACACAGTATCACTCTATCCCACACTGTATCACTGTGTCCCACACTGTATCACTGTGTCTCACACTGTATCTCTCTATCCCACACTGTATTGCTCTATCTCACACAGTATCACTCTGTCCCACACTGTATCACTGTGTCCCACACTGTATCACTGTGCCTCACACAGTATCACTCTGTCCCACACTGTATCACTGTATCCCACACTGTATCACTCTATCGCACACTGTATCTCTCTATCCCACACTGTATTGCTCTATTTCACACAGTATCACTCTGTCCCACACTGTATCACTTTATCCCACATTGTATCACCCTGTCCCACATTGTATCACTGTGTCCCACATGTATCACTCTGTCTCACAGTATATCATCCCATTCCTGATGAAAGCCTTTGGCTCAAAATGTCAATTCCCCAGCTCCTCGAATGCTGCCTGACCTGCTGTGCTTTTCCAGCACCACACAATCTCCAGCAGCTGCAATACTCACTTTTGCCTCACAGCATATCACTCTATCCTATACTGTGTCACTCTGTCCCACATTATATCACTGTGTCCCACACTGTATTTCTCTGTCCCACACTGTATCGCCCTGTCCCACACTGTATTACTCTGGCCCATACTGTATCGCTCTGTCCAAACCTGTATCATTCTTTCCCACAGTGTGTCGCTCTGTCCCACAGTGTATCACTCTGTCCCACACTGTATCGCTCTGCCCCACACTGTAACACATTTTGCTGCAACATACAATTTTGTCTGCAGTGTATCACTTTGTCCACTGTGTGTCGCTTTACCCTGTCAGGTATCAATATGTCTTGTATTGCTTTGATCCACCTTGTTTCATTTTCTGCTCCATTGTATCACAGTGCACCTCAGTTTGTCACTTCATCATCCTGTTTCTCACATAGAGCCAGTTTTTTTCAGATAGTGCTGCACTGTATTGCTTCATCCTGCTTTGCCTCCCTTTGTCTAGCCACTCTGTCCTGCATTGGTGTTGCCTTGCACTGCAGTTTATAAGTTTGCAACAAGGCAGTGTTGCTTTGTCTAGCAGTGCACTATTTCATCCTGTAACATATTGGGTTTTCCCACAGTATGTCACTTTACTCTGCAGTGTATCACTTAGCTTGTAGCCTGTATTGTGTTGCAGTCTATTGTTTTGCTTTATCTGGCTTGATCCATCAATCTGGAATCTGCCTAGTCCAGTAATGACATTATTTGTGTTCATAGCAGTGCAGTGCTTCAATTTGCCCAGCAGAGTAAGAATTTTTACCTTAGCATGTTGATTTGTTCAGCAGGATTGTCTTGTATTGATTTGTGTCCTGGTGTACCACTTATTTCATGGTGTATTGCTTTACCCTGTATTTTGGTAACTCTGCTTGTGTTGCATTATGTTGTCGTGTGATGTGTCACTTTGCCCCAGACTGCTATGCTTCGTCCTGAAGTACGTCAGTTTGAGCTAGTGTGTATCTTTGACTTTGAATGTGTTGATTTGACAACAGACTTCAGACTGGTGTAGTTATAGTTTGTTAGAGCTGTAAGTACAGATCAGCCGGAGACACTAGAGCTGCCAATCTAGAAATGTCTCTCTGTCCCTTTCTCTCAGTGTGAGTGAAAAGACAGAAGAATCAAGAAATGTAAGAGAATGCATTCTAATACAACGGAAGGCACAGGTCCAGTGGATCAATGTCTGATAGAAGGAGCTGCCATTCTTTACAGAAAGCAGCATGTCATTATTGCTGTGAGTGACAACTTAACCCACCCTTGGACTTTGAAATTTGGACTTTTGCCTGTCTATATAATCCCATCCATAACATTCTTGTGTCAAAACACCTGTTGTCTGACTTAATCATTAATGTATGTGTGCTTGGGATTTTGAAAGGATATACTTTAAGTTGTGAGTAGCAGGCTGTTAAATCCCTTTGTCTGCCATTTGTGAAGGAATAAAACTAGCTCTGTTTTGATTCCCTACAGTGTGGATCCAGGCCCTTTGGCCCAACCAGTCCACACCGACCCTCCGAAGAGTAACCCACCCAGACCTATTTCAGTTTGAAAGATGCACCTAATACCTGACAATTTACCTGACCTGCACATCTTTCGACTGCGGGAGGAAACCCACACAGACACAGAGAGAATATGCAAACTCCACACAGACAGTTGCCCAAGGCTGGGATTGAAGCTGGGACTGTCAGGCAGCAGTGCTAACCACTGAGCCACTATGCCAACCATCTGCAATTGCAAAGTGTTTTTCTGGTAATGACAAAACCTGATGTGAGTCTTTTTTTTGTCCTGTGTAGCAATGAGGCAAATTGATTGTCTTGATGGTTAAACTGGGCAGTAGCACATTTTAAAATATGTCTACAGGATCACTGATTAGGCCACAATTTATTTCCAACCCCCAAAGAGGGCGTTCAAGAGAATGATCTCAGGAATGAAAGGTTTAACGTATGAGGAATGTTTGAGGACTCTGAGACTACACTCAATGGAGTTTAGAAGGATGGGGGTGGTTTAATTGAAACTTACAGAATACTGAACGGTTTGGATGGAGTGGACATTGGGAAGATGCTTCCATTGGTAGGAGAGACTAGGACCCAAGAGCACAACCTCAGAGTAAATGGAAGGCCTTTTAGAATGGAGATAAGGAGAAACTTCTTCAACCAGAGAGTGGGGAATCTGTGGAATTCATTGCCACAGAAGGCTGTGGAGGCCTAGTCATTGAGTATATTAAAAATAGAGATAAATAAATTCTTGATTATAAAGGGAATCAATGTTATGGGGAGAAAGTGGGAGAATGGGGTTGAAAAACTTATCAGCCATGATTGAAAGGCGAAGCAGGCTTGATGGGCCGAATGGCCTAATTTCTGCTCCTCTATCTCATGGTTTTAAAAGCAAAGTTAAGAGTCAACTACATTGCTGTGGGTTTGGAGTCACACGTAGACCTGACCAGGTAGACATAGCTGATTTCCTCACTCAAAGACATTGGTGAACTGGATAGACTATTATGACAAGTGGGCTAGCTTTTTATTTAATTCCAGCATTTGGCTGAATTCAAATTTGACCATGTAGCACTGTGGAATTTTTACTCATGTCCCCAAAACATTAACCTGGGCTTTGTGGAGTACTAGCCCAGCAACATTACCATTACACTAGCACCTCCTTTGATGCATTTGTAAAGCTCTTGCAGATGAGTGGTGCTCATGTCTCCACACCGTCTTCCCCAGTTGTAATAAAGACTGGAGGCTCGTCCATGATATTTGATGGAACATAGTGTGATGTGCACTTGGTAAAGGATAAAAGGACAGCAATCTCCAGCCTCCTCATACTAAGGTAAAATGGCATTGGAAATAGCTGAAACTGTCCTGAAGCTGAAAGGGTGGATTCATGGGAATGAGCAAAAACTATTCTGGTGGAACGGGCAGATGAATTATAGGTGGGATTCGTAAGAGATCCAAGAAAGCAGAGCAGGTTGAAATATTGTCAGAGGATGCTGGGCTGGTGGGAATGCAAGGGGACTATGTACTTACGGGAGTAAGTCCCTTGAGTTAGCAAGGATTCAATTACAGTTAAAGCAACTGGAATACAAAAACAGAAGCAGCTTAAGTGACTTGAGCTTGAAGAAAATGAAAGAGAAAGAGTATCTAAATTGGCTGGAACTAGAGAGTTAGTCAAGAGAAGGATAAAGAAAAGATATAAGAGGAGTGAGATTGTGAATATCAATTTAAAATGATGCAGCTTTTTTTTTAAAAAAACACGGGGCTTCAGATATGAAGAATGGCTCAAGTGTTAGGAAGCCTTTCTCAAAATCTAAAGCAGAGGGATGTTTACATTTGAACAAAATTTAAGGAAAAGAATATGGAATTGTTCTTAATGTCTTTTGGAAAACTAGCAAAACAAATGAAGTGGTGGAGTGAATGAACATGATCGATGTGGGGCAAGTTGACAGTTAGAGCACGTGAAGCTTATACATTTCCATCAGCAAGGATTTCTCAGGACTATGATGATGTAATGGCTGCATTAGTTCCTGAAGAATGCAAGCAAAGTTTTATGAGGGCATAGCCGGAGCAAACCCATATTACATTCAAAAGAGGCACAATAGGAAGAAGCTCTCATTAGAGGACCAGATGGGCAATTAAACTCTACTTTACTTGGTGTCATCACAAAGGTTAAAGGTTTTATAAAAGTATGCAATATTCCCCAAATTACCAGTCTGACAGACCCAGGTTGATAGAAAGCACAGACTAAAAATGTTCTTAACAACAATAACTATGTTTTTTTTCAAATTAATAGATTCTAACTACGCATAAACAATTATGAATCATCGACGTATAACTGTACTAGTTAAAACTCTAGCTCCTTACAAAATGCCCACTACACACATAATGCCAGGGATGAGCAAAAACATTGGTGTTATGGGCAGAGGGAAATACTGGGAAAGCAGTTCAATGGTCCTTGTCCACATTGAGATGATCATTTTGACCTGTCAGGGCTTGTTGTTTCTTGATCTCTTCGCTCCAGGTACTTGCAAGAGGCACAGAGTGACTGGTTCACAACTTAGAAAGTGTTTAACTTGTTAGTTAAAAGCAGAAACTGGAGTGGGAAAGTAAAGTGGCCTTTTTTTCAAGCTGTAGATTTTTTTTATTGCAGACAGAAAGACACCAGCTTCCTTCATGGAGGTTGGACGGCTTTTAAAGTTATGGTTAAGTTGTTGGCAGACAGAAGATATTTGTTAGCGATAATTGGTCACTACTCCATAGATCAATCAGCTACGTAATACCAGCAGCATCTCCCTTTATACACCCCAGCTCATGAGCAGTGATGGCACTCATTGGTTGGAAAAAGACTCAGCAGTGTAAACCACACTTACAATGAGTGTGGTAACTTGCTTTTAAAAAAGTGCAGTAAACTCTTCCACTATCCTTTGTCTTTAATCAAAAGTACAGAAACATCAAAAGATACAATCTTTATATGCCTCCAGCCTTAGAAGATAAGAAGTCATTTGAAAAATGCTCTTCTTTAGAAGACCTCTGAGAATCAAACACTAATGCACAAGACTTATAGAGTCATAGAAGATGTACAGCATGGAAACAGACCCTTCGGTCCAACCCGTCCATGCCGACCAGATATCCCAACCCAATCTAGTCCCACCTGCCAGCACCCAGCCCATATCCCTCCAAACCCTTCCTATTCATATACCCATCCAGATGCCTCTTAAATGTTGCAATTGTACCAGCCTCCACCACATCCTCTGTCAGGTCATTCCATTCACATACCACCCTCTGCGTGAAAAAGTTGCCCTGTAGGTCTGTTTTATATCTTTCCCCTCTCACCCTAAACCTATGCCCTCTAGTTCTGGACTCCCCAACCCCAAGGAAAAGACTTTGTCTATTTATCCTATCCATGCCCTTCATAATTTTGTAAACCTCTATAAGGTCACCCCTCAGCCTCCGACGCTCCAGGGAAAACAGCCCCATCCTGTTCAGCCTCTCTCCTCAAATCCTCCAACCCTGGCAACATCCTTGTAAATCTTTTCTGAACTCTTTCAGGTTTCACAACATCTTTGCGATAGGAAGGAGACCAGAATTGCACGCAATATTCCAACAATGGCCTAACCAATGTCCTGTACAGCTGCAACATGACGTCCCGACTCCTGTACTCAATACTCTGACCAATAAAGGAAAGCATACCAAACACCTTCTTCACTATACTATCTACCTGCGACTCCACTTTCAAGGAGCTATGAACCTACACTCCAAGGTCTCTTTGTTCAGCAACACCCTAGGACCTTACCATTAAGTGTATAAGTCCTGCTAAGATTTGCTTTCCCAAAATGCAGCACCTCACATTTATCTGAATTAAACTCCATCTGCCACTTCTCAGCCCATTGGCCCATCGGGTCAAGATCCTGCTGTAATCTGAGGTAACCTTGTTCGCTGTCCACTACACCTACAATTTTGGTGTCAATTACAAACTTACTAACTGTACATCTTATGCTCGCATCCAAATCATTTATGTAAATGACAAAGAGTAGAGGACCCAGCACCGATCCTTGTGGCACTCCACTGGTCACAGGCCTCCAGTCTGAAAAACAACCCTCCACCACCACCCTCTGTCTCTACCTTTGAGCCAGTTCTGGATCCAAATGGCTAGTTCTCCCTATATTCCGTGAGATCTAACCTTGCTAATCAGTCTCCCATGGGGAACCTTGTTGAATGCCTTACTGAAGTCCTTCTTAAATCCTTTTTCTCCATTCCCAACTGCTAATACAATCTTAGTAGTTCTTAAAATGTAAATGTTACACTTGGAACAAGGGTACATGTTCAAGAACTTCTTCAGGGAAAGAAAAATGTCCTCCTCTTATCTGCCTTAAGTAGGTGACAATTTTGGCTGAGGTGCTTCCCTCCCTCAAAGAGGTTACAACATCCTTTCATATTCTCCATACTGGGACCTGCCCATTAAGCTGCTGCCAATGCTAGCATACCTTTCCTTAGTTAAGGGGTCCAAAACTCTTCACTGTAACCTCACTATGGTCTGACTGGTGGGCTCATTTAGATTTAGCAAAACTTTCCTTCCTATTTTAGTCCATTCCCTTTGAAGAGTGTGATGCTGGAAAAGCACAGCCGGTCATGCAGCATCCGAGCAGCAGGAGAGTCAACGCTCCTGATGAAGAGCTTATGCCCGAAACATCGATTCTCCAGCTCCTCGGATGCTGCCTGACCTGCTGTGCTTTCCCAGCACTGCATTCTTCAGCTCTGATCTTCAGCACCTGCAGTCCTCACTCCCTCCATTTCCCTTCCATTCCCCTCTGAACTTGGGGCACTAGCTTTTTGCGATTCACTCATGAGGGGCTGACAAAAGCGAAATCGCTGGAAAAGCTCAGCAGCTCTGGCAGCAACTGTGGAGAGAAGTCAGAGTTAATGTTCCGGGTCCAGTGACCCTTTCTCAGAACTGAAGGGTCATTCGACCCGAAACATTAACTCTGATTTCGCTCCACAGTTGCCGCCAGAGCTGCTGAGCTTTTCCAGCAATTTCTGTTTTTGTTTTTGATTTAAAGCACCTGCAGTTTTTTCTTCAGTTTTTATTTAGGGGCCTACAATCTGTCTGTGTTTCTTAGACAATATTCTCGATACTTCCAGTCAATGTGCTAATCAGTGCATGCTTCCCAATTATATTGAAACAAATAGTTACAGCAAAACTTAAGAGATCAGTTAGCTCAGTTGGCTGGTTTGTAATATAGAGTGACAAAAAAGGCACAGGTTCAGTTCCTTCATGAAGGATTTTCCTTCTTATTATTTTCTCCTTGCCTGAAACACTGTGATCTGTGGTGGATCAATTTTCCTGTCATGTGCGGCTTTGTGCCCCATTGTATTTGTAGTTGACAAATGGAAAAAAAACCTCCAGGTAACTCAGACAGAGAGGAGGTGAGAGAAAGGCAAGATATACTTGCTTACTTTGTTGGCATTTGGCAGCTTATTGACTTTACAAAGAAGAAAAGGCGTTGATTGATGGTCACTTGTTTCCAGCAGAACAATGACAGAAAACAGAGAAGGATTTGCCGTTGAGGAGCTGCCAAGGGTAATCTCTTCGTGTTGTGAGGGAACATTCCCCCAGAGCGTCACATTCTGTCATTTTACAATGTTTCGATGTGCGGCAATATGGTCACATTGTTCTCAGATGGCACCTCTGACAATGGAGTAATCCATCACTGCTCCACTGGCCTCTATGCAGATTCACGGTTTAGCTCCTAAAGGTCTGTTGAACACCTGACTTTCTGTTGTCATGGTAAATGACATACCCAGGTCATCACTAGATTGTCAACAGTCATTCAGTGGTAGGCCTCGCATCTTACTGACAGAAGTTTGCATGTTAGAGTCATAGAGTCATAGAGATGTACAGCATGGAAATAGACCCTTCGGTCCAACCCATCCATGCCGACCAGATATCCCAACCCAATCTAGTCCCACCTGCCAGCACCCGGCCCATATCCCTCCAAACTCTTCCTATTCATATATCCATCCAAATGCCTCTTAAATGTTGCAATTGTACCAGCCTCCACCACATCCTCTGGCAGCTCATTCCATACATGTACCACCCTTTGCATGAAAAAGTTGCCCCTTTTATATCTTTCCCCTCTCACCCTAAACCTATGCCCTCTAGTTCTGGACTCCCCAACCCCAGGGAAAAGACTTTGCCTATTTACCCTGTCCATGCCCCTCACAATTTTGTAAACCTCAATAAGGTCACCCCTCAGCCTCCGACACTCCAGGGAAAACAGCCCCAGCCTATTCAGCCTCTCCCTGTAGCTCAGATCCTCCAATCCTGGCAACATCCTAGGAAATCTTTTCTGAACCCTTTCAAGTTTCACAACATCTTTCCAATAGGAAGGAGACCAGAATTGCACACAATATTTCAACAGTGGCCTAACCAATATCCTGTACAGCTGCAACATGACCTCCCAACTCCTGTACTCAATATTCTGACCAATAAAGGAAAACATACCAAATGCCTTCTTCACTATCCTATCTACCTGCAACTCCACTTTCATGGAGCTATGAACCTGCACTCCAAGGTCTCTTTGTTCAGCAACACTCCCTAGGACTTTACCATTAAGTGTATAAGTCCTGTTAAGATTTGCTTTCCCAAAATGCAGCACCTAGCATTTATCTGAATTAAACTCCATCTGCCACTTCTCAGCCCATTGGCCCATCTGGTCAAGATCCTGTTGCAATCTGAGGTAACCCTCTTCGCTGTCCACTACACCTCCAATTTTGGTGTCAATTGCAAACTTACTAACTGTACCTCTTATGCTCGCATCCAAATTATTTATGTAACGACAAAGAGTAGAGGGCCCAGCACCAATCCTTGTGGCACTCCACTGGCCTCTAGTCTGAAAAACAACCCTCCGCAACCACTCTCTGTCTTCCACCTTTGAGCCAGTTCTGTATCCAAATGGCTAGTTCTCCCTTTATTCCATGAGATATAACCATGCTAATCAATCTCCCATGGGGAACCTTGTCGAACGCCTTACTGAAGTTCATATAGATCACATCTGCTGCTCTGCCCTCATCAATCTTCTTTGTTACTTCATCAAAAAACTCAATCAAGTTTGTGAGACATGATTTCCCACGCACAAAGCCATGATGACTATCCCTAATCAGTCCTTGCCTTTCTAAATACATGTACATCCTGTCCCTCAGGAGTCCCCCCCCAACAACTTGCCCACCACCGAGGTCAGGCTCACTGGTCTATAGTTCCCTGGCTTGTCTTTACCACCCTTCTTAAACAGTGGCACCACGTTAGCCAACCTCCAGTTTTCCGGCACCTCACCTATGACTATCGATGATACAAATATCTCAGCAAGAGGCCCAGCAATCACTTCTCTAGCTTCCCACAGAATTCTCAGGTACACCCGATCAGATCCTGGGGATTTATCCACCTTTAACCGTTTCAAGACATCCAGCACTTCCTCCTCTGTAATCTGGACATTTTGCAAGATGTCACCATCTATTTCCCCACGGTCTATATCTTCCATATCCTTTTCCACAGTAAATACTGATGCAAAATATTCATTTAGTATTTCCCCCACTTTCTGTGGCTCCACACAAAGGCCGCCTTGCTGATCTTTGAGGGGCCGTATTCCCTCCCTTGTTACCCTTTTGTCCGTGATATATTTGTAAAACCCCATTGGATTCTCCTTAATTCTATTTGCCAAAGCTATCTCATGTCCCCATTTTGCCCTCCTGATTTCCCTCATAAGTATACTCCTACTTTCTTTATACTCCTCTAAGGATTCACTCGATCTATCCTGTCTATACCTGACATATGCTTCCTTCTTTTTCTTAACCAAACCCTCAATTTCTTTAGTCATCCAGCATTCCCTATACCTACCAGCCTTCCCTTTCACCCTGACAGGAATATACTTTCTCTGGATTCTTGTTATCTCATTTCTGAAGGCTTCCCATTTTCTAGCCATCCCTTTACCTGCGAACATCTGCCCCCAATCAGCTTTTGAAAGTTCTTGCCTAGTACCATCAAAATTGGCCTTTCTCCAATTTAGAACCTCAACTTTTAGATCTGGTCTATCCTTTTCCATCACTATTTTAAAACGAATAGAATTATGGTCGCTGGCCCCAAAGTGCTCCCCCATTGACACCTCAGTCACCTGCCCTGCCTTATTTCCCAAGCATAGGTCAAGTTTTGCACCTTCTCTAGTAGGTACATCCACATACTGAATCAGAAAATTGTCTTGTACACACTTCAGAAATTCCTCTCCATCTAAATCTTTAACACTATGGCAGTCCCTGTCGATATTTGGAAAGTTAAATTCCCCTACCATAACCACCCTATTATTCTTACAGATAGCTGAGATCTCTTGACAAGTTTGTTTCTCAATTTGCCTGACTATTGGGGGGTGTCTAATACAATTCCATTAAGATGATCATCCCTTTCTTATTTCTCAGTTCCACCCAAATAACTTCCCTGGAATGTATTTCCGGGAATATCCTCCCTCAGTACAGCTGTAATGATATCCCTTATCAAAAATGCCACTCCCCCTCCTCTCTTGCCTCCCTTTCTATCCTTCCTGTAGCATTTGTATCCTGGAACATTAGGCTGCCAGTCCTGCCTACCCCTGAGCCATGTTTCTGTAATTGCTATGATATCCCAGTCCCATGTTCCTAACCATGCCCTGAGTTTATCTGCCTTCCCTGTTAGGCCCCTTGCATTGAAATACATGCAGTTTAATTTATTAGTCCTACCTTGTCCCTGCCTGCCCTGACTTCTTACAGATTCAGAGATGAAAACGTAAGTCAAAATGGAAATATACTTCATTGGCAGTAAAGTAATTAGGGTTATCCTGAGGACAGTTAATTGTAAGTTTGTCCTTTCGTTGTCTTTTTTAAGTCAAGCTGACTCTTTCAGTTGAACTAACAATGGAGAATCTCTGGTGAGTAGTTGATATATTCAGTGATGGAGTGCTAGGAATGAATAGATGGAAACATCTATAATGTATGGCTGGCCCATGATACACTAATGGAATTTGCATGTACTGCCATACCAAATAACAGATAGCCAAAGGTTGTGACAGACTCACTGTCAAGTCTTGTTTGTCCACCAGTCAGTCTGCCCTGCAAGCAACACGTGAATTGTCATAAGCGATTAACTCCTGAACAATCTAGAGATTCCATGCCGTGCACACTCATTCAGATGCGGTCATTAAGTATTCACCTCAACACTTTCGAAATTGGATCAAAATTAGTTGAACCGAAGGGTCTGATTCCAAGCTGTACATCTCTGCGGCTCGGTGACTATAGGTGTCACCATCTTGGCCATCCTGGTGATCTGACCCCGCTCTCACTGCAATTCGAGAGGAAGCTTTCACCAGCAACATAGCATTTAAATGAACAGACCAAGGAAGGAAATCTATGATTCTAGATGAGAAATATCAAGGCCAGGATGATAGCAGATCAAGAGTAGAGTGCACTTCTGGACTGATACAATACTCATGGAGCATCTTGCTCAAACTGCACCCCTCCCCCACCATACCTGGGAGCAGCTATTGTGCTTAGATAGTCTGCATTTCTTTAAAAAAATGATAAAGTGCCTCAGGTTGAAGGACATAGGAAAATGGGAAATAGGAGAGAGAGTAGGCCATTCAACCCATCGTGCCTGCTCTGACATGGAAACAGGTCACGCCTCTTGGTCATTTTCCCCATACTATCCCCATTTCCTTTGATGTCATTAGTCTCTGGAAATCTGACTTATTTCAGTGTTGAATATGTTCAATGAGCGGGCTTCTCACTAGGGCAGAGAATTCTAAAATTTCAACCCCTCTGAGTAAAGGAATTCCTCTTGATCTCAGCCTTAAATGGCCCACCCTTTATTCTGAGATTGTGTGCCCTAATTCTTGATCCTTAGACAAGGGAAGCATCCAACCCAGATGTACCTGTCCGCATTTTCTACGTTTCAGTGAGATCACCTCCCATCCTTCGAAACCCTAGGCCCAATCTCCTTGATCTTCCTTCAAAGGCCATACCCACCATTGCTGGGATTAATTTAGTGAATGTCTGTTACACTCTCGTTGGCAATTAGGAAAGAGGCATTTAGAATTTGCCAGGATAACGCCAGAAATGGCAGACTATAACTACCAGAAAGAGTTCGGGTCCTCTTCAGAAGAGGAAACTGAGTATTAAAATGACAGAGCGGTTTGAATGGCTGAAAGAATTTCAATGCAGTGGCAGAGTGCTACAGACCATCTGAGGCGTCAGCGTTGGCTGCACTTTGGAAAGCAGTTTGTAGCTACTGAAGGTAAAAACAATGAACAATTGATAGAGACTTCAACCTTTTTTTCCATCACATGCTTGAGCAGGAATCTATGCTGCTCTTCGTGGTATCTTCTGGAAAGTTGATTCTCAGGAGGGCATAGATCTTTTGGATGAAAATAGTGTGCAAGGGGCTGAGGGAAAGAAACAGGAGATTGACAGCAGGCTAACGATACTCATTTAATGAACTGTGGTTGACGGGATGGACTGGATGATTTCCTTCTGCACTGTAATGCTCCTGTGATTCTGAACCTACTTGGTTGTGTCCTAAGCACACCCTCCTTCTGTCCAATTAAAGATAGGGCTTCCATATCAAAGCCAGGGGCAACATGCTCTGTTCCTACTTGAGCTCTGTGAAAGATGATCAGAATGTCCAAACCAAGAGTCATAAGTATAATGAAGAGGGTAACAATTCTAGTAGGGAACTTCTAAATAGATTCTTTACATAGGAACAGGGGGAAGCCATTCAGTCCATCGAGTCCGTTCCACCACTCAATTACAATTCATCATCTACCTTAATGCTACTTTCCTGCTCCATCGTCATTAGTCTCCAGAAATCCATCGTTCTCTGTTTTGGCAATGCTCAATGATTGAGTTTGTCCAGCCTCTGGAGTCGGGAATCCTCACAACCCTCTGAGTGAAGAAATTTCTCCCTCTTGCAGTCTTCTTTAGCTGAGCCTTGAGATTACAGACTCACCGTTCTCCACTTTGAGAGTGTCCACGTGGCTGATCCAGTGTCTGTGACATTATGTGTGTAAAACGTCTTCCATTGTCTCTCTATCAGTCGAAATTTGAAAAAAAAATAGCACCCGTCTGTTCAGACTTGCACTGTCTTAATTAGTGGTGGGCCTGTGGAATTCATTGCCATGGAACGCAGTCGAGGCCGGGACATTAAATGTCTTCAAGGCAAGATTGATAAATTCTTAATCTCACAAGGAATAAAGGGCTACAGGGAGAATGCAGGTAAGTGGTGTTGAAATGTCCATCAGTCATGATTGAATGATAGAGTGGATTCGATGGGCTGAATGGCCTTACCTCCACTCCTATGTCATATGGTCTTATGGTCTAATTATGATTAGCTCAATCTTGTGCATGTGCAATGAAAGATACCAAAAGTTAAGCTAAGACTTAAACTATATTTGATTAAGTATATCTCACTGCAGATCCTCACATAGAGCTAGTGAGTCAACTGACTGATTATAGAGTTTAGATCAGAGTGGTGCTGGAAAAGCACAGTAGGTCAGGAAGCATCCAAGGAGCAGGAAACGTTGATTTTCCTGTTCCTCAGATGCTGCCTGACCTCCTGTGCTTTTCCAGCACCACTCTGATCTAAACTCTGGTTTCCAGCATCTGCAGTCCTCACTTTTGTCTGCCTGACTGATTACAGAGTCATAGAGCTGTAGAGCATGGAAACAGACTCTTCAGTCTAACTCATCCATGATGACCAGATTTCCTCAAATCTAGTCCCATTTGTTAGCATTTGGTCCATATCCCTCCACACCCTTCCTGTTTATGTATCCATCCAGATGCCTATTAAATGTTGTAATTATATCTGCTTCCACTACTTCCTCTGGCAGCTCATTCTATACACGCACCACTCTCTGCGTGAAAATATTGCCCCAGGGGCCCTTTTAAATCTTTCCTCTCTCATCTAAAACTTATGCCCTCTAGTTTTGGACTCCCCCACCATGGGGAAATGTCTTTGGCTATTCATTCTATCAATGTTTGTCATGATTTTATAAACCTCTACAAGGTCACCCCTCAGCCTCTGGTGCTCCAGGGAAAACAGCCCCAGCCAGTTCAGCCTCTCCCTGGAGCTCAAATCCTCCAACCCAGCACCATCCTTGTAAATCTTTTCTGAACCCTTTCGAATTTAACAGCACCTTTCCTATAACAAGGAGATCGGAACTGAATGCTGTATTCCAGAAGTGGCAAAATGACATTCCAACTCCTATACTCAATGCACTGAACAATAAAGGCAAGAGTTTCTTCTTCATTACCCTGTCTGCCTGTGACTCCACTTTCAAGGAACGATGAACCTGCACCCCAAGGTCTCTTTGTTCAGCAACACTCCCCAGGACCTTACTATTAAGCGTACAAGTCCTGCCCTGATTAGCCTTTCCAAAATGCAGCACATCACATTTACCTAAATTAAACTCCACCTGCCACTCCTCAGCCCCATCAGTCCCTCTGATCATGGTCCTGTTGTTCTCTGAGGTAACTTTCCTTTCTATCCACTAAACCACTTGACTCTCAGAAAGAATATTCTATAAAGTGCGATTGGGTATGCTCCTCCTAGTCATGAATATATGTATATTGAAAGTTCTACAAAGTTCTAAGTCTTCCAATAAATGTTTTGAATTTAGAACTATCTCTACATTACACTGAGATAAAATAAAAGATGGTGGCTCAGTGGTTAGCACTGCTGTCTCACAGCACCAGGGACCCAGTTCGATTCCAGCCTCGGGCAATTGTCTGTGTGGAGTTTGCACGTCCCCCCCGTGTCTGCGTGGGTTTCCTCTGGGTGCTCTGGTTTCCTCCCACAATCCAAAGATGTGCAGGTCAGCTGAATTGGCCATGCTAAATTGCCCACAGTGCTCAGGGATGTGTAGATTAGGTGCAATAGTCAGGTGTAAATGTAGAGTAATAGGATAGGGGAATGGGTCTGGGTGGATTACTCTTCAAGGGTCAGTGTGGATTTGTTGGGCCGAAAGGCCTGTTTCCATACTGTAGGGATTCTATTCTATTCTAAACAACTCAAACTAAACACAACAATGTAGATATCAGGTTGACATTGGAGTAAAGATGTCCTTGTACATGAACAAGGTGTGCAGTTTTGGTTGTCACATTCCCAGAATGACGTGGAAGCTTTGGAGGGAGTGCAGAGAAGGTTCACCAGGATGTTGCCTGGTCTCAAGGACATTGGCTCTGAGGAAAGGTCAAAAAGACTAGGATTGTTTTCACTGGGCAAGATGGCGGCTGAGAGGACACCCGACAGAAGTCTACAAAATTATGAGAGGCATAGGCAGGGTGGATAGTCAGAGGCGTTTTCCCAGGGTGGACATTTCAATTAGTTTGAAATTTCAAGATGAAAGGGGGAAGGTTTAAGAGAGATGTGCAGGAGAAGTTTTTCATGTAGGAGCCTGGAATGCATTGCTAGAAGAGGTGGTGAAAGCAGGCACATTGGTGACATTTAAGAGACATCTGGATGGTTACATGAATAGGGTGGGAATAGAGGGATACAGACTGAATAAGGGCAGAAGGTTTGTTTTGTAGTTTAGTTAGGGCATGATGATCGGGACAGGCTTGGAGGGCCGAAGGGCCTTTTCCTGTGCTATACTTCTCCTTTATTCTCTTCTTTGTTGTTTGTCACTGAGTGAGGAATGGTTTCTGGCAGCAGATCCAAAGTGATCTACATTAGACCCTGTTGGGATCTTTTCATTTATTCACACTTGGGATGCAGCAATTGCTGGTTGGGCCAGGAGTTGGCCATCCCTAAATTCCCTCGAGAAGCCGCTTTCTTGAACCCCTCCAGTTCTTGGGATATATAGGTAGACTTATATCTAGGGAGAGAGTATCGGGATACCCGCTGACAGCGAAGGAATTAAATCAGAAAGTGCTGGAGAAATTCGGCTGCACCTGCAGAGAGAGAAACAGGGTTATCATTTCGAGTCCGGGGACCCTTCTTCAGAACTGGCAGTGATCACCTTTGTAAGTCACGATGGCTTGGACAGAGGTTTGCAAGTAGTGGTCGTCCCATGGCGTCTGCTGTTCTTGACCTTTGACATGGAGGAGATCAAGCTTTGGAGGGTGCTCTTGAGGGAGCCTTGCTGGATTTCTGCAGAGCATCTAGCAGAGAGTGGACACTGCTGCCACTGTAACTCAGTGGCGGAGGGAGTCAATATTCCCAGTGCCTGGATATGTATCAGAATTTGATGGTGCCAATGGTTTTTCAGATGCTAGAAAATATGGAGAGCAAATTGTTCTCAATTTAAGTCGTTATGCTCTACCCTCCTTCACCTCTGGTGGTGTTAAGTATAGGGTCATAGATTGTGTCACTCAGGTTGGATGAGTTGCAGTCAGCGGGAGAGGGCTGTTCGACTGTGGGGAGCATCAAGCATGAGCCTGATCGTTCAGAGTGGCTTCACTTTCCAGCCAGTGTCCCAAGGAGCAGCTGAGATTTAGACCCCTTTCCCCCCTCATCTCCTGGACACTTGCCCCAGCAATACCCAAGAGAGGCAAGGAAAATTCTGCTCTCTGTGCCCGAGTTGTTAGCAAAGTTTGCTTCAAGCTGAAGCACACAACAAACTAGAAAATGATGCATGCATCGGATTGAATTTCCCAATTGGTATTCAGGGCAACGTTAGGAGATCTCATAAACAAGGGAAATGTCAAATTGGCACAATTTGAAGATATTGGAGCATGTTTTAAACATCATCAACAGCTACATTTAGTGTTAATTAGATCACGAGTACTATGTCCCTGATTAATTGGAGCCATCTGCTGAGTGAACGAACCAGTTACTTTGAAAGATTTTCAGTTGTTTTAAAACAAATGGCAAGCTTCTGCTGGGAGAAAAATGGCCTCATCAATCGTGGTTAGGAACCCCAAGAATGCATTCACTGTGAAACAAACTCTGACTCCGTCTCTTCCACTTCTTTATCAGACCACCTCAGGAGATAGACATGGATGCCACCGTTAGTGTACCCTTCATCGTCCAGTACTTCCCAGGAACTATGCCGTGTTCTTCGCAGCCTACAACCCATTATCGATGAGGATGAGCACCTTGCCACGACCTTCCGCACACCTTCACTTCTTACCTTTAAACAACCGCTAAACCTTAGATAGATTATTGTTCACAGCAAACTACCCGGCCTTCAGGACAACATCAACCACAACACTGTACAACCCTGTCACGGCAACCACAGTAAGACGTGTCAGAGTGTCTATGTGGATAACACCATTACACGTGGGGACACCACCCAGCATGTATGCAGCAGGTACTCATGTGACTCGGCCAATATTGTCTATCTCATACACTGCAGGCAAGGATGCCCCGAGGCGTGGTACATTGGTGAGACCAGGCACACACTATGACAATGGATGAATGGACACTGTGCAACAATCACCAGACGGAGGTGTTCCCTCCCAGTCGGGGAACACTTCAGCGTTCAGGGATAGTCAGCCTCGGGCCTTCGGGTGGTCATCTTCCAAGGCGGACTTCGGGATGCGCAACAAAGCAAAGTGGCTGAGCAGAGGTTGAGAGCCAACTGGGGGTAGCCTCACCTGGGACCTGGGGTTCATGTTACATTACAGGTGACCCCACTAGACTACACACACATACACATACATTCTTACATACTCATACACTCATGCAAACCCTCTCTCATACACATGCTCTGCTTCATAAACACACACATACACTGCCTCCCCACCCATGCATGCACCCTCTCACAGGCTTACACTCCATCACATTCGCACACAGACTTTACCAAGCTTTCACACACACAAACACACACTCACATGCACTCATACTTACACACTGTCTCTCTCTTTCTCTTACATGCATGCACACACACATACGTGTCTTTGGGGTGAATTTGTAGTGGCAGAATTATATTTGCAGATACATTCTATTTTGCTCAAAAAATGCACAATCTACAGGTAGTCATTGCAGGCAATATTTTATAAATTCCCGCTTTGGAAATAGAACCAGTCTGACTCAAGATTGGGATACAGACAGACTTTAACCTCACACTTTTAATGCATTGTCTGAGCTGAGATGTCACCTTTTGTTATAAAACCTTAAGTTATCTTGAGAAGGCGACTTAAAAGAAGTTCTGGGATTTACATATTAATGAACCGAAACCTGCAACCCATTCTAAAAGATGAAAGATTTAACAACAATCGAGATTTGTTCAATATTTCATTTCAGTTGCATGACACTGCAATCTTTTGCTATAAATTCTGTGTCTTATGATCCTGTTCCACAGCCACCTGATGAAGGAGCAGCACTCTGAAAGCTAGTGCTTCCAAGTAAACCTGTTGGACTATAACCAGATATTGTGTGATTTTTTTTAACTTTATCAGAGTTACTTCTTGTTCTCTTTCATTTTGTTCCCCTTCTTCAGGGAAGGTGCTGACCTCTGCTGGCCTGAGATCCCATTGCAGGCTCTGGTTCCCATACACCATTCCCCCCCCACCACCGCCACCCCCCCACCCAACCAGGGAAAGGATGCTCTTCCAAATATTTGTCCTCCCACCATGATGCCGGGTTTCGTTCAGTCAGTTAATCTTCTAAACGTCTCCTTGTCTGGCAGCTTTCAGTAAGATATTAGCCAGGCTTATTTTCAGGCCCTACCCTCTCCCCCACTCTGAAGTCCACAAGTATCCTACCTCGCATCAAGTGGGTGAATAAAGACTATATATTGAACCTATATAGTTGTGTGGTTTGCGGCCATACTTGCAAAGTAATGTGCAATAATGAGGTAAGGATCCTCTATTTATTGATAGTAGTCAGAGCCCCTCAGAGATTAAAAACGAGAAGACTTACATTTATCTAATGGTTTTCAAGATCCCTGGATGTTTTGAATTACTATGATCCCTGGGTGTTTTGAAACTAAATCCTGCCTTTGAAGTGTCATCACTGATTTTCTTTTCTTCATTCACAGAATGAGGGTGTTGCTGGCTAGGCCAGCATTTATTGCCCATCCCTAATTGCCCAGAGGGCAGTTAATAATGAATGATATTGCTGTGGGTCTCGAGTCACATGTGGGCCAGACTGGGTAAGGCTGGCAGTTTCCTTCTGTAATAGACATTAGTGTGGCTGACAGGTGGCAAGTCATGTTTGTGCCACACACAAATGCCAGGCAATGACTGTCTCTAGTAAAAGGCAATCTAACTACCAACCCTTGACAATGAATGGTGTTACCATCACTGAAACCCCCACCATCAACATACCAGGGATTACTATTGACCAGAAGCTCAACTGGAATCACCATATAAATGTAGCAGGTAAGGTCTGAGGCCATGGGTACTGCAGCAAGTAAAGCAACTTGTTCACAGGATGTTGCTGGCTAGGCTATCAACCATTACCCAGAGGGCAGTTAAAATTATGCATATTGCTGTGGGTCAGGAGCCATATACAGGCCAGACCAGGTCAGGAATGGCAGCTTCCTTTCCTAAGGGGTATTGATAATTGATTCACGCTCATCGTTCAAACTTAACACTGTCATCTGCCATGATGGGACTTGAACCCAGGTTTCCAAAACACTACCTCAGTTTCAGTCCAGCAAGAACACTACTAGGCTATCACCTCCCCTCTGTGTTATATAGGAAACGCAGCACCTAAATAGCACAGAGCAAGCTCCCACTAACAGCAATGTAATAATGTCTGACCATTTCACGTGAAGTTGATTAAGGGATAAATATTGACATTAGCACAGCCACCCAAGAAAGCAGATGTGGGATTGATTTAACAATTGTTTCAAATGCAGCACCTCCAATAAGGCAGCACTCCCCCACCTTGCTCTAAAGTGTCTGCTTGTACTTTGTCTTTAAGCCCTGCAGATGGACTTCAACCTAGAACTTCCAATGTGAGTGTGCTACCAACTGAGTGCCTCACTCAGTTAAAAACAAGATTGTCTTGCCAGTCTCGAACTACAATCGTTAATTTGTATTAGTGGAACAGCTTAGTTTGGCATTTCTCCTTTGCATCCTAGAGTTATCAGCATTTTAAATTCCAAAACTGGAATTGTCTGGACAATCTGATTCACCTCTTTTGGAGTTTGTTGGTGTTCTGTCTTGTTGATCTTTCATTTGTTATTTTTCCAAAGTGGAAAAATGCAAAGATTTCAATCTCTCACTTTCACATAGTGATTGCTGTGGTTTTATTAATGTGCCTTTAGGCATCGCACTAACGAAAGTGAACTGTTATCAGAGATTATACCGTGATTAATTGAGAATGATGATTGCAAGCTCTGTCTGATTCATACATCTTACCTCATCCTGCTACTTTTACAGGATTATGTATCAAGATTCCAACCCCCGTTTTGGCACCCGAACAAATTAATTCTGAGCAGATGAGGTTTTAGTTTAATTTAAATTTAAATTAAAGAAGCTGGAATTTAGGTGGCAATTTGTCCAAAATGTTTTTATTTCGCTTGAGGTGAAAATTGCTTTCTCGATGTCAGCAAACAATTCTTCATTTTTGATTTTCATCATCACTGTCCCTTGACTGTTCTGTAAATGTATTAATGACAATTCCACCATCTGTACCTGACTGGAGCTCCATCATTCTTATACTGACTGCCGGTGCATTCTCTGATATTACAATAAGACAAGGTGCCTCTACCTTATCCAATTCTTTGGCAGTTGTTACACATGATCCTCAGTGTAAGACTTTGCTCCTGACAAGGATAAGCTAAGGATTCTACAGCACTTTTCAACGGCAAAGGACTGATCTTGGCTATTTCAAACTAATCTGATTTCAGAAATCAACTAAAGAAGCCGACAGTAGCAAATCAATCTGAGACGTTTCACTTCTTCAGCCTGGCGCCTCTCTATCACCATCTTATACTGAGTGAAGCACTGCTTTTTTAAAAAAAAAGTTATCAAGAGAGGCTCAGGAGCCAACATTCCTGTTCCTCCTGCTGCTTCAGGCAGCTATTGTGCAAACAACGAAATCTTCAAATGGCCCAAGGTGCCTGAAAGAGGAATTCATTTGGTTGAGGCTGGTGGTGGTGGTGGAGGCTGGTACAATTGCAACATTTCAAAGGCATCTGGATGGGTTTATGAATAGGAAGGGTTTGGAGGGATATGGGCCGGGTGCTGTAGATTAGGTTGGGATATCTGGTCAGCGTGGATGGGTTAGACGGAAGACTCTGTTTTCATGCTGTACAGCTCTATGGCTCCATGACTTTATTTGGCAAATGGCAGTTTAGTTCAGCTGGCTGGTGAATGATGCCAACTTAAGGGAGGCAGTGGCCTAGTGGTGATATCACTAGACCTATTAATCCAGAGACCCAGGTAATGTGCTGGGGACCTGGGTTTGAATCCTGCCATGGCAGATTGTGGAATTTTACTTCAATAAAAGTCTGGAGTTAAGATTTTAATGATGACTGCTGTCGATTTTTGGAAAAACCTATCTGTGTCCTTCAGGGAGGAAAACTGCCATCCTTACTTGGTCTGTCCTACATGTGACTCTTAACTTAATTCTGTCTGCCACATTACAGGAAGGATGTGGAGGCTTTGGAGCAGGTGCAGAAAGGGTTTACCAGGATGCTGCCTGGATTAGAGGGTATGAGCTACAAGGAGAGGCTGGATAAACTAGGGTTGTTTTCCCCAGAGCAGAGGGGAACCTTGATAGAAGTCTTGTCATCATGTTCAGCACAACATTGTGGGCTGAAGGGCTTGTTCCTGTGCTGTACTGTTTTATTCACCGCCCTTGGAGCTATTGGGGTTTGGAGAGAGGCAATAAATATTTACCTAGCCAGAGGCGCCCTCTTCCTGTGAATGAATAAAGAAACGCAGCATGAGTTTATTTCTGCACAGGCTGAGGTCAACATGACAATCCTGTCTTCTCAACTTTGCCCCTTGTCTGAGGTGTGGTGTCCCTTCAGGTTAAACTCACCATTGCTTGTCCCTCTCTCAATGGAAGAGAAGGATTATTGCGGCTTCACTTTCTACTTGCTTGAAGCAAAGGTAAAGAGGGAAGTTAGAAATCACACATTTTTAACTCTCTACACCCTAATCCAACACTGGCATCTCCAAATCGTAAAGAGAGAAGGAAGCTTCCTCAGCTAGCATGGGAACAAGCATGGAGGATTAAAGTGTGAGAGGTGCACATTTTACAGAGATGAGCTACCTACATGGGGAATTGGACCTTGATAGTCAATAATTTGCATAATTGTAGTTCGACAGCAATAACAGGGCAATTTGATATTAGGCAATTCCATGATATTTGCCTCACAGACTACCCATTTTATATTTTTACCCTTTCCCCCGTATTACTTGCTGCTGTCTTCAGATTCTTAGACCCCATTCTGAAAAATAAACACTTCTCCTGCTGTTTGTAGAGTTCCCCATCATGTTTCCCCAGAGAATTTCAAATGAGCATTCCTAATGGGAAGAAAATTATTCTGGCATGATATGCAGTCAAACCGACAAGCCATTTTGTGCGCAGTTCATTCCCATAAGTGAGGTGATTGACAAATATATCCGTTTTTGACTGTTATCCTTGAAGAAGACATGTTGGCCAGGAATTGAGGGAAGGGTCTTCTTTCAGTATTGTCAGAAATTCACTGATATCTGCTTGGAGCAAGTAGGGCAGACCTGAATACAACCCAACATTAGAATGAGCAGTCCCTTTGGGGACTGGCCCAGAAATTCATATCATCTACTTTTGATGATGATCCAATCTGTTAAAATATTACCCAATCGCCTTTCTAAATGCCTTCTGCGCTGGAGATTCTTGGACATGAGCCCTCCGTGATGAACCTCTTCAGGGATTTTGAAATCCAGTAACGTGGAAGATCTTTGTAGAATCACACTCAGGCAGTGCAGCTCTGAATGTGCATTGTTAATGTTCAGCACTTGATAGCTACGGTGAAGGGGCAAATAGGTAAAATAAGTGAAGGATAGTTTGTCAGGTAGGCAAGATGGGTAAGATGTCAGGGGTGTGAGGTGTAAGGTGGCAGGGTTCAGGTGGTTCAGGTGCCCACTAAATGGATGCGTGCTGAGGGGTTGGTTATGGGTACAGGATGTGGAACCTGCTCGGGGAACAGCATCACGATGGGTTGAGGAGAAGGGTCAGGTCGGAGTAGGAGGTAATGTCTGATCTGTAGGGGATGTGGGGAGTCAAGCAGTAGTGGAACAGAGTGGAGGGGATGTTTTGTCATTGGGGGTGGATCTTAGGCTGGGTTAGGGGATGTCAGAGGGGTGGAGGAAGTGGGATGGTGTCAGATCAATGCTGGCTCTGACTGGATTATGGGGGGTTATTGTTGGTTTGAGGTGGTGGCAATGTTTTGTCTTTAGTGGAAGGGGGGGGGAGATTGAAGCAGGATGGGGGTGATTTGTCAGGATGGTGGGAGGAGCCGAGAAAGGGTTGGTTCAGGTCTTGAGCAATGTGGGTAGTTATAGTTGGGAGCGTCAATAGTGAGTTGTTCGTTCAGTTTAATAGTTACCTGGAATTTAGAGGAGGTCTTGTATCCTCTAAGTTTTCCTGGTTAACTATTAGGCTTAAGTGCATCAGAACCTGTGGAATTCTCTGATTTTAAATGTCATTTTTGGAGGGTTCTTGGTGTAGGATGATTACCCACTCAAATTGTCTATTGTAATTCCCTTAGTGTCAGTTGTGTGAGGAGCTCGAAGTTTTCCATTACATATTACCTAATGCCTATTGAGATATCTGGGTTATTGTAGCTGTAACTCGGTGCTAGACCATGGTGCTGACTTTTTGACTCAGTGTGAGAAGATTGCAAGCTGAATCAACTGAATGATGGCCTTGAATGCATTAGTTCAGGTGGCCTATATTCAATTGGCAGATCGTTTTCCTATGTCAACAACCAAAGTCTCTTTCCTTCAGCTATGATCTCTATTCTCACCCTGATCTCTCCCTTCCCCCAATCTCTCGCTACTCTTGCAATACCTTCCCTCAATATATTCCCTTTCCCATTCACTAATCTCTCACTACTCTCACAATCTTCCTTCCAACTGATTTCTCCCCCTTCCTACCATCTCCTCACTTCCCAATCTTTTCAATCATATCCCACCAACTCTCCTCATTACATAATAGCTTCCCTTCTTCCTGATTTCTCCCCTCCTCACCATCTCTGCCTTCTCCTTGATTTCTCCTCTCTACCCAATCTCTCCCCTCCATCCGTCTCTCCCGCCTCCCACAATTTCTCTGCTTCCCCTAAGACTACACCTTGATCTGCCCATGTACCCACAATCTCCTTCTTACTCCTAATCACTCTTCCACCTCAATCTATCCTCTCCTCCATCATTATCCATGTTGGGACAATTGACCTTGTTCATTAACATCCATTAAGTAATATTTCCGCATCCTCAGCTTAACGTAATAGTTATTTTTAAATATAGTCTGCAAACCCCATGAGTGTGACCTGCCAGTCTTTGTTAGTTACAGAGATGCTTTCTGGATGGAACTAGCTGAACTAGCCGAAGGATTGATGAATTTAAAATGTAGTCGATTTCCATCCAAGATCCCTTGCGCTCATGTCTTCCACGAACATTTGTACCTACAGATTACAATTCTGTTCTTTCAAGTAATGAAATTCTGCCAAGCATTTTTGAGAAAGGTTTTTCAAATTGGATTTAGCCTCTTAAGCACACAGTCACATCATTGATATCAAAACACGTTGGACTTAAGGAAATGAAATGATGTGTATAAACTAATGAAACTATTAAATGACTCAGCAAGATAGGAGGCTTATTTAAAATGTCAAAACTCTTATTAACACTGGTTATCATTCTTAAATATGTCAAGGGATAGGTTTTACTGAAAAGGTAGCGATTTTTAAAAATTGATTTTGTAGGATGTGGGCATCACTGGCTGGGCCAGCATTTTTTGCCTGTCCGTAGCTGCATCTTGAGAAGGTGGTGGTGAGCTGCCTTCTTGAACCGCTGCAGTCCACCTGCTGTGGGTTGGCCCATGATGCCACTAAGGAGGGAGTTCCAGGGCTTTGACCCAGCAACAGTGAAAGAACGGCGATATATTTCCAAATCAGGGTGGTGAGTGGCTTGGAGGGGATCTTCAAGGTGGTGTTCCCATGTATCTGCTGCCCTAGTCCTTCTAGACTGAAGTGGCTGTGGGTTTGGAAGGTGCTGTCTGAGGATCTTTGGTGAGTTTCTATAGTGCAACTTGTAGATAGTGCACACTGCTGCTACTGAGCATCGGTGATGGAGGGAATGGATGCTTGTGGATATGGTTCCAATCAAGTGAATTGATTTGTCCTGGATGGTGTCAAGCTTCTTGTGTGTTGTTATGGCTGCACCCATCCAGGCAAGTGGACCACTGTGCTCCATTGCTCTGCCCTGGTTCACAGTGGGTAGTAGGTGTGTGATCATATCCAGAAATTTTAGCACAATCGTGAAGTTTAAACAAACACGTATGTGACAAGCACATGTTAGCTGCAATTTTCCAGTTGTGACAATAGAGGCAACTCCTCTCATTGGAGTATTTAGTTTATCTCCACCAGTGTATTAATGAGGGAGAGGTGCATTGCTGTTAGAAGCCAGTGAATAGTGATCAGTGGCAGATTGTCCCAATATGCAGGACCCAATTGATATTGCAATGTCATTTTCTAGCCAAACTGCTTCTTTGAAGATTCAAAGATGTGCATGTTAGGTGGATTGGCCATGCTAACTTGTCCATAGTGTCCAGGGATGTGCAGGCTAAGTTAGTTAATCATTTGAGAAGCAGAGTTACAGAGATATGATAGAGAGGGTTGGTCTAGGTGGATGCTCTTTGGAGGGTCAGTGTGTATTCAATGGGCCAAATGGCTTGCTTCCACACTGTAGGGATTCTGTGATTCTTTAATTAACTAAGAGCAGCTAATTCAGCCAAAATGGAAGATCATGCATCCATACAGTACAGGTTGATGACCAAGAGGTGCATTTAACTGTGGTCCATGTGTGCATTTTGTCCAACATGCTATTCAATTTTCTGGCTTATGATAGTCTTTCACAATTAATTCAACGTTCCCAGTATGCTATGATCCCAATGTTCCCAAGTCTTGCCCAAGTACATGGGCAAGGAACCTTTTAGTATCTGAAAAGTTTCAAATGGTATTTACTACCATCAGCGAACATCCCCAATTCTGACCTAATGCTGGAGGGAAGGTCACTGATGAAGCAGCTGAAGATGGTTGGCCCTAGGACACTACCCTGAGGAACTCCTGCAGACCTGTCCTGGAGTGGAGATATTTGTCCTCCAACAACAACAACTATTGCCCTATGTGAAAGTGAGAACAGCTGATGCTGGAGATCATCAGAGTCAAAGAGAGTGGTGCTAGAAAAGCACAGCAGGTTAGGGAGCATCCGAGGAGCAAGAGAGTCAATGTTTCAGGCATAAGGCCTTCATTATTCCTGATGAAGGACTTATGCCTGAAATGTCGACTCTCCTGCTCCTCGGATGCTGCCTGACCGGCTGTGCTTTTCCAGTGCCACGCTTTTTGACTATCTTCTTTGTGCCATGTATGACTCCAATCACTGGAGAAATTGCCCCACAATGCCCATTGATTCCAGTTTTGCTAGGGCTCCTTGATGCCACATTTGGTCGAATGCTCATGATACCAAGGGCTGTCACTCTCATCTCACTTTTGGAATTCACCACATTTATCCATTGTTGGAATAAGGGCAGTATTAAGATCTGGAGTTGAGAGGCAGTGGAAGAATCCATATTGAGCATCATTGGGTAGGTTACTGGTGAGAAAGTATCTTTTGATAGCACTGTTAATGATGCCTTTCATGACTTTGTTGATGACTGAGGGGAATAGAACATAGAACATAGAACATAGAACAATACAGCACAGAACAGGCCCTTCGGCCCACGATGTTGTGCCGAACTTCTATCCTAGATTAAGCACCCATCCATGTACCTATCCAAATGCCGCTTAAAGGTCGCCAATGAATCTGACTCTACCACTCCCTCGGGCAGCGCATTCCATGCCCCCACCACTCTCTGGGTAAAGAACCCACCCCTGACATCTCCCCTATACCTTCCACCCTTCACCTTAAATTTATGTCCCCTTGTAACACTCTGTTGTACCCGGGGAAAAAGTTTCTGACTGTCTACTCTATCTATTCCGCTGATCATCTTATAAACCTCTATCAAGTCACCCCTCATCCTTCGCCGTTCCAACGAGAAAAGGCCGAGAACTCTCAACCTATCCTCGTACGACCTACTCTCCATTCCAGGCAACATCCTGGTAAATCTTCTCTGCACCCTCTCCAAAGCTTCCACATCTTTCCTAAAGTGAGGCGACCAGAACTGCACACAGTACTCCAAATGTGGCCTAACCAAAGTCCTGTACAGCTGCAACATCACCTCACGACTCTTGAATTCAATCCCTCTGCTAATGAACGATAATACTCCATAGGCCTTCTTACAAACTCTATCCACCTGAGTGGCAACCTTCAAAGATCTATGTACATAGACCCCAAGATCCCTCTGTTCCTCCACCTGACCAAGAACCCTACCATTAACCCTGTATTCCGCATTCTTATTTGTTCTTCCAAAATGGACAACCTCACACTTGGCAGGGTTGAACTCCATCTGCCACTCCTCAGCCCAGCTCTGCATCATATCTAAGTCCCTCTGCAGCCGACAACAGCCCTCCTCACTGTCCACAACTCCACCTATCTTTGTATCATCTGCAAATTTACTGACCCACCCTTCGACTCCCTCCTCTAAGTCATTAATAAAAAAATTACAAACAGCAGAGGACCCAGAACTGATCCCTGCGGAACTCCACTTGTAACTGGACTCCATGCTGAATATTTACCATCTACTGCCACTCTCTGACTTCGACCGGTTAGCCAGTTTTCTATCCAATTGGCCAAATTTCCCTCTATCCCATGCCTCCTGACTTTCCGCATAAGCCTACCATGGGGAACCTTATCAAATGCCTTACTAAAATCCATGTACACTACATCCACTGCTCTACCCTCATCCACATGCTTGGTCACCTCCTCGAAGAATTCAATAAGACTTGTAAGGCAAGACCTTACAAGTGATGAGGGAATGTGATGAGTTTGCAATTTGCTGGATCAGATTTATTCTAATGTATGCGAGTTTTCCCATGCTATTTTCCCAAACATGCTCCCTTCTCAATGCACCACGCCCCCTATGGGTCATGTTCTCCCACCCCCTGTGGGCAGAGGTACTTGTCACTGCTGAGATATCACTGTCACTATATTTATAAGGGCATTGTGCATCATATCAAGATTAGAAGTCCCATACTCCCCTGCATGTTGTGATGATGTTGAGGCTTTAAGAGATGTATTTTATCCTGGTTTCTTTTAAGAGAGAGATTGAAGTGGGGTGATGAGCAATCTGCCAAAATGTAAACAGCTTCTGAGGCTTTGTTTTAGAAGTTAGAACAATAGAAGCAGCCTGGATGGGTGTGGCCACCTTTCACCAATTAGGATTTCTAGTTTGTTTAGCTTTTAGACTCAGCAAAAGCTGCCAAAATCTTGATAAAGTTGAAGCTATTTTCTCCTCTCTCTCGGTTACAGCTGAGGTTTCTCTTCCTACTGCATGCGTTGCATGTGAGAAAATCTGTTTTCTGAATTTGCCTATTTGCCAAGGGGTGTGATGTGGGATGTTACCATTACTCCTTTCCTGATGAAAAGCACATGCTCGAAACGTCGACTCTCCTGCTCCTTGGATGTTGCCTGACCTGCTGCGCTTTTCCAGCAACACATGTTTCAACTCTGATCTCCAGCATCTGCATCCTCAATGTTTCCCATGTGACCATATTGGACCAGTTAATCAGTAATAGTTACTGTATCGATTATTCTGATAAGTTTTCCCATAGAGGGTTCAATTCCCACCTCGGGCAATTGTCTGTGTGGAGTTTGCACGTTCTCCCAGTGTCTGCGTGGGTTTCCTCCGGGTGCTCCAGTTTCCTCCCACAATCCAAAGATGTGCAGGTCAGGTGAATTAGCCATGCTAAATTGCCCATAGTGTTAGGTGCATTAGTCAGGGGTAAATGTAAGGGAATGGGTCTGGGTGGATTGTTCTTTGGAGGGTCGGTGTAGTCTTGTTGGGCCAAAGGGCCTGTTTCCACACTGTAGGGAATCTAATCTAAAAATCTAATCTAATTAAGTTACTCTATGTTCTTCTTTCTTTTGTTGTATTTTAACTATAGTGTTTGAATAATGTTTTGCTTAATGCTGAGTAGTTTGGCAAATCAATTTCCATCTGGATCACAGCACTTTACATTTGCCTTTAATGGAAGAAAACTTTAGGGTCTAGGCTACTTTTAAAAATATTTTGAGGGGTCTGGCCTGGTCCATAACAATGTTCTTTTCCCCGGACAAAGCAGACAGGATTATTTGGCACCCTGCTTTGTGGGCAGGTAACTAGATGCCCTGCTGGATAGGGCTTTGCAGAGGAGGGTCATTGCCTCCTCTACATGACCAAGAGTGAAGGCAATGGCACCTGACCCAACCAGCCTGGTCAAAGATGGCCACCTGGATGGATCTCCCTCACTCACTCGGTTCACCTCAATAGCTTTCTTGAGACCCAGCCATTTGCTTGCAGCATAGTGTATTTGGTGAGTAACTGATAACAGTGTATTTGGTGAGCAACTGATAACAATATATTTGGTGAGTAACTAATAATGTGTATTTGGTGAGTACACATGCTGCAGTTTGAGATCAATGCTACACAGTGTTGCAGAGAAACACGTCCATCCACTTTGCTGGTGACTGCTGACCAGGACCACAAACTGCCTAGCTCTGATTCTGCGCGAAAATGAAAAGCAAGACTGAAGCACTCTGAGCAACTCAGCTCCAGCTGGGAGTCCAGAGAAAAGCAAGGCACAGATTCTGTGAACATCCACGTAGCAGCAAAGTGAGTGAGCTCTCAAACAGCTCTGAGGTACTTCGATTCTAATCCATAACCTGGGTGCCTGCCCCTTGTGCACAGGGCCCTAGCAACAACATTGCAATGAAAGGTGCTGGTGGCCTGCAACTTGCAGCATTGACGTGAAAGAAAGAGAAAAGAAATGTTGGAAGGTCATGTTGGTGAAGAAAGCGTTTGGTATGTCACTCTTTATTGGCCAGTGCATTCAGTACAGGAGGTGGGAGGTCATGTTGCAGCTGTATAGGACATTGGTTAGGCCACTTTTGGAATACTGCATGCAACGCTAGTCTCCCTGCTATAGGAAAGATTGTAAAACTTGAAAGGGTTCAGAAAAGATTTACAAGGATGTTGCCAGGGTTGGAGGATTTGAGCTATAGGGAGAGGCTGAACAGGCTGGGGCTGTTTTCCCTGGAGTGTTAGAGGCTGAGGGGTGACCTTATAGAGGTTTATAAAATCATGAGGAGCATGGGTAGAGTAAATAGACAAGGTCTTTTCCCTGGGGTCGGGGAGTCCAAAACTAGAGAGCATAACTTTAGGGTGAGAGGGAAAAGATTCAAAAGGGACCTCAGGGGCAATGTTTTCACACAGAGTGTGGTACGCATATGGAATGAGCTACCAGAGGAAGTGGTGGAGGTTGGTATAATTACAGCATTTAAAAGGCATCTGGATGGCTATATAAATAGGAAGGGTTCAGAGGGATATGGGCTAAATGTTAGCAGATGGGACGAGATTTATTTAGGGTATTTGTCAGTATGGATGGGTTGCACCAAAGGGTCTGTTTTGGTGCTGTACATCTCTATGACTCTAATTGCAGAACCCGTATTGTAAGTGGTTCGGAGATGTGCTGTGAGGGGTTCAGTCGGTCTGGTTGTATCAGATGTCAATGTTTGAAGATGAGAAGGATGTATGGTCATTGTCTATAGAGCATGCTCAGGGCCGTGACCAAAATGGGGAGGAGCTGAAAATATGTTGCTGGAAAAGCGCAGCAGGTCAGGCAGCATCTAAGGAGCAGGAGAATCGACGTTTTGGGCATGAGCCCTTCTTCAGCCCTTCCTGAAGAAGGGCTTATGCCCGAAACGTCGATTCTCCTGCTCCTTTGATGCTGCCCGACCTGCTGCGCTTTTCCAGCAACACATTTTCAGCACTGATCTCCAGCATCTGCCGTTCTCACTTTCTCCTAAAATGGGGAGGAGCAAACAGCAAGTTGCTAGGTAAACGCTTTGACTTTCATATCCAAAACTGGCACCGTCTAGATTCTATCTGATGGGTTTTTAAATAGGAAACCGAATTTCAGTGCTGTGAGATTACATAATAATGTGTTAACGCATGCTATTGGATGCTCAGTAGCGAGGATTCTATCTCGATTTTCAATACTTGTTTGGAACATCGAACTTGTTCCCAAAGTTGAGAAGCTCCTCACTGTCCATCTCATGCAATTCTCCCAACCTTCTCACTGTTGCCAACATCATTCAGTACCTGGAAATGTTTTGTCCACAACATGTTATTCTGTGCAAACATGCTGCGATATTACATCTCCCACTCACAGTTTCCCTGTCTCACTTCCTTGCTCAGAAGATAAATGCAACCTGACTTACTTCTGACTGTGCATTATGCTGGGAGCTAAATAGCTTTACAGTGAGCGTGTCTGATTTCTGGTTGATTAATAGGTAATGGAGTATAAAGAAGTTGTATTCTCCTTCTGACAATGCTCTCTGTGGGGAGGCAACTTGGTAGCAGAAAATGTCTCCATGCATTTCACAGAAGGAGGCTTAGACAGAAATGAACACTGTACCAAAGTTGGAGATATTAGAACAGGTCAAAGGTTTCAGATTTTAGGAGGAGAGAAGGAGAGGGAGGAAGCTCAGCGCTTATGCACCTGAACATACAGCTGCCCGGAGTACAGAGAACATAACCTGAGCTGCAATGGACACTAGAATTGCAGAGCACAGGTATCTGAGATGGGAGTAGATAACAGTGATAGGGAGGGAACAGGGCATTGTGCAGTCTGAACACAGGATATAAATTCTGAATTTGAGACATTTCTAAATTGGAAACCAGTTTAGATAATGGAGAATGAGGTCATAGGTCAATGGAATAGTATGAGCTAGGATCCAAACAATCAAGGTTTGGATGTACCCAATGATCATAGACCTTGAACACTTAGCCATGGCTTAGGTGGTCAGATTCAGCAGTGGACAGGGATAAACATTACATGTTGGTCAGTGCTCAGGTGCTCAGGACTCTGTGATACAGCAAGCATTCACCCAACTGACCAACCAGGTTTCTTAACCCTGTGTCATATTGCATGCAATAGATAGAACTAGCAGTTTATCTTCTCACCCTGTATGAATTCAACCTTCTAGAAGAAAGATTGAAGTTACAATTTCTTAATCCGAAACAGAAGAGCCCACCAAATGGTGAATTAAATGTTATAATATTCTTGGAAGTGTTGACTGAGTCTAGAGTTTGAAAGCAGGATGCACAGTTCACTCTCTCAATGTTGTTTCTCAGCAATGCCTAGTCTACCCTGTTCCGAATTGATTGATACTACCATTGATGCTTATGGGTGGCATGGTGGCTCACAGTGCCAGGGAGCCAGGTTCAAGTCCCACCTTGGGCAACTGCCTGTGTGGAGTTTACACCTTCTCCCCGTGTCTGCGTGGGTTTCCTCACACAATCCAAAGATGTCCTGGTCAGGTGAATTGGCCATGCTAAATTGCGAAGTCAGAGTAAATATAAAATACGAGAATGAGGTCTGGGTGGATTACTCTTCACAGGGTCAGTGTGATTGTTGGGCTGAAGGGCCTGTTTCTCTACTGTAGGTAATTTAATCTACCAGCTTCAATCTCATAGTCTTTGACAGATGCGGAGCTCCTTCTGTCTAACATATTGATGAAACTGTGTGGAATACACAATCCCTTTTTAATCTTTTCCAATCTGATGGTTTGAAATCCTTTGTCTGCCTGCTCAGGAAGTTCCCCATACCAAACAGCACCCTTTTTCACTTGCAATCTATAATGTCATGAATAAGTGTGGACACCCATTGTACTGACTGAATTTTCCCATCAGTTGTGTTCAGTGTAATAGGCTTCGGAACCTTACAATGACTATTCATCAAAATTACAACATTGGAGGTAAGGTCTTTGGGGCATCCAAGATTGGTTAGGAGGTTTTTTTTCTTGGTCACTGCCCTTCAATCCCTGAATAATTATTTGAGACTTACTGCTGTGTATATTTTATGGTTTGAGCTGTATTTCACTCTAAAATATTTGCCTGTGTAATTAGTATTGGTATTAGGAGCATGTAATTAATGCAATTAGCCTTCAACCACTTTTAAATATCAAGTTACAACATCATCTTTAGCACCCTGCTGTGCCAGCTGGGAGATGTTTGGGTTTTTTTTCACACTGCTTGTAAAGTCTATGCTAGTAGAGTCTATCTCTGCTGTCAGTGCTCAAATCGTTCCTCCAAAATTACTATGATGCTGTAAAGATCTGTCAACCCTAACCATTCTAAATACGATCCGATCGCATTCTGTCCAGGCTACTACATTAATGCTTAACTTGGGAGTTCTAATTCCACAAAGTTTTGAAAGTTCTTACACCTGCAAGAAAGTGCAAGGTGACTCAATGGTTAGCACTGCTGCCTTACAGCACCAAGGACTTGAGTTTGATTTCAGCCGCAGGCAACTCTCTGTGTGGAGTTTGCTCATTCTCCCCGTGTCTGCGTGGGTTTCCTCCCACAGTCCAAAGATGTGCAGGCTAGATGGATTAGCCATGCTAAATTGCCCATAGTGTCCAGGGATGTGCAGGCTAGGTGGGTTAGCCATGGGAACTGCAGGGTTAAGATTGGTCTGGGTGAGATGCTCTTCACAGGGTTGGTGTGGACTCAATGGACCAAAAGGCCTACTTCCACACTGTAGGAATTCCATTACTTTAATCCTTTGTTATTGCAGTTTGTGGGCTTATCAAGCTAAAATGGGACATTCATCCTTCATGTTCACAGAAATTGTTAAAAGGTATTCTTTGCATCCACAGATCACTCTTGTAGAAGGCAGTTGGTCAATGAGGGCTTAATTAACATCTTAAGATAAGTTCCACCCATTAGACTTTAAAGGACTATCTGTGGGAAGAGTTGGTCACTGTCCTACAGGTTGTCCTCTCATTCATTCAATTGTTATTCTTAATGTTAACACCAATTTAAAGTTGTAATGAGTGCTACTCCTATGGTGAGCTTGGTGTTTCACAAGAGTGTCTTTGGTGCATTAAAGTAAGATATCAATATGTAATGCAATAAGCCTATTTACAGTTCTTTCAGAATGAGCCGACCTTCTAGCTAAGGTGTCGTGTGTCAGTGGCTTAGACTGATAGCAATAAGAAGATTGTAGCTGTATTTTTTATAAGATGGTGGCAATAGTTGGATGGCACTGTATGTTTGATTTTTCTTCATTCTTTACATTGGGTTGTGGGCATTTCTGGCAAGACCAGCATTTGTTGCATATCCTTTGACTTGGGTATTCTAGTTCCACAGACAGCTCCCAGGGCCATTTCAACAGACAGTTAAGAGTCAACCACATTGCTGTGGGTCTGGAATCACATAGAGGCCAGACCAGTAAGGAAGGCACATTTCCTTCCCTGAAGCACTTTAGTGAAACAGAAATTAATGGTGGTGTTGTAATGGTCGTCATTACTGAGAGGAGTTTCCAGTTCCAGTTGGAATTAAATTCTATCCATCCAGATGGTGTGATATGAACCCATATCCCCAGTGTATTAGACTGGGTGACTTATTGTTTAGGAGGAAGTGAGGAGTGCAGATGCTGAGATCAGAGTCAAGAAGTGTGGTGCTGGATAGGCACAGCAGATCATGCAGCATCCGAGGAGCAGGAGACATTCCTGATGAAGAGTTTGTGCTCGAAATGTCGATTCTCCTGCTCCTCGGATGCTGCCTGACCGGCTGTGCTTTTCCAGCATCACACTTTTTGATTTATTCTTTAATTGTATTACCACTGCACCCCATCTCCACACTATGTCCTGAAACACCTCATTTACATTCCTGCACTTTTCGGATCTTCACAGCTTTCTACGCATTAGACTCAAGCTCTCTAATTTAGTTTCTGTCGTGACCGCTGGTCATTTTGTCTCCACCATCCATCCCAAGAAGCTGAGTAAGGGGAAATATTTCCAGCACCTCACACTGTTCCTTTCTCCACAGTCTGTGCTATTTTTGAAATGGAAAGGCATGCTATATCCTCCATTATAGATCTACCAAATCGTTGATCCCACTGTGTAAATACAGTCATTTTTAAGCTGATCCCCACAGCTAGCTTTTAGAACATGCTTTTATTCCACATGGATAATGGCAATGGATAATTTTCTTACTGGTGGGAAGCTTTGTCTGCCAATAAAAGAAGGAACTTACATTAATGTAGCACCTTTCCAGACCTTACGTGCTTTACTCCCAATGAAGTACTTCTAAAATAATGCCAATATTGTAATGTAGGAAAAATGACAACAAAATTTCAAATAACAAGCTCGCACAAACAGTAATAGAATACATGACCTGATCAGCTGTTCTTCGGTTCAAAATTACTGGCAGGAAACCAGCAAGAATGTCCTTCCTCATCTTCTGATAGTGTCATGGGATCTTTCTGTGTGATGCAGGAGCAGAAAGGGAGCTGGGGTTGTTGTCTTGTCCGAAAGACAATGTGTCCAACAGTGCTGACAAGGACCATGGGCTCAATTCTCTGAACAGGTCCCTGAACCTAGGACCAAAAGAGAAAATGCTGGAAAATCTCTGCAGGTCTGGCAGCATCTGTAAGGAGAGAAAAGAGCTGACGTCTAACCGACCCTTTGTCAAAGATCCTCTTTTCGAGAAAGAAGCTAAGAGCTTTCAAGCCGTCTTGGTGTGGGATGGAGGTGAAAAGAGATTGCACATCCATGGTGAATAGAAGGTGGTTAGGGCCTGTGAATTGAAAGCTGTCAATGTGTCGCAGGGCATCAGAGGAATCCTGGATGTAGGTGGGGAGGGAGTGAACCAGAGGAGTAAGGATGGAGTCAAGGTAGGAGGAAATAAGTTCAGTGGGGCAGGAGCATGCTGACACAATGGGCCTGGCGGGACAGTCCTGCTTGTGGATTTTGGGGAGTAGGTAGAAACGGGCTGTCCAGGGGTTGGGAGACTATGGGGTTGGAAGCTGTGGGGAGGAGGCACCCAGAGGAAATGAGGTCAGTCATGGTGTTGGAGACAATGGCTTGATGCTCAGTGGTGTGGTCATGCTCCAGGGGGAGGTAGGAGGAGGAATCTGAGAGTTGGTGTTATGAACCTATGACTTTGTGATTCTGAGCTACAGACTGACATTCTGGACAACAGTTGCATTTTAAAGGCATGGATAGAGGGAAGATTTCTACTCAGAGTGTTACTATTTGCTGCCATAATGTCCAAACTTATCAAAGGTTAGCAAAGTTAATAAAAGATTAATCATTTGTAAGGCTAACGTACTTAAACACAAACAATGCCGTGATATCTGACATCTTATTCAGTTTACAGCAATGGCCAGTCTGAGATTACAGATTGTTGCCTGTTTGATTTGTTTCTCCTGTTATGAATGTGTGATTGCAAGCAGGTAGTTTTGTGCTTTTATTACTTTAGATAGAGGTGATCCTGTTTTATAAAAACATACGATGTAGGAGCAGTAGTAGGCCATTCAGTCCATCGAGTCAGCTCTGCCACTCAATGAGATTGTGGCTGATCAAATAATCCTCAACTCCACTTTTCTGCCTTTTCCCCATTACCCTTGACTCTCTCATGATTAAAAAGCTGTCTCCCTCAGCCTTGAATATACTTAATGACCCAACAACTACAGTCCTCTGTAGTAAAGAATTTGACAAATTTACTCCCTCTGATAGAAGAAATTCCTCATTATCTTTTTTTAAAAAAAATGTACAACCCCTTACTCTGAGATTGTGTTGTATGGTGCTGGACTCTCTCACAGGAGAAGCAATTGCTGCACATCCAACCTGTCAAGTCTGCCAAGAACCTTACATATCTCAATAATTAGATTATTGAATATGTAGAAACTTTACACTTTATAATTTATTCTGTGTAATGGATGTTCAGTGAAACTGGGGAGAGACAGAGGAAATTAATCTTCCCTGTCATAAAATTCCACATGAAAAGAAAAATAGAACAGACTAAAATGACTGAAGCTGGCATACGTTTGGGAAGAGGTTGAGTATGTAGCTATGACGAGAGGTTGAAGAGGTTAGGATTGTTTTCATTAGAAAAAGGGAGATTGAGGGGGGACCTGATTGAGGCCTACAAAATCATGTGGAAATGTGTTGCTGGAAAAGCGCAGCAGGTCAGGCAGCATCCAAGGAGCAGGAGAATCGGTGTTTTGGTCATGAGCCCTTCTTCAGGAATGAGGAAAGTGTGTCCAGCAGGCTAAGATAAAAGGTAGGGAGGAGGGACTTGGGGGAGGGGCGTTGGAAATGCGATAGGCGGAAGGAGGTCAAGGTGAGGGTGATAGGCCGGAGTGGGGTGGGGGCGGAGAGGTCAGGAAGAAGATTGCAGGTTAGGAAGGCGGTGCTGAGTTCGAGGGTTGGGACTGAGACAAGGTGGGGAGAGGGGAAATGAGGAAACTGGAGAAATCTGAGTTCATCCCTTGTGGTTGGAATTCATTCCTTGTGGTCATTACATTTCAGCTCTGATCTCCAGCATCTGCAGTCCTCCCTTTCTCCTTATAGACAGGGTGGATAAAGATAAGCTTCTTCCCAGGGTGAAGGATTCAATAACGAGAGGTCACACATTCAAGGTGAGAGGTGAAAAGTTTAAAGGGGTATACACACAGAAAATACTTTAGACAGAGGGTGGTAGGTGCCTGGAATGCGTTGCCAGCAGAGGTAGTAGAGGCTGGCACAGTAGATTCATTTAAGGTGCATCTGGACAGATGCATGAGCAGGTGGGGAGCAGAGGGATACAGATCCTTAGGAATTGGACGATAAGTTTAAACAGTGGATTTGGATCGGCTCAGGATTGGAGAGCCAAAGGGTCTGTTCCTGGGCTGTAAATTCTCTTTGTTCTTTGAGGTTGGTCAAGTTTATTGTTGTGACTTTTCTGCTCTGTTGCTGGAGTGAAAATGGACCAATCAAGGACTGTTATCATTGGAGAATTGAATCAAAAGGCAGTTTGTTGTTATGCATCAGAGCAGACCACACTCCTTCAAAATATTTCAGAAGGTAGCCTCAATTTCCTTAGTTTAAAGGAAGTGTCATGAAGTGTTGTGAAGTGTTGTGTTCCAGATGCAATGCAATTGGTCAAACTGTTCGACTGTAGCTGAAATACAAACAAAAGAAAGCGGAATTTAGAATAACTTAACTATTGTAAAATGCAACTGAATAATAGATACAGTAGCTGTTCCTGATGAACTGTTCCAATACAGTAATATCCCATCTCACATGCAGTTCTCCAATCCAGGAGGAGAAAACGTCAAGAGAGGATTCAGAGAGAATAGCAACCAGGAGACTTTCACTGAAGCTTCCAACTCTTTTGAGAGCCCCAAAGGCTTCTGCTTCAAACTAAATCTAAAATCTAAAAATGAGAAAGCCTGGTGTGTGAGAACTGGCCACACACAGGCTCCTTTCATTGTTCCAACTTAAAAAAAACCAAGACCACATAAATTAACATAGAACATAGAATATTACATCGGATGCTGCTTACCCTGCTGTGCTATTCCAGCATTATACTCTCGACATAGAACATTACAGCGTAGTGTTTGTCCCTCGATGTTGCACTGACCTGTGGAACGAATCTGAAGCCCATCTATCCTACACTATTTCATTGCCATCCAGATATTTATCCAATGACCATTTAAATGCCCTTAAAGTTGGCGAGTCTATTACTGTTGCAGGCAGGGCGTTCCACACCCCTACTACTCTCTGAGTAAAGAAACTACTTCTGACATCTGTCCTATGTTTATCACCCCTCAATTTAAAGCTATGTCCCCTCGTGCTAGCCATCACCATCTGAGGAAAAAGGGTCCCACCGTCCACCCTATCTAACCCTCTGATCATCTTATATGTCCCAATTAAGTCACTTCTCAACTTTCTTCTCTCTAACGAAAACAGCCTCAAGCCCCTCAGCCTTTCCTCGTACGACCTTCCCTCCATACCAGACAACATCCTAGTAAATCTCCTCTGAATGCTTTCTAAAGCTTCCACATCCTTCCTATAATGCAGTGGCCAGAACAATTCCACGTGCAGCCGCACCAGAGTTTTGTGCAGCTGTAACATGATCGCATGGCTCTGAAACCTAAGCTCTCTACCAATAAAAGCTAATACACTGTATGCATTCTCATCATCCCTATCAACCTGGGTGGCAACTTTCAGGACTCTATGTACATGGACACCAAGATCTCTCTGCTCATCTACACAACCAAGAATCTTATCATTAGCCCAGTACTCTTTATTCCTGTTGCTCCTTCCAAAGTGAATCACAGCACACTTTTCTGCATTAAACTCTATTTTCCACCTCTCAGCCCAGCTTTGCAGCTTATCTATGTCCCTCTGTAACCTGCAATATCGTTCATCACTATCCACAACTCCACCGACCTTAGTGTCATCTGCAAATTTACTAACCCATTCTTCTAGGTCATCATCCAGGTCATTTATAAAAATGACAAACTGCAGTGGGCCCAAAACAGATCCTGACACCACTAGTAACTGAACTCCAGGATGAACACTTCCCATCAACCATCATCCTCTGTCTTCTTTCAGCTCACCAATTTCTGATCCAAACCGCCAAATCACCCTCAATCACACGACTCTGTATTTTCTGCAATAGCCTACCGTGGGAAACCTTATCAAACACCCGACTGAAATCCATCTACACCACATCAACCGCCTTACCCTCATCCACCTGTTTGGTCACCTTCTCAAAGAACTCAACAAGGTTTGTAGGGCACGACCTACCCTTCACAAAACCGTGTTGACTATCCCTAATCAAGTCATTCCTCCCTAGATGATTATAAATCTTATCTCTTATAACCTCTTCCAACACTTTACCCACAACTGAAGTAAGGCTTACTGGTCTATACTTACTAGGGTTGGCTCTATGTCCCTTCTTGAACAAGGGAATAACATTTGCCATCTTCCAGTCTTCTGGCACTATTCCTGTAGACAATGATGACACAAAGATCAAAGCTAAAGGCTCAGCAATCTCCTTGCTGGCTTCCCAGAGAATCCTAGGAGAAAATCCCATCTGGCCCAGGGGACTTATCTATTTTCACACTTTCCAGAATTGCTAACATCTCTTCCTTTTGAACCTCAATCCCATCTAGTCTAGTCGTCTATATCTATATCTCAGTATTCTCCTCAACAAAATTGTCTTTTTCTAATGTTTCCACTTTTTTCAGTACATTCTTGGAGACAGCTCAGCACTTCTGCCTTATAATCTCTCTTTAAAAAAAGGACAAAATAACATCTTAAAGTGACAGCATCGTCACAGTGTAGAGTGGCAAGTCAAGACCTATTCTGTGCACAGTGCTCCATGAACCTGGATACCTTGGATGATATCAAGGGTGAAGGAAGGAGACATTTTGGTCAATTATCAGAGAGGTCAATAGCAGAAGCCATTTGTATCCCTGAGAAATTAGGGTCCAGGATAATTGTTAAGCCCCATATCTGAAATATTCCTGGACAGTGAACACAACAAAACTGGCAGTCATAAAAGATTGAAATATTTGGTCAAATTCTGAATTTTCAGTCATTGTGTCAGAGTAAACCATGAAATCGAAGGGGAAGGAAGTGCTCTTGGAAATAGTTTACAATATCCATGAGCCACATGTTTCATTAGTTCTATAGTTTGGAAGCAGGCCATTCAGCCCATTGAGTCAAATTGCTCATAAGCTTCTGAACAAAATCAGAAAATGGCCCCACTGAAGGCTACATGGACAATACTGTACAAACATTACAAAAGTGTAGGTGGCAAAAGATAAATTGGATCATTAAACCAAAATGTTTATGATTGTAGCAAAGTGTCCTGCACACTGAATTTGCATAATGTTGATGCTAAAATAAGCACAGTCCGAAGTGGATGAAATGTTTGTGATTGATTCTCTCGTAAGTATCACACTGTGGATGACAGCCCTTTTCCTCTCCTGTGCAGTTAATTTAACGTTCTCCACTTTACTTTCAAGTATCCTTCGCTGACCTGGGATAATGGATCACAGACTGAAACAACCTGAATGAGAGGAGTGTGTAGTCAGTTCAATTGGCGTTAGTGTCTGATAAATGGCTGCTTCTGTGATTGACACAAATGCCAGCAATTCTATCTATTTTGATACTGGCTTTCATCTTATCAGTTCCTTGCCATTTCATGTTCTGTCATGTTTCCAAAGACTATACAGCATCCGTCCCTGTCATAACCTTCCACAGTGGTGTTTGAAGATCTAAAACGGTTAACGCTGGGGAAAGCATGGCCCACATAAATGAAGTCATGTGGACGTACAGACAAAACAGCCCAACATCTAGTCCTCCTCAAAGTCTCTGTAACCATGTCTATCATTTTAATGCAACCTTTAACGAACTTTTTGTTTGTTAATACTCTTCTAGTTAGACCAGGAAGTGGTTCTCCTCTCTCACATGAGCGCTATCAGGCCTTACAGCCATCCATGTTAGGAAGGTCGTGCCTATAACCTTCATTGTGAATGCAGTGAGCTGGCAGGTTCATATATCACAGTGTGCTCAGGGGTATTACTGCCTATCTGACAACACTCCCTGTCAGTCGGGTAAACTTACCTTTATGCTGGTGGTGGTGGTGATAAACAGATTTGCAGCGACTTGTTCAGGTTACCTTACACATCAACAGAGAAAATGCCTAGAGATTTTGCCCATCAGCATCCAATTATCTCTTAAAAGAATCCAAGATTTATCTCTCCATTGCTGTGGCCAGGGAGGAAAGAAAACATACGAACATGCAAACAGATGGCACGGTGGCTCAGTGGTTAGCACTGCTGTTTTAGAGTACCAGGGACCCGGGTTTGATTGTAGCCTCGGGCAACTGTCTGTGTGGAGTTCATACATTCTCCCCGTGTCTGTGTGGGTTTCCTCCGGGTGCTCTGGTTTCCTCCCACAGTCCAAAGATGTGCAGCTTTGGTGGATTGGCCATGGGAAATTCAAGGGTAGGAGGGTGGATTTGGGTGGGATGGTCTTCAAAGGGTTGGCGTAGAATCGATGGGAAACTGTAGAGGTTCTATGATTCTAAGGAAGCTTAGAGCCTGATCAGGTGTTCAGAAAAGATTTACAAGGATGTTGCCAGGGTTGGAGGGTTTGACCTATAGGGAGAGGTTGAATAGGCTGGGGCTGTTTTCCCTGGAGCATCGTAGGCTGAGGGGCGACCTTACAGACCTACAATCATGAGAGGCATGGATCGAGTGTGTAGCCGAGGTCTTTTTCCCAGGGTAGTGGAGTCCAGAACCAGAGGGCATAGCTTTAGGGTGAGAAGGGAAAGATTTAAAAGGGACCTAAGGGACAACTTTTTCACACAGTGGGTGGTACGTGTATGGAATGAGCTGCCAGACGAAGTGGTGGAGACTGGTACAATGACTACATTTAATAGGCATCCGGATGGATATATGAATAGGAAGGGTCTAGAAGGATGTGGGCCAAATGCTGGTAAATGGAACTAGATTAATTTAGGATACCTGGTCGGCTTGGATGAGTTGCACTGAAGTGTCTGTTTCTGTGCTGTACATTTCTATGACTCAATAAGGTCATGGTCAATCTGATTGTAACATTCCTGAATATGCCCAATAATCTCCGATGCCTTTGTTAATCAAGAATCCATCTCCATTTACTTAATAAATATTTAAACGTTCTGCATCACTGCCTTTTGGGGAAGGGAGTTCCGAAGTCTCACAACCCTCTGAGAGAATTGTTCTTTCCTAGCCTGTGTTTTAAAGTTATTTTTAAATCATGACCGCTAGCTCTAGACTGCCCTACAGGAGGAAACATCCTTTCCACATCAACCAGGCCATGTCCCCACAGAATCTTATATGTTTCACTAAAGGTCACCACTGATACCTCTGATACTTGGTCCGAGCCATGTCCGTCTAGTCTTTCCTCATTCATGTGCCTTTCTTGCTGTCAGTATGTCACTTAGAGCATGTTCAATAAAGGGAAGTCACTATAGCATTGCAGGAGAGGTGGGGCTTGTTAAGGGCATTCACAATCTCGCCTGCTAATTGGAGAACCAGTGGACGACCCACATTGCCTCTATTCAGGACAGCCGACTGAGCTACAAGCCGATCAAGCAGTGGGGAAGCCACAGATGGGCCTACCCCAGAATCAAGCCTCCAGGGTAGAAGCCCCACCTAGTGAGAACGACCGCTCACTTAAGAGGCTCACAACTCCGTTCAGGGAAGGGGTGGTTGGAAGGACAGGCACCGCCGTCCCAAAGTGTGGAGGACATGGACCAAAGGAGGAAGAGGAACATGGTCGAGTGGAAGTCACGGAGATGGGTGGGGTGAGCGGGAGTATGGGAAATGGCTGCCTGGAGAGAGCTTCCCATCATCCAGACCCTTGATGTGGCGCTGATTGAATTTGATTCTCAGTCTGTCCCTATCTGCCGTGAGATGACAAGCAGCCAACACAGGTTAACCAGCTGAATGCACCACATGGTGACATCTCTACCTCTTGTTGGATTAACCCCAGCAGTGATGGGAGGAGGCACTTAGGAGGCCCTTAATTGATCACTTTTAGGCCTCAACTGGTGGCGACATGGGAAGGTTGAACTTAATTACTGTAGAGACTGGAAAGTGGCAATGTTGGTTGGGTTAATTAAGTGGTCCTTTCACTCTCATTCCCACTCGCCAAAGTTTCTGCCCATTGCAATTGCGCAGAGCAAAATCTCATGAGTGATGATTTGGCCAAAGATTCGTTTTCAGTTGAGGGACAAATGGCTGGCCTTAGCATCAGGGAGAACATGCCTGATCTTCTGAATGAAATCTATTCCAACATCTAGTCACGTTTTGCAGGAGGAAGAGCTTTTTGAAAGTTGAGGAGGGAGATTTCAGCCTTCAGGTGGCTCAGTGGTTAGCATTGCTGCCTCACAGCACCAGGATCCCAGGTTCAATTCCAGCCTTGGGTAACTGTCTGTGTGGAGTTTGCACATTCTCCCTGTGTCTGTATGGGCTCCCTCCCACAGTCTAAAGATGTGCAGGTCAGGTGAATTGACCATGCTAAATTGCCCATAGTATTAGGTGCATTAGTCAGAGATAAATGAGTCTGGGTGGGTTACTTTTCAGAGGGTCAGGTTGGGCTGAAGGGCCTGTTTCCACACTGTAGGGAATCTAATCTAATTTCGTTTCAAGCCCCTCTTGGTCAGTCATGACAGATATCTTATTGTTAGCATGCAGCTATCACACTTCAGTCAAAATGGCATTAACCAGATCAAAATAAATGATTCATTCTAAGGTTTTCTTGAATGAATAAAAGGCGAATTTTGTTACCTATAAGCTCCAGAAAATAATAAAAGTATACCATCAAGCAGACACACATTTACAAACACAGGTAATAAGTTTAAAAATAAGGGGATCAGGGTGACTGGTACAGACAGCAATTGTAGATTAAAGTTCCTAGAATTCTTGCGCTGTGACAGTGACCTGAGTACTGACTGTCTAATTGTTGCCTCATTTCATCAGCAGTGGCAAAATTTTCAGATACACTTGAATTTTGAGTGAATGATTATTTTTCCAAGCTTTGGGAATCTAGATGTCTTAACGATGAGTGAGAATGGTGGTGGAGGAGGAAAGAAGGAGAGGCAAATTCTGTACTCTGTCTGTCCTGTCCTGCTCTGTGTGTTGAAAGCTTTGCTGGCCGAGAATTGACCTGTTCAGTCGCCATCTTATGTAGCCGCCATCTTTAAATTAAGAATGGTTGTGGTAGGTTGTATGAAGGTCAAATCTTTGTCTTTTTTCACCAGTTAAGGTCCTGAGTACAGTTGGTAGGTTATTTTCAGGCATCAGTTGTGCCTTTATCAAACAAGGAAAGTGTGCTGGAGTGGGATTACAATTGCAACCTAAAGTTAACTAATAATTTTAATGATCCACTGTTCTTGGGAGTTTAAGTGCGGACCCATCATCTCCTGCCATTTTCAGATTACTTCACTCGTATTTTCATTTGTATTTGTCCATTTATCCACACAGACTCTCCTAACTCTATCCCATTCATATCATCCACCTCACTACTGACCCCCAGCCCTCCAACTCTAACCCCTCGCACTCTATTAGGGGGTCAGCCAGAGCACCGGGTAGTGATCCTCCCTCTGTCCTGGGTGATTGTGGGGTTCAAATGTGACTCGAAAGATAAGAAAAAAACTGGGTGAGCACTTGACGGTGGGATGCCTTGTGAAACTGAGATTCTGCCTTCTGCCTCAGGTTGGTCTGAAAGCTTCCATGGCACTATTCAAAACAGATCAGGCAAATTCTCCCCAATATTCCCGACCAATATCTATTCCTCATTCAAAATCAACAAACACAGGCTACTGATCATTATCATGTGACTGCTTTTGGGCACATTATACGGCTACATGCTTCCAAGGTTCCAGCAGGCACCAAACTCAAAACTACATGGCTGGATGTAGCACTATTTCAAATATTCTGAAGAAATGAAAGACTCTAAAAATAAATATTTGTTGCTTCCTCTTCCATCCATTCAGAATTTACGGCAAAGTGCCCCTCTCTCAGAATAAGATTAGAAGTAGGCACAGGGATACGTCACTTTGACATCTTGAACTGATGTCATTCAACAAGATCTTATCTGATCTCAACTTCACCTTCCCAACTGATCTCCATTTCCCTTTAAAACTCGAAACCCTTATCTCTGCCTTGAATATACTTAACAACTGAGCATTTGCTGTCCTGTAGGGTAGAGAATGGCAGAGCTTCACACAGCTTTTAGAGGTAAGAAATTCCTCTCTCAACTCAGTCCTAAATAATCAATACCTTACCCTGAGACTAGGTCCGGCTCTGTATGTTTAGAAATGTTATAATCCCAGGTTATTTATGGACATATCGACCTTTTAACTGCAAAATGTGTTTTTAAAAAAAGTCAAAAGGTGACTGCAGATGTAAATTCAGTGGATGTCTGGAGAGGGATAGAGAAAGACTCTGGGATGTGAAACCTTTGGAGATGTCAAGAAAGCTTCAAAGGATGGGCTTACAAGAATGGAACATAGTACAAAGTGAATGATAATCTATTGGGAGTTATCTTGGACTGTGAACACGCTAGGACAAAAGTGGGGAGTCTGGGCAAGTGACGTGTGTTGTATCTTTCCCTTTCAAGAATACACAAAAACAGGGTTCAAAAGCACTTCATTCATGTTGTGCGTGTGTCTGCATGCGCGTGCACATGGACATTAGCCTGGGTTTGAATGCTATTGTGTTGCAAGTATCAAAGCAATATCTACTAATCACCCCTGCATTGCAGGTAAAGTACTGTTGTGTCACTCTGATTCCTAGAAGAGCTAACTAGCCAGCAAACCAGTCAAAAGGAAACAAGATAAAAGACTCTTTTACTTTTAGAGTGATCAGTCAGGCATCATTAAAAGGAAATAGGACCAAAGAATTCTAATCAGCTTACAAAGACAAGAATCTCACAGTTGACTGCTAAATTATCTACTTTCCACTCTTCGCTCTTCAGAAATGATCTAGAGAAACTGATCTGTACATCTTTAATTTTCATTTTTATTTTGAGTTGTTTCTACTCTGAGTATTGCATGATGCAGGTGATATAATGCCACATTTGCGTTCCAGAGAAATCTTGTTGAGTAGGAAATCGCTTAATATAAATAATGGGGGCCAATTGGGAGATGTGGGAATGGGGCAGACCAACAAAAAATATCACTCACCATCACTCAGAAATATCACTCACCATCACTCAGAAATATCACTCACCATCACGCAGAAATATCACTCACCATCGCTCAAAAATATCACTCACCATCACTCAAAATATCACTCACCATCACTCAGAAATATCACTCACCATCACTCAGAAATATCACTCACCATCGCTCAGAAATATCATTCACCATCACTCAGAAATATCACTCACCATCACTCAAAAATGTCCCTCACCATCGCTCAGAAATATCACTCACCATCATTCAGAAATATCACTCACTATCACTCAGAAATATCACTCACCATCGCTCAGAAATATCATTCACCATCGCTCAGAAATATCACTCACCATCGCTCAGAAATATCATTCACCATCACTCAGAAATATCATTCACCATCGCTCAGAAATATCACTCACCATCACTCAAAAATATCACTCACCATCACTCAGAAATATCACTCACCATCGCTCAGAAATATCATTCACCATCACTCAGAAATATCACTCACCATCACTCAAAAATGTCCCTCACCATCGCTCAGAAATATCATTCACCATCACTCAGAAATATCATTCACCATCACTCAGAAATATCACTCACCATCACTCAGAAATATCACTCACCATCGCTCAGAAATATCACTCACCATCACTCAGAAATATCATTCACCATCACTCAGAAATATCATTCACCATCGCTCAGAAATATCACTCACCATCACTCAGAAATATCACTCACCATCACTCAGAAATATCATTCACCATCGCTCAGAAATATCACTCACCATCACTCAGAAATATCACTCACCATCACTCAGAAATATCACTCACCATCACTCAGAAATATCACTCACCATCGCTCAGAAATATCACTCACCATCACTCAGAAATATCATTCACTATCACTCAGAAATATCATTCACCATCGCTCAGAAATATCACTCACCATCACGCAGAAATATCACTCACCATCACTCAGAAATATCACTCACCATCGCTCAGAAATATCACTCACCATCGCTCAGAAATATCATTCACCATCGCTCAGAAATATCACTCACCATCGCTCAGAAATATCACTCACCATCGCTCAGAAATATCATTCACCATCGCTCAGAAATATCATTCACCATCGCTCAGAAATATCACTCACCATCACTCAGAAATATCACTCACCATCGCTCAGAAATATCACTCACCATCGCTCAGAAATATCACTCACCATCACTCAGAAATATCATTCACCATCACTCAGAAATATCACTCACCATCACTCAGAAATATCACTCACCATTGCTCAGAAATATCACTCACCATCGCTCAGAAATATCATTCACCATCACTCAGAAATATCACTCACCATCGCTCAGAAATATCACTCACCATCACTCAGAAATATCACTCACCATCACTCAGAAATATCACTCACCATCGCTCAGAAATATCACTCACCATCACTCAGAAATATCACTCACCATCACTCAGAAATATCACTCACCATCGCTCAGAAATATCATTCACCATCACTCAGAAATATCACTCACCATCGCTCAGAAATATCACTCACCATCACTCAGAAATATCACTCACCATCACTCAGAAATATCATTCACCATCGCTCAGAAATATCACTCACCATCACTCAGAAATATCACTCACCATTGCTCAGAAATATCACTCACCATCGCTCAGAAATATCACTCACCATCACTCAGAAATATCACTCACCATCACTCAGAAATATCACTCACCATCACTCAGAAATATCATTCACCATCACTCAGAAATATCACTCACCATCACTCAGAAATATCACTCACCATTGCTCAGAAATATCACTCACCATCGCTCAGAAATATCACTCACCATCACTCAGAAATATCACTCACCATCACTCAGAAATATCACTCACCATCGCTCAGAAATATCACTCACCATCACTCAGAAATATCACTCACCATCACTCAGAAATATCACTCACCATCACTCAGAAATATCATTCACCATCACTCAGAAATATCACTCACCATCACTCAGAAATATCACTCACCATTGCTCAGAAATATCACTCACCATCGCTCAGAAATATCACTCACCATCGCTCAGAAATATCACTCACCATCGCTCAGAAATATCACTCACCATCACTCAGAAATATCACTCACCATCACTCAGAAATATCACTCACCATTGCTCAGAAATATCACTCACCATCACTCAGAAATATCACTCACCATCACTCAGAAATATCACTCACCATCGCTCAGAAATATCACTCACCATCACTCAGAAATATCACTCACCATCACTCAGAAATATCACTCACCATTGCTCAGAAATATCACTCACCATCGCTCAGAAATATCACTCACCATCACTCAGAAATATCACTCACCATCACTCAGAAATATCACTCACCATCGCTCAGAAATATCATTCACCATCACTCAGAAATATAACTCACCATCGCTCAGAAATATCACTCACCATCACTCAGAAATATCACTCACCATCACTCAGAAATATCATTCACTATCACTCAGAAATATCATTCACCAGCGCTCAAAAATCACCCAACGGTCTAACATAAAGTATAGCACAGACTGAATTAAGGTGTAAGTCATATTTATCAACAAAACAAAATTTAACAGTACATTTTTAAAAAATTGTTAATGTAGGGTCAGAGGGTCATCATGGTGCATGAGATAGACTCCCTCATTCCTGTTGAACAAGCGATATCTTTTGTGGCTCACTGTTAAATTTGGACTAACATTAATGTTATGGAGGGCCTTGGAATGCTACTGTCCCAATGTTATACCCTTCCTTCTGCGTTCACCACGCACAATGTTATCACCAGGACGGTTCTGGCGAACAGTCTTTTCACTATGCCGCTCCGTTTTTTTCAAACAGGGGATGATCTCAGAGAAGAGTACCTTTCACAGGAAGCTGCTGCTCATTGTATCTCTAACAGGAAGCTGCTCTCTGTACAGTATCCCTCACAGAAAGCTGCTTTCTGTACAGTATCCCTCACAGAAAGCTGCTCTCTATACAGTATCCCTCACAGAAAGCTGCTCTCTGTACAGTATCCCTCAAAGAAAGCTGCTCTCTGTACAGTACCCCTCACAGAATGCTGCTCTCTGTACAGTATCCCTCACAGAAAGCTGCTCTCTGTACAGTATCCCTCAAAGAAAGCTGCTCTCTGTACAGTATCCCTCAAAGAAAGCTGCTCTCTGTACAGTACCCCACACAGAAAGCTGCTCTCTGTAGAGTGCCCCCTCACAGAAAGATGCTCTCTGTTCAGTATCCCTCACAGAAAGCAGCTCTCTGTGCAGTATCCCTCACAGAAAGCTGCTCGCTGTTCCATACCCCTCAAAGAAATCTGATCCCTGTACAGTATCCATCACAGAACCCTGCTCATTGTACCAGGTCCCTCACAGAAAGCTGCTCTCTGTACAGTGCCCCTCACAGAATGCTGCTCTCTGTACAGTATCCATCACAGAAAGCTGCTCTCTGTACAGTGTCCCTCACAGAAAATTGCTCTCTGTACAGTGTCCCTCACAGAAAGCTGCTCTCTGTACAGTGTCCCACACAGAAAGCTGCTCTCTGTACAGTGCCCCTTACAGAATGCTGCTCTCTATACAGTATCCATCACAGAAAGCTGCTCTCTGTACAGTGTCCCTCACAGAAAATTGCTCTCTGTACAGTGTCCCTCACAGAAAGCTGCTCTCTGTACAGTGTCCCACACAGAAAATTGCTCTCTGTACAGTGTCCCTCACAGAAAATTGCTCTCTGTACAGTGTCCCTCACAGAAAGCTGCTCTCTGTACAGTATCCCTCAAAGAAAGCTGCTCTCTGTACAGTATCCCGCACAGAATGCTGCTCTCTGTACAGTATCCCTCACAGAAAGCTGCTCTCTGTACAGTGTCCCATCACAGACTGCTGCTCTCTGTACTATACCCCATCACAGAAAGATGCTCTCTGTTCAGTACCCCTCACAAATATCTGCTCTCTGTACAGTATCCCTCGCAGAGAGTTGCTCTATGGATAGTACCCCTCACAGAAAACTGCTCCCTGTACAGTGTCCCATCACAGAAATCTGTTCTCTGTACAGAACGCCTCACAGAAAGCTGCTCTCTGTACAGTACCTCTCACAGAAAGCTGCTCTCTGAACAGTATCCCTCACAGAAAGCTGCTCTCTATACAGTGCCCCCTCACAGAAAGCTGCTCTCTGTACAGTGCCCCACACAGAAAGCTACACTCTGTACAGTATACCTCACAGAAAGCTGCGCTCTGTACAGTATCCTTCACAGAATGCTGCTCTCTGTACAGTACCCCTCACAGAAAGCTGCTCTCTGTACAGTGTCCCTCACAGAAAGCTGCTCTCTGTACAGTGTCCCTCACAGAAAGCTGCTCTCTGTACAGTGCCCCACACAGAAAGCTGCTCTCTGTACAGTATACCTCACAGAAAGCTGCTCTCTGTACAGTATCCCTCACAGAAAGCTGCTCTCTGTACAGTGTCCCTCACAGAAAGCTGCTCTCTGTACAGTGCCCCTCACAGAAACCTGCTCTCTGTACAGTATCCCTCAAAGAAAGCTGCTCTCTGTACAGTATCCCTCACAGAAAGCTGCTCTCTGTACTGTGCCCCCGCACAGAAATCTTCTCTCTGTACAGTATCCCTCACAGAAAGCTGCTCTCTGTGCAGTACCCCTCAGAGAAAGCTGCTGTCTGTACGGTGTGCCCTTAAAGAAATCTGCTCTCTGTACAGTGCCCCACACAGAAAGCTGCTCTCTGTAAAGGATCCTCACAGAAATCTCCTCTATGTACAGTGTCCCAACGCAGACAGCTGGTCTCTGTCCAGTACCCCTCACAGAAAGCTGCTCTCTGTATGGTATCCCTCACAGAAAAGCTGTTCTCTGTACAGTGTCTCTCACAGCAAGCTGCTCTCTGTATGGTGCACCCACAAAGAAATCTGCTCTCTGTACAATATCCCTCACAGAAATCTGCTCTCTGTTCAGAATCCCTCACAGAAAGCTGCTCTCTGTACAGTACCCCTCACAGAAATCTGCTCTCTGTACAGAATCCATCACAGAAAGCTGCTCTCTGTACAGTACCCCCTCACAGAAACCTGCTCTCTGTTCAGTATTCCTCACAGAAATCTACTCCCTGTTCAATGTCCCTGACAGAAAGCTTCTCCCCGTACAGTGCCCCCGCCCAGAACGTTGCTCTCTGTACAATATCCATCACAGAACCCTGCTCTCTGTACAGTACCCCACGCAAAAAGCTGCTCTCTGTGCAGTACCCCTCCCAGAAATCTTCTCTCTGTACAGTATCCCTCACAGAAAGCTGCTCTGTATTCAGTACTCCTCAAAGAAATCTGCTCTCTGTACAGTGTCCCTCACATAAAGCTGCTCTCTGTACACCACCCCCCAAAGACAGCTGCTCTATGTACAGTATCCATCACAGGACCCTGCTCTCTGTACAGTACCCAACACAGAAAGCCTCACTTTGTACAGTGCCCCACACAGAAAGCTGCTCTCTGTAAAGGATCCTCACAGAAAACTCCTCTATGTACAGTGCCCCTTCGCAGACAGCTGGTCTCTGTACAGTACCCCTCACAGAATGCTGCTCTCTGTACAGGACGCGTCACAAAAAGCTGCTAACTGTACAGTGATGCATCGCAGAAAGCTGCTCTCTGTACAGAATCCATCACAGAAAGCTGCTCTCTGTAAAGAACACCTCACAGAAAGCTGCTCTCTGTGCAGTACCCCTCACAGAAATCTTCTCTCTGTACAGTGTCCTCACAGAAAGCTGCTCTCTGTACAGTGTCCCTCATAGAAAGCTGCTCTATGTACAGTGTCAATCACAAAAACCTGCTCTCTGAACAGTATCCCTCACAGAAATCTTCTCTCTGTACAGTATCCAATCACAGAAAAATGCTCTCTGTCCAGTACCCCTCACAAATATCTGCTCTCTGTACAGTGTCCCTCACAGAAAGCTGCTCTATGGACAGTACCCCTCACAGAAAGCTGCTCTCTGAACAGTATCCCTCACAGAAAGCTGCTCTCCTTATAGTACCCCTCTCAGAAATGTACTCTCTGCGCAATACCCCTCAGAGAAAGCTGCTCTCTGTACAGTGTCCCATCACAGACAGCTGCTCTCTGTACAGTACCCCATCACAGAAAGATGCTCTCTATTCAGTACCTCTCACAAATATCTGCTCTCTGTACAGTATCCCTCACAGAAAACTGATCTCTGTACTGTGCCCCCTCACAAAAAGCTGCTCTCTGTACAGTGCCCCATCACAGAAAGCTGCTCTCTGAGCAGTGCCCCACACAGAAGCTGCTCTCTGTGCAGTACCCCTCACAGAAAGATGCTTCCTGTTCAGTAACCCTCACAAATATCTGCTCCCTGTAAAGTATCCCTCGCAGAGAGCTGCTCTATGGACAGTACCCCTCACAGAAAGCTGCTCTCTGAACAGTATCCCTCACAGAAAGCTGCTCTCCTTACAGTACCCCTCTCAGAAACGTGCTCTATGCACAGTACCCCTCAGAGAAAGCTGCTCTCTGTACAGTGCCCCCTCAGAGAAAGCTGCTGTCTGTACAGTGTCCCTCACAGAAAGCTTCTCTCTGTATTGTACCCCCTCACAGAAACCTGCTCCCTGTACAGTACCCCTCACTGAAATCTGCTCTCTGCACAGAACCCCTCACAGAAAGCTACTCTCTGTACAGTATCCTCACAGAAAGCTGCTCTCTGTGCAGTACCCCTCACAGAAATCTTCTCTCTGTACAGTATCCCTCACAGAAAGCTGCTCTCCTTACAGGACCCCTCTCAGAAACGTGCTCTCTGCGCAGTACCCATCAGAGAAAGCTGCTCTCTGTACAGTGCCCCCACACAGAAAGCTGCTCTCTGTACAGTACCTCTCACAGAAAGCTGCTCTCTGTACAGTGTCCCTCACAGAAAGCTGCTCTCTCTACAGTGTCCCTCACAGAAAGCTGCTCTCTGTACAGTGCCCCCACACAGAAAGCTGCTCTCTGTACAGTATCCTCACAGAAAGCTGCTCTCTGTGCAGTATCCCTCACAGAAATCTTCTCTCTGTACAGTGTCCTCACAGAAAGCTGCTCTCTGTACAGTATCCCTCACAGAAAGCTGCTCTCTGTACAGTATCCCTCACAGAAATCTTCTCTCTGTAAAGTATCCCTCACAGAAAGCTGCTCTCTGGACAGTGTCCTCACAGAAAGCTGCTCTCTGTACAGTATCCCTCAAAGAAAGCTGCTCTCTGTACAATGTCCTCACAGAAATCTGCTCTCTGCACAGTATCCCTCACAGAAAGCTGCTCTCTGTACAGTGCCCCACACAGAAAGCTGCTCTCTGTACAGTACCCCTCATAGAAAGCTGCTCTCTGTACAGTGCCCCCTCATAGAAAACTGCTCTCTGTGCAGTACCCCTCACAAATATCTGCTCTCTGTACAGTATCCCTTGCAGAGAGCTGGTCTATGGACAATACCCCTCTCAAAAATGTGCTCTCTGCGGAGTACCCCTCAGAGAAAGCCGCTCTCTGTACAGTGCCCCCTCACAGAAAGCTGCTCTCTGTACAGTATCCCTCACAAAAAGCTGCTCTCTGTACATTGCCCCATCACAGAAAGCTGCTCTCTTGACAGAACCCCTCACAGAAAGCTGCTCTCTGTAAAGTACCCCTCATAGAAAACTGCTCTGTGTACAGCATCCCTCACAGAAAGCTGCTCTCTGTAATGTATCCCTCACAGAAATCTTCTCTCTGTACAGTATCCCTCACAGAAACCTGTTCTCTGTATAGTGCCCTGCACAGAAAACTGCTCTCTGTAAAGTACCCGACACAGAAAGCTGCTCTCTGTACAGTGCCCCTCACAGAAAGATGCTCTCTATTCAGAACCCCTCACAATTATCTGCTCTCTATACAGTATCCCTCGCAGAGAGCTGCTCTCTGGACAGTACCCCTCACAGAAAGCTGCTCTCTGAACATTACCCCTCTCAGAAACGTGCTCTCTGCGCCATACCCCTCAGAGAAAGCTGCTCTCTGTGCAGTGCCCCACACAGTAAGCTGCTCTCTGTACAGTACCCCTCACAGAAAGCTGTTCTCTGTACAGTATCCCTCACAGAAAGCTTCTCTCTGTACAGTGTCCCTCACAGAAAGCTGCTCACTGTACAGTATCCCTCACAGAAAGCTACTCTCTGTTCAGTGTCCCTCACAGAAAGCTGCTCCCTGAACAGTACCCCCTCACAGAAAGCTGCTCTCTGTACAGTGTCCCTCACAGAAAGCTGCTCCCTGTACAGTACCCCCTCACAGAAAGCTGCTCTCTGTACAGTGTCCCTCACAGAAAGATGCTCTCTATTCAGAACCCCTCACAATTATCTGCTCTCTATACAGTATCCCTCGCAGAGAGCTGCTCTCTGGACAGTACCCCTCACAGAAAGCTGCTCTCTGAACATTACCCCTCTCAGAAACGTGCTCTCTGCGCCATACCCCTCAGAGAAAGCTGCTCTCTGTGCAGTGCCCCACACAGTAAGCTGCTCTCTGTACAGTACCCCTCACAGAAAGCTGTTCTCTGTACAGTATCCCTCACAGAAAGCTTCTCTCTGTACAGTGTCCCTCACAGAAAGCTGCTCACTGTACAGTATCCCTCACAGAAAGCTACTCTCTGTTCAGTGTCCCTCACAGAAAGCTGCTCCCTGAACAGTACCCCCTCACAGAAAGCTGCTCTCTGTACAGTGTCCCTCACAGAAAGCTGCTCCCTGTACAGTACCCCCTCACAGAAAGCTGCTCTCTGTACAGTGTCCCTCACAGAAAGCTGCTCTCTGTACAGTATCCCTCACAGAAACCTGCCCTCTGTACAGTGTCCCTCACAGAAAGCTGCTCTCTGTGCCGTACCCCTCACAGAAATCTTCTCTCTGTACAGTATCCCTCACAGAATGCTGCTCTCTGTACAGTGTCCCATCACAGACAGCTGCTCTCTGTACAGTACCCCATCACAGAAAAATACTATCTGTCCAGCATCCCTCACAAATATCTGCTCTCTGCACAGTATCCCTCACAGAAAGCTGCTCTCTGTACAGTGCCCCTCCCAGAAAGCTGCTCTCGGTACAGTGTCCCTCACAGAATGCTGCTCTCTGTACAGTACCCCACACAGAAAGATGCTCTCTGTGCTGTACCCCTCACAGAAATCTTCTCTCTGTACAGTATCCCTCACAGAATGCTGCTCTCTGTACAGTGTCCCATCACAGACAGCTGCTCTCTGTACAGTACCCCATCACAGAAAAATACTATCTGTCCAGCACCCCTCACAAATATCTGCTCTCTGTACAGTATCCGTCACAGAAAGCTGCTCTCTGTACAGTGCCCCTCACAGAAAGCTGCTCTCGGTACAGTACCCCTCACAGAAATCTTCTCTCTGTAAAGTATCCCTGACAGAAAGCTACTCTCTGCACAGCATCCCCCACAGAAATCTTCTCTCTGTACAGTGTCCCTCACAGAAAGTTGCTCTCTGTACAGTATCCCTCACAGAAAGCTTCTCTCTGTACAGTGTCCCTCACGGAAAGCTGCTCTCTGTACAGTATCCCTCACAGAAAGCTGCTCTCTGTACAGTGTCCCTCACAGAAAGCTTCTCTCAGTACAGTGTCCCTCACAGAAAGCTTCTCTCAGTACAGTGTCCTTCACAGAAAGCTGCTCTCTGTACAGTGACCCTCACAGAAAGCTTCTCTCAGTACAGTGTCCCTCACAGAAAGCTGCTCCCTGTACAGTGTCCCTCACAGAAAGCTGCTCCCTGTACAGTGTCCCTCACAGAAAGCTACTCTCTGTACAGTGTCCCTCACAGAAAGCTGCTCCCTGTACAGTGTCCCTCACAGAAAGCTACTCTCTGTACAGTGTCCCTCACAGAAAGCTGCTCCCTGTACAGTGTCCCTCACAGAAGGCTGCTCTCTGTACAGAATCCCTCACAGAAATATTCTCTCTGTACAGTGTCCCTCACGGAAAGCTGCTCTCTGTACAGTGTCCCTCACAGAAAGCTGCTCTCTGTACAGTATCCCTCACAGAAAGCTGCTCTCTATAAAGCGTCCCTCACAGAAAGCTGCTCTCTGTATAGTATCCCTCACAGAAAGCTGCTCTCTGTACAGCATCCCTCACAAAAAGCTACTCTCTGCACAGCACCCCCCACAGAAATCTTCTCTCTGTACAGTATCCCTCACAGAAAGTTGCTCTCTGTACAGTGTCCCTCACAGAAAGCTGCTCGCTGTACAGTGTCCCTCACAGAAAGCTGCTCGCTGTACAGTGTCCCTCACAGAAAGCTGCTCTTTGTACAGTGTCCCTCACAGAAAGCTTCTCTCTGTACAGTGTCCCTCACAGAAAGCTTCTCTCTGTACAGTGTCCCTCACAGAAAGCTGCCCTCCGTACAGTGTCCCTCACAGAAAGCTTCTCTCTGTACTGTGCCCCCGCACAGAAATCTTCTGCCTGTACAGGACCGCTCGCAAAAAGCTGCTGTCTGTACAGTGACGCATCACAGAAAGCTGCTCAATGTACAGTACCCCACACAAAGAGCTGTTCTGTATAGTGCCCCTCACAGAAAGCTGCTCTCTGTACAGTATCCCTCACAGAAAGCTGGTCTCTGTAAAGTATCCCTCAGAGAAAGTTGCTCTCTGTACAGTGCTCCGTCACATAAAAATGCTCTCTGTCCAGGACCCCTCACAAATATCTGCTCTCTGTACAGTATCCCTCCCAGAGAGCTGCTCTATGGACAGTACCCCTCACAGAAAGCTGCTCTCTGAACAGTATCCCTCACAGAAAGCTGCTCTCCTTATAGTACCCCTCTCAGAAACGTGCTCTCTGTGTAGTACCCCTCAGAGAAAGCTGCTCTCTGTACAGTGCCCCCTCAGAGAAAGTTGCTCTCTGTACAGTGTCCCTCACAGAAATCTGCTCTCTGTACAGTATCCCTCACAGAAAGCTGCTCTCTGTACAGTATCCCTCACAGAAAGCTGAACTGCACAGTATCCCTCACAGAAAGCTGCTCTCTGCACAGTATCCCTCACAGAAAGCTGCTCTCTGTACAGTGCCCCCTCACAGAAAAATGCTCTCTGTCCAGCACCCCTCACAAATATCTGCTCTCTATACAGTATCCCTCGCAGAGATCTGCTCTATGGACAGTACCCCTCACAGAAAGCTGCTCTCTGAACAGTATCCCTCACAGAAAGCTGCTCTCCTTATAGTACCCCTCTCAGAAACGTGCTCTCTGCGCAGTATCCCTCAGAGAAAGCTGCTCTCTGCACAGTGCCCCCTCAGCCAAAACTGCTCTCTGCACTGAACAACTCACAGAAAGCAGAACTGCACAGAACCCCTCACAGAAAGCTACTCTCTGCACAGCGCCCCAGACAGAAATCTTCTCTCTGTACAGTATCCCTCACAGAAATCTTCTCTCTGTACGGTATCCCTCACAGAAAGCTGCTCTCTGTAAAGTACCCCTCACAGAAAGCTGCTCTCTATACAGTACCCCACACAAAAAGCTGCTGTCTGTGCAGTGCCCCACACAGTAAGCTGTCTCTGTGCAGTACCCCTCACAGAAATCTTCTCTCTGTACAGTGTCCCTCACAGAAAGCTGCTCTCTGTACAGTACCCCACACAGAAAGCTGCTCTCTGTACAGTATCCCTCACCGAAAGCTGCTCTCCTTATAGTACCCCTCTCAGAAACGTGCTCTCTGCGCAGTACCCCTCAGAGAAAGCTGCTGTCTGTACAGTGCCCCCTCTGAGAAAGTTGCTCTCTGCACAGTGCCCCATCACAGAAAGCTGCTCCCTGGACAGTACCCCTCACAGAAATCTGCTCTCTGTACAGAACCCCTCACAGAAAGCTGCTCCCTGTACAGTACCCCTCACAGAAAGCTGCTCTCTGTGCAGTGCCCCACACAGAAAGCTGCTCTCTGTGCAGTACCCCTCACAGAAAGCTTCTCTCTGTACAGTGTCCCTCACAGAAAGCTGCTCTCTGTAAAGTGTCCCTCACAGAAAGCTTCTCTCTGTACAGTGTCCCTCACAGAAAGCTACTCTCTGTGCAGTGTCCCTCACAGAACGTTTCTCCCTGTACAGTGTCCCTCACAGAAAGCTTCTCTCTGAGCGGTATCCCTCACAGAAAGCTGCTCTCTGTACAGTATCCCTCACAGAAAGCTGCTCTCTCTACAGTGCCCCATCACAGAAAGCTTCTCTCTGTACAGTGCCCCATCACAGAAATCTGCTCTCTGTACAGTACCCCACACAGAAAGCTGTTCTGTATAGTCCCCCTCACAGAAAGCTGCTCTCTGTACAGTATCCCTCACAGAAAGCTGCTCTCTGTAAAGCATCCCTCACAGAAAGCTGCTCTCTGTACAGTATCCCTCACAGAAAGCTGGTCTCTGTAAAGTATCCCTCAGAGAAAGTTGCTCTCTGTACAGTTCCCCCTCACATAAAAATGCTCTCTGTCCAGGACCCCTCACAAATATCTGCTCTCTGTACAGTATCCCTCGCAGAGAGCTGCTCTATGGACAGTACCCCTCACAGAAAGCTGCTCTCTGAACAGTATCCCTCACAGAAAGCTGCTCTCCTTATAGTACCCCTCTCAGAAACGTGCTCTCTGTGCAGTACCCCTCAGAGAAAGCTGCTCTCTGTACAGTGCCCCCTCAGAGAAAGTTGCTCTCTGTATAGTATCCCTCACAGAAAGATGCTCTCTGTACAGGACCCCTCACAAAAAGCTGCTCTCTGTACAGTGCCCCATCACAGAAATCTGCTCTCTGTACAGTACCCCACACAGGAAGCTGTTCTGTATAGTGCCCCTCACAGGAATCTGTTCTCTGTACAGTACCCCTCACTGAAAGATGCTCTCTGTACAGTGCCCCATCACAGAAATCTGTTCTCTGTACAGTACCCCTCACAGAAAGCTACTCTCTGTTAGGTACCCCCCCACACAGAAAGCTGCTGTCTGACCAGTATCCCTCACAGAAAGCTGCTCTCTGTACAGTGTCCCTCACAGAAATCTGCTCTCTGTACAGTGTCCCTCACAGAAATCTGCTCTCTGTACAGTATCCCTCACAGAAAGCTGCTCTCTGTACAGTGCCCCCTCACAGAAAAATGCTCTCTGTCCAGCACCCCTCACAAATATCTGCTCTCTATACAGTATCCCTCGCAGAGATCTGCTCTATGGCAGTACCCCTCACAGAAAGCTGCTCTCTGAACAGTATCCCTCACAGAAAGCTGCTCTCCTTATAGTACCCCTCTCAGAAACGTGCTCTCTGCGCAGTATCCCTCAGAGAAAGCTGTTCTCTGCACACTGCCCCCTCAGACAAAACTGCTCTCTGTACTGAACAACTCACAGAAAGCAGAACTGCACAGAACCCCTCACAGAAAGCTACTCTCTGCACAGCGCCCCAGACAGAAATCTTCTCTCTGTACAGTATCCCTCACAGAAAGCTGCTCTCTGTAAAGTACCCCTCACAGAAAGCTGCTCTCTGTACAGTACCCCACACAGAAAGCTGCTCTCTGTACAGTACCCCACACAGAAAGCTGCTCTCTGTGCAGTACCCCTCACAGAAATCTTCTCTCTGTACAGTATCCCTCACAGAAAGCTGCTCTCTGTACAGTGTCCCTCACAGAAAGCTGCTCTCTGTACAGTACCCCTCACAAAAAGGTGCTCTCTATAGAGTATCCCTCACAGAAAGCTGCTCTCTGTACAGTGTCCCTCACAGAAAGCTGCTCTCTGTACAGTACCCCACACAGAAAGCTGCTCTCTGTGTAGTACCCCTCACAGAAATCTTCTCTCTGTACAGTATCCCTCACAGAAAGCTGCTCTCTGAACCGTACCCCTCAGAGAAACCTGCTCTCTGTACAGTGTCCCATCACAGACAACTGCTCTCTGTACAGTACCCCTTCACAGAAAGATGCTCTCTATTCAGTACCCTTCACAAATATCTGCTCTCTGTACAGTATCCCTCGCAGAGAGCTGCTCTATGGAAAGTATCCCTCACCGAAAGCTGCTCTCCTTATAGTACCCCTCTCAGAAACGTGCTCTCTGTACAGTGTCCCTCACAGAAAGCTGCTCTCTGTACAGTGTCCCTCACAGAAAGCTGCTCTCTGTACAGTGTCCCTCACAGAAAGCTGCTGTCTGTACTGTGCCCCATCACAGAAAGCTGCTCCCTGTACAGAATCCATCACAGAAACCTGCTCCCTGTAGAGTACCCCACACAGAAAGCTGCTCTCTGTGCAGTGCCCCACACAGAAAGCTGCTCTCTGTACAGTGCCCCATCACAGAAAGCTGCTCTCTGTATATTACCCCTCACGGAAAGCTGCTCTCTGAATAGTATCCCTCACAGATCTCTGCTATCTGTACGGTGCCCCCTCACAGAAATCTGCTCTTTCTCTCTACAGTAACCCTTCATAGAAACCTGTTTTCTGAACAGTTTCCCTCACGGAAAGCTGCTCACCGTACAGTACCCCTCTCAGAAACGTGCTCTCTGCACAGTACCCCTCAGAGAAAGCTGCTCTCTGTACAGTATCCCTCACAGAAAGCTGCTCTCTGTACAGTATCCCTCACAGAGAGCTGCTCTGTGTTCAGTGTACCTCACAGAAAGCTGGTCTCCGAACAGTATCCCTCAGAGAAAGCTGCTCTCTGTACAGTATCCATCACAGAAAGCTGCTCTCTGTACAGTATCCCTCACAGAAAGCTGCTCTCTGTATAGTACCCCTCACAGAAAGCTGCACCCTGTTTCGTACCCCTCAAAGAAATCTGATCCCTGTACAATATCCCTCACAGAAATCTGCTCTCGCTCTACAGTGACCCCTCACAGAAAGCTGTTTTCTGAACAGTATCCCTCACAGAAAGCTGTTCTACGTACAGTTCCCCTCAGAGAAAGCTGCTCTCTGTACAGTACCCCTCACAGAAAGCTGCTCTGTATACAGTACCCACCCACACAGAAAGCTGCTCTCTGTAGAGTGCCCCCTCACAGAAAGATGCTCTCTGTTCAGTATCCCTCACAGAAAGCAGCTCTCTGTGCAGTATCCCTCACAGAAAGCTGCTCCCTGTTCCATACCCCTCAAAGAAATCTGATCCATGTACAGTATCCATCACAGAACCCTGCTTTCTGTACAGCACCCTTCACAGAAAGCTGCTCACTGTACAGTGTCCCTCACAGAAAGCTGCCCTCTGTGCTCTACCCTCACAGAAGTCTGCTCTTTGTACAGTACCCCTCGCAGAAAGCTGCTCTCTGTACAGTGCCCCCCTCTCAGAAAGCTGCCCTCTGTACAATATCTCACACAGAAAGCTGCTCTCTATACACTATACCTCACAGAAACCCAGTCTCTCTACTTTGCCCCTCACAGAAAGCTGCTCTCTGTACAGCACCCCTCACAGAAAGCTGCTTACTTACAGTACCCCTCACAGAAAGCTCCTCTTAGTACAGTACCACTCACAGAAAGCTGCTCTCTGTACAGTATCCCTCACAGAAAGGTGCTCTCTGTACAGTGCCCCCTCACAGAAAGCTGCTCTATGTACAGTGTCCCTCACAGAAAGCTGCTCTCTGTACAGTGTCCCTCACAGAAAGCTGTTCTCTGTACAGTACCCCTCACAGAAAGCTGCTCTTAGTACAGTACCACTCACAGAAAGCTGCTCTCTGTACAGTATCCCTCACAGAAAGGTGCTCTCTGTACAGTGTCCCTCACAGAAAGCTGCTCTATGTACAGTGTCCCTCACAGAAAACTGCTGTCTGTACAGTGTCCCTCACAGAAAGCTGTTCTCTGTACAGTGCCCCCTCACAGAAAGGTGCTCTTAGTACAGTACCACTCACAGAAAGGTGCTCTCTGTACAGTATCCCTCACAGAAAGCTGCTCTTTTGGCAGCTGAAATGGAGCATGTGCCGAACGAATTGCATGAAATGATCTCTGCTAGAATTGTGCTGTTGCCAACAGAGGTACGTGTTATCGAAAAGACAGTTCCTTAAGTTTTCAGCGACGTTTTAAGCAAATCACAATGCCACAACACCCGTTGTCTGAGGTCTACCTGAGTTATTATTTTTCCGCTGTTTGGTAACTCATAAACTGACTTTTTTTATTAACTGGTTAATTTGCTCCTTTTAAAAGATAAAGTCATTTTGTCTGGTAGAAAGGTATCCTCACAGGAGGGCATCCTTTGTCATTTAACTTCGAAAAAAGTCAAAAGGTGACTGCAGGTGTAAATTCAGTGGCTGTCTGTAGAGGTATAGGGGGAAACCCTGGGGTGTGACAATGTGCAATGTAACAATGTTGTAAGCGAAGGAGGGGGTAGATTAAAGAATGGGAGCTAATTCATCTCTCCTCACCTGGAGGCAATCGACAATCCTAACTGGAAGTGGAATTAGTCGGAGCAATTCATGTGAGGTCTGGTGGTAACAAATGATATGAGTTAGTTCCAAGCCCTTGTTGAATATATTTATCTGGTCGAGCCTGGACAATGGGAGGAGGCATTTGTGGTGAAGATAACTTCAGGTCAATTTGCCCATTAAAAAAACTCTGCTGGAGACAACCTCCAGTAGTTTACTGTTAGTGCCCACAGCTTAACTGCCTAAGCCTAACGCTGTATGAATTCCTCCCTCTCAGATTCTCTGCTTCTCTACCTTTTTAAAAAGCTACTTTAAATCAACCACTTTGCTTCGGCGTTTGTTCATCTCTTTTAAGGTTCTTCATGGCTCACTGTTAAATGTTGTCTCACTCCATAATGCTATGAAGGGCCTTGAAATGTTTTATTTCATTAAAGATGCTTTATTAACACAAGGCTGCTTTGAAGAGTGTTCAATCCTTTGAGTAGCAGAAAGTACAGTCTGAGACGGCATAATTGCCGACACTGAGAAAGACCTTTGTGGAGAATGTCATCATGGGAGTTGTATGTCAAAGGCACCCTGGTGTAATTGCTTCTCTCACTGCAGTCTATAATGGAGATATCAACCAGCGGTTTAGAAGCTGAATCCGGATCAGTAAGGGTCAGGTCAGTACTCTGACAATGTTAAGTGAGTAAGTTGAGCTGGAACTGACCAGGTTCAATGACTGTGATGTTTAACAGCTGAGTCTCCCTTGTGTAATATTCATAGAGAGCTTCTCATGCTTTAGAGTCAAGCATACTCAGACATGTTCCTCCACCATTGCTGAAAAGCGAGACTTATTGTTGAAGCACTGATTGGTTGGCAAGTCAACTCTGATTTACCAAGGTGTTGGCAATAGGAAGTTATAGGCTGAAGTAGAAAATATTGAAGGCTTGACTAAGTTCCTTTAGTTTGCAGAGAATGGGTCTCTGTGCATGAACCTAAGTTGTTTCTAGCCAGTGCCGAATGAGCCACAGTGTGATTTGGGTTGATTATCTCACTATCTCCCAAGTCACCACGCCTTGTATATGGCCCACCAGTCTGTGAGGCAATCTGGTCTGCTGACTACAAATGTCATTAGGGGGAAAACAATGGGTGCCACTTCCACTTGGAGACGGAGGAGGAGCACCTCTATTTGTCCTGAGGAGTTTGAAGGAGCATGGGTGTAAAGCTGGAAAAGAGATGGCTCATGGCGAAAGCTGACCAGTGTGTTGAATGAGAACCTTTTGCAAGGGGCAGCATCACTTCAACAGCTGAAAAACTGGCTGTCCAGGAACATGGGTAGATGAGGAGGCCATTCAGCCCTGGAGCCGGTTTCACTATTCAGTTCGATCATATCTGATCTACCATTCAACTCCATTTACCTGCCTTTCCTCCACATTGTTTGCTACCATTAGCCAACTAAAATCCATCAATCTCAGAGAGTAAGGTTTTGGATTTTCAGACAATCAGCACTGACTTCCAGTTCCGGAAGTTTCTGCCATGTACAGACCTCAGAAGTCTGCACAGAAGTAAATAAACTAGAGGGAACACTGGTCAGGACCATTGCTGGAACATTGTCAGGACTCATAGCCTTTGCAGTAGCCAGTGCCTCCAACCATTTCTTGCTAGCACCTGGATTTCTCCTCCCCCCTCATTATTCCAGTCGGAAGCCTCCAACTGGGCACCACCCTCCTGATCTGTCCACCGTCTTTCCCATCTACCTGCTCCACCCTCCTCTCACCTATCACCCTCCTATCACCTTCTCCCTCACCTACATCTACCTATCACATTCCCAGCTAACTTCCCCCCAGCCCCATCCTCATTCCCCTCCCATTTATCTCTCAGCCCCCTCGCCCACAAGCCTCATTCCTGATGAAGGGCTTGTGCCCGAAACCTCGACTCTCCTGTTCCTTGGATGCTGCCTGACCTGCTGTGCTTTTCCAGCGCCACTCTCTTGACTCTGATCTCCACCATCTGCAGTCCTCACTTTCTCCGTCCTTATCTACGGACTACGGACCCGCAGCAATGTGGTCGATACGTAACTCCCCACAGAAATGATGCAACAAGCCATTCAGCTCGAGGGCAATTAAAGATGGCCGACAAATGATGGTCTTGTCGGTGACACCTGCATCTCATGCAGGATCAAAGAAGGAGTTAAAAAAAATGGATGACAGAGAGATTGGATTAGTGCTAGCCTGGATGCCCACCCCCGCCCCCGATTCAGGGGATGGAAAGTCTCCAGTATCCTGCTGTTTTGCCTGTGATAACAACATGTTGAGAATGATAAAAAGCATCCATGCCTTGAATTCCTTTTCCTTTTCACTCACCTGCTGGTGTGTAATGCTTAGCTCAAAGTTCAAAAGTCAGTGGTAATTGTCACCATGGTGCATGTACCTCCAGCTACCAATCACAAGCCACTCGTGCTCAGCACATAAAAATATTCTTATCTTGTTGCTTTTCAGACAGACTGTCTGAAAACAAATGGTGCAGTCTCGCTTTTCTGGTTGTACAACGCACAGAGCTCAGGCAGTCAGGAATAGGAAACAAAAGCATCAAAACTTTCCAACAGACTATTCGGTCTGTTATTTCCCGTGCTGGCTAAAGGAGAGTGCTGCCAAGCTTTATCTGGGTCTGGGCTAGCGGTGAGCATCTGAGTGTTATTTCGAAATATGTTTGAGGGTTTCTGCCGCTAACCCCTGCTTTTGTCCTACCAAGGGGGTGAATTTCAGATCCTCAATGCCCTCCATGTGAAAATCCAGCATTCCCTATTGCCAATCTCGATGAGAATTAATTTGCTTATCGGATTCCCTGCAACTCACACACTGACCTGGACAACCATCATGATTTTTTTACCTTCACTGAGCCAACATTATAGCAATTCTGAGACTAACTTCACTTCGTGGACTGCAAACGTTCAGAAAGAAGATACGCAACCTTCTCCTGAGAGGAACAGATAATAAGCGGCCACACTTTCCCGAAATAGTCACAAGGCAGGAATGAGTTGACAGAAGAACTGGAATGTAGACTGAGACTGAAACCATTCAGCTGCTAGGCTCTCCCTAGGGTAGCTGAAAATGTGTTGCTGGAAAAGCGCAGCAGGTCAGGCAGCATCCAAGGAACAGGAGAATCGACATTTCGGGCATAAGCCCTTCTTCAGAAAGGGCTGAAGATTCCTGAAGAAGGGCTAATGCCTGAAACGTCGATTCTCCTGCTCCTTGGATGCTGCCTGACCTGCTGCGCTTTTCCAGCAACACATTTTCAGCTCTGATCTCCACCATCTGCAGTCCTCACTTTCTCTTCTTCCCAGGAATCCAGAACCAGAGGGCACAGGTTTAAGGTGAGAGAGGAAATAATAGCGAGCTCAGGGTCAACATTTTCGTACAGAGGGTGGTGCATGTATGGAAGAGCTGCCAGAGGAAGTGGTGGAGGCTGGTACAATGCCAACATTTAAATTGAATCTGGATGGGTATATGACGAGGAAAAGTTTAGAGGGGCTAAGTGCTGGGAAATGGGACTAGATTAGGTTGGGATATCTTGTCGGCACAGAAAGGTCTGTTTCACGCTGTACATCTCTATGACTGTCTGACTACCTTCCACATTGGTGAGAGGAGGAAGCTACAGCTGTTCTCAGGGCCTGCTGTGTCCAGTATGGAGCTGAGAATGCCTTTAGGTGCAGAGGTAATTAAGACCTAGGGTGCTACCTTCTTCCTAATGAGAATGGGGAACCAGCTTGAGTCAGGATCCAGGCTTTACAAATTACCTTTGCACTCGCCAAACACGCTCGGTCTGTCTCGGCTGGCTGCTGGGTGGTAATTAAGTTTGAAGAGAGATTGTTACCCTTTCTGTTCTGATAGCAGCAGAGTGCTTTGTGTAAAAGTTGCACACTGCACTCACCGAATCACTGAATCAAACTCAACACACTCCAGGAAAACCGTTCTAGAGAGGATGGGAACAGAGGGGAATTATAAAGTCTCTGTGCCCATGTGGCCAAGCTAATGACCTGCATCTTCATATCGTCTGCGCTTCTGTAACCCTTGCTTAACAAAAGTCTATTGGCCTTTCTTTTGAAATTTGCAACTGAGCTCTAGCCTTAACAGTTTAAAGGGTGATAGTGATGGGGGAGTTCCCCAATTTCTACTCCCCAATATATTCAGTAATGCTTCCTGATATCTTTCCTTGGAAACACTCTAGGTCGAATTTTAATGTTAACAGTTTCATGTTATCTACCAGAAGAATATTTTTCTTCTATCTGCTCTCTTAAACCATTTAAACCTAGAGTCATACACCATGGAAACAGACCCTTCAGTCCAAGTTGTCCATGCCAACTGAATTTCCCAAAAACCTGTCTCACTTGCCTGTGTTTGGCCCATATCCCTCTATTCATGTACCCATCCAAATTTCTTTGAACTGTTATACCTGTACCTGCATCTACTACTTCCTCTGGCAGTTCATTCCACATACGAACCACTGTCTTTGTGAAAAAGTGGCTCCTCAGGTCCCTTTTAAATGTTTCCCCCCTCATCTTAAAAATATGTCCCAGCACCTTTCATGCTTCATATTCAAGTTTGCTTGCCTAGGGCTACATTTCCAACCTGTCGTTGTTGTAATGAGGTCAGCCGGGTACACCTCATAGCATTTAACATGGTCCAATCAGGGAGCCCTGGCTGACATATATAAACAGGAGTGTCTTTGATCACACAGCATTGCCCTTTGGTTTGAAGGGCAGTGCTTGTCACTGGCCACTCGGGTGTTTTTTCTATCTTCCTGGTGGTGGCAATTGAATAAAGATTTGTGTACTTTGTGTCTTTCACTGTGTCTCACACCTGCACACACACACCATGGGTGCTGGGGAAAAATAAGTACTACCGTAGTTAGGCGGTAGTGTGGGGGCTAAATGAATAAAAAAAGAAAAAAAAGTCATCAGGGGAAAAAAAAATAAAAAAGAAAAAAAAAAGAAAAAAATATATAACCAGGAGGGATCACACAGCATTGCCCTGTGGTTTGAAGGGCAGTGCTTGTCACTGGCCACCCGGGTGTTAAAGAAAAAAAAAGAAAAAAAAAAAAATTTAAAAAAATAAACAGGAGTGTCAGGGGTTGTGTTCACTCTGAGGGCGCTGGATCAATGTCAAGGACTCTCCATGTGTAAATAAAGGGTGACTTGGTGATGGGATACCAGCCTCTGTGGAGTTATTTCAGTATCTTCATAGCCTCGTCAAAAAGCAAACCCAGAAAGTGCTGAAGAAACTCAGCAGGTTTAGATTACTTACAGTGTGGAAACAGGCCCTTCGGCCCAACAAGTCCACACCGCCCCGCCGAAGCGCAACCCACCCATACCCCTACCTTTACCCCTTACCTAACACTACGGGCAATTTAGCATGGCCAATTCACCTGACCTGCACACCTTTGGACTGTGGGAGGAAACCGGAGCACTCGGAGGAAACCCACGCAGACACGGGGAGAACGTGCAAACTCCACACAGTTAGTCACCTGAGGCGGGAATTGAACCCGGATCTCTGGCGCTGTGAGGCAGCAGTGCTAACCACTGTGCCACCGTGCCGTTTGGGTAACATCTCCAGAGAGAGAGAAACAGAGTTAATGTTTTGAGACCAGTATGACTCTGGCTAGTTTTGCTCCCTGTGATATATCCAGTGCTTTCTGTTCTCATGTCAGATTTCCAGCAGCATTGTGTCTTTCATAATCTGGTTCTATGAAGGACGAACCAGCACTGCACCCCCTGCGCTGAGGACCACTCTATCCGTGACAAGGTGAGGCTGCTGGAGTTTAATACTCTGATCCCTTTGTATTCCAGAAAACCCCCTGTCCCACACTCTGTAGCTTCTCCAACCAGACATTGTCAGTACAAGTACACCGGCATTCTCTGAGGGAAGACAAGCTGAACAACTCCGCACACTGCTCGCCTGTTAAATAAGATGTCGTGATTAATGCTATCAGAAGTCTTTCTAAAGCCCCAAAGCCCATCAGTGAGTCATCCTTAATCCACAATGTTTGCTAGGTCATGCATAACAAGGCAGAGCATTTAAAATGAAAAACAATTCCAACTCAAAGTCATGATTACTTGTTGCGAGGTGCAAATTGATTGAACGCAATTTTCAGCCATCAAAGTCGGAGAAAATTGGAATCATTTATCGTTGACATCGCAGTGGTCTATCAGAGGCACTGTGGTCTGCTCCAGTACCATCGAAAACAGAGAACTCCTTTTAGCCACACTTCCACTCCTTCGTTCCTGGAAACATTTCTGACAGCATTTGCCTTGTGGGGGTCCAGAACAAGCCAGCAAGCTATTTGTACAGGGCTTCACAGCCGAGACAGAGCCAGTTCTTAAACTGGAATCCAGAACCATTCCAGCCTGGCTCAGCAAACAGACAGTGAGGTCAGTGTCCTTCTACTTGCTGCTTCAAGGTCACTGCCACAATCGGACTGTGACCAGGCAAAAACAACTTGCACCCGTATTGCAATGTTAATACAGCCTTTCACAGGCCTGTCATTAATCAAATAAACGTCCAGTCCACACAGGCCAAAGGGCCTGTTTCTGTACCATGGTGTCTACGACCAAACTTCCAAAGGACACATTCTGATGGATGACCCAAAGTGTACGGCAATCTCGAAGGAGTGCCTTTAAATGGAAAGTTAGGTCGTGGTTTGGTGAGGTGTGTTCAGGGATGGTTGACTTCTTGGTTGTGTGATGCTTCTTACTCTGTCACTTGGACAATGATTGCACTAAGATTCCTTTTATTTGCATCTATATCCACAACCAAGATCTCAACACATCGTCTCCATTCTGCTTCAGACTTTTGCTTCTACCCAATGCCAATGTTTGCCATGTTACTGGGGTGGCCCTGTGGCTAGCATTGCTGCCTCACAGTGTTAGGGACTTGGGTTCAATTCCAGTCTCAGGCGACTGTGTGGAGTATGCACATTCTCCCCTGTGTCTGCCTCCAGGTTTCCTCCCACAATCCAAAGATGTGCAGGTTAGGGTGGATTGGCCATATTAAATTGCACATAGTGTTCAGGGATGTATAGGTTAGGTGCATTAGTCAGAAGTAAATATAAGGTAGGGATCTGGGTGGGTTACTCTTCATAAGTTCAGTGTGGACTTGTCTGGCCAAGGAGCCTGGTTCCACACTGTAGGAATTGATGATTTACCCAGAGATTCATTAGCTTGGCCTATTGACATACCTTCCTGCCCAGGATTCCACTACTTAAGCTAGGTTTCCTGAACTTGGTGTCATGACCCACAGTGCGGCCACAAAGTAAGATTCCAATGTCATCAGTTCTAAGATTGTTACAAAACATTGAGTCCTCCTTTGAAAGCTTGTATTTGTGTTAATGGTGGGTGTAGCCTACCTGATTGATCTTTGAGACTTGATTCTTATTCCATGTCTCAACTATCTCAAGTTTAAAGTATCTGCACATAGACTGTCTCAAAATCTGTTTGCTCCTTATCTCTAAGTAAGGGTCTTAAACTCCTTCTGAACTGTAACAATTGCTCATTTACATCTGCACGTCATAGGTTATCAAATAAAACTCACTCGTGTTTTGTCTAAGACTTCCCTTTTTGCATACTCATTCCAGACTGGGTCTAGATCAGGTCCATTATCATGATTTAATGGTATCTGCTCACACCAGGAAGGTCACTAAAGGAACTTTCTACAGTGGAGAAACTGGGTCCTGCCATCTTCATTCTAACAGTTGGGAAGTGATTGAGTACCAGAAAATAATCAATGCTAAAATGTTGTTTCTCATTACCCACACAGCTGTTTTTAAACAGGTTTCGTTATTCGGTAAGTAATTTGAAACAGGCGCATGGTAAGTCATTTTACAAGAAACCCTCCTGGTCCTTCAAATGCATATAAATAGAATCTTGTATGTGTCAGAGATATTATCCTTGGTTGGCTTGGATTTAGTTTAAAAATGTGTTGCTGGAAAAGCGCAGTAGGTCAGGCAGCAGCCAAGGAGAAGGGGAATCGACGTTTCGGGCATGAACCCTTCTTCAGGATTGAGTTTTTGCTTGCTGCCTTGATATGCTACTGTATAGAACTGAACTGTGTTTGTGACTATGCATATATAAAAATATGTTATTTTATAAATAAAATATATTTTTAAAATAAAATAAAATTTTCAAGGAAACTTCATGTGCTAATGAGTCACCAACATCCTGCTGTTGAATCCACAAACTTCCAGTTGGGAAAACAACTTAAAAACTGGTGGAAGATGAACAGGTGGGAGGGACACCTTGTTGGTACTGTTTCAGAACTACAAGGGGTTACAATGGAAGGCTCCGTCCATGTGAACGTTCCCACTGAGGGGTCAGTATCTGAGCTGGGGGTGGGTGTTGGGGAGAGGCGAAGACGGTGAGGGGTGAAGGAGCCATCATTTGCTGATTCTTCCTCTGAGGCCTGGGCACTCTCAATCATCAGACGCCGAGGAGGTGGTTTCTGGAGGACCCAGCCATGTCTCTGCTGGGACCATGGACATTGTGCAAGACCGAAGGGAGTGAAGATGTGACAGCCAGCGATTAGAAATGGTTTGCAATATACGACCCTGCGGGGTTGGTGGCGAGGGTAGGGGGGGATGTGGTTGATGTAAGGGTCAACATGGATGGGACTTGGATGGCTGTGGCATCCCTGCAGGAATATCCTGGGACTTCTACAGAGAGGTGAAAATGTGTTGCTGGAAAAGCGCAGCAGGTCAGGCAGCATCCAAGGAGCAGGAGAATCAACGTTTCGGGCATGAGCCCTTCTTCAGGAATGAGGAAAGTGTGTCCAGCAGGCTAGGATAAAAGGTAGGGAGGAGGGACTTGGGGGAGGGGCGTTGGAAATGCGATAGGTGGAAGGAGGTCAAGGTGAGGGTGATAGGCCGGAGTGGGGTGGGGGCGGAGAGGTCAGGAAGATGATTGCAGGTTAGGAAGGTGGTGCTGAGTTCAAGGGTTGGGACTGAGATAAGGTGGGGGGAGGGGAAATGAGGAAACTGGAGAAATCTGAGTTCATCCCTTGTGGTTGGAGGGTTCCCAGGCGGAAGATGAGGCGCTCTTACTCCAACCATCGTGTTGCTATGGTCTGGCGATGGAGGAGTCCAAGGATCTGCATGTCCTTGGTGGAGTGGGAGGGGGAGTTGAAGTGTTGAGCTACGGGGTGGTTGGGTTGGTTGGTCCGGGTGTCCCAGAGGTGTTCTCTGAAACGTTCCGCAAGTAGGCGGCCTGTCTCCCCAATATAGAGGAGGCCACATCGGGTGCAGTAAATGATGTGTATGGAGGTGCAGGTGAATTTGTGGCGGATATGGAAGGATCCCTTGGGGCCTTGGAGAGAAGTAAGGGGGGAGGTGTGGGCACAAGTTTTGCATTTCTTGCGGTTGCAGGGGAAGGTGTCGGGAGTGGAGGTTGGGTTCGTGGGGGGTGTGGACCCGACGAGGGAGTCACAGAGGGAGTGGTCTTTTCGGAACACTGATAGGGGAGGGGAGGGAAATATATCCCTGGGGTGGTTAGTGGTGTGGAGGGTTAGTGGTGTGTGGTGGTTAGTGGTGTGGATGGTTAGTGATGTCGGGTGTTAGTGGTGTTGGGGGTTAGTGGTGTGGGGGTTAGTGGTGTTGGTAGGTTAGTGGTGTCAGGGAGTTAGTGATGTGGGGGTTTAATGGTGTGGACGGTTAGTGGTGTGGGGGGTTAGTGGTGTTGGTGTTGGGAAGTTAGTGATGTGGGGGTTTAATCGCATGGACGGTTAGTGGTGTGGGGGGTTAGTGGCGTGGGGGGTTAGTGGTATGGATGGTTAGTGGTGTGGGGTGGTTAGTGGTGTCGGGGATTGGTGGTGTCAGGGGTTAGTGGTGTCGGGGAGTTAGTGATGTGGGGTTTAATAGTGTGGATGATTAGTGGTGTGGGGGGTTAGTGGTGTGGGGGGTCAGTGGTGTGGTGGGTTAGTGGTGTTGGTGGTTAGTGGTGTTGGGGGTTAGTGGTGTGGACAGTTAGTGTTGTCGGGGGTTAGTGGTGTGGACGGTTAGTGGTGTGAGGGTGTTAGTGGTGTGGAGGGTTAGTGCTGTGGGGGGTTAGTGGCGTGGGGGTTAGTGGTGTCGGGGGTAGTGGTGTGGAGGGTTAGTGGGGTAGAGGGTTAGTGGACTGGGGGGTTAGTGGTGTGGGGGTTAATGGTGTGGATGGTTTGTGATGTGGGGAGTTAGTGGTATGGAGGGTTAGCGGTGTGGTGGTTAGTGGTGTGGGGGGTTTAGTGGTGTGGAGGGTTAGCGGTGTGGTGGTTAGTGGTGTGGAGGATTAATGGTGTGGGGGGTTAGTGGTGTGTGTGGTTATCGGAGTGGAGGGTTAATGGTGTGGGAGGTTAGTAGTGTGGGGGGTTAATGGTGTAGAGGGGTTAGTGTTGTGTGAGTTAGTGGTGTGGGGGATTAGTGAAGTGGGGGTTAGTGGAGTGGAGGGTTAGTAGTGTTGGGGGATCAGTGACATGGGGGTTAGTGGTCTGGAGGATTAGTGGTGTGGAGAATAACTGGTGTTGTGTGAGTTAGTGGTGTCGGGGGTTAGTGGTATGGGGGGTTACTGGTGTCAGGGGGTTAGTGATGTGAAGAGTTAGTGGTGTGGTGGGTTAGTGGTGTGGATGGTTAGTGATGTCGGGTGTTAGTGGTGTTGGGGGTTAGTGGTGTGGGGGGTTAGTGGTGTTGGTGGGTTAGTGGTGTCGGGGAGTTAGTGATGTGGGGGTTTAATGGTGTGGACGGTTAGTGGTGTGGGGGGTTAGTGGTGTTGGTGTCGGGAAGTTAGTGATGTGGGGGTTTAATGGCGTGGACGGTTAGTGGCGTGGGGGGTTAGTGGCGTGGGGGGTTAGTGGTATGGACGGTTAGTGGTGTGGGGTGGTTAGTGGTGTTGGGGATTGGTGGTGTCGGGGGTTAGTGGTGTCGGGGGTTAGTGGTGTCGGGGAATTAGTGGTGTCAGAGAGTTAGTGATGTGGGGTTTAATAGTGTGGATGGTTAGTGGTGTGGGGGGTCAGTAGTGTGGTGGGTAAGTGGTGTTGGTGGTTAGTGGTGTTGGGGGTTAGTGGTGTGGACGGTTAGTGGTGTGAGGGTGTTAGTGATGTTGGGTGTTAGTGGTGTGGACGGTTAGTGGTGTGAGGGTGTTAGTGATGTCGGGTGTTAGTGGTGTCGGGGGTTAGTGGTGTGGGGGTTTAATGGTGTGGACGGTTAGTGGTGTGGGGGGTCAGTAGTGTGGTGGGTAAGTGGTGTTGGTGGTTAGTGGTGTTGGGGGTTAGTGGTGTGGACAGTTAGTGTTGTCGGGTGTTAGTGGTGTGGACGGTTAGTGGTGTGAGGGTGTTAGTGATGTCGGGTGTTAGTGGTGTGGACGGTTAGTGGTGTGAGGGTGTTAGTGATGTCGGGTGTTAGTGGTGTCGGGGGTTAGTGGTGTGGGGGTTTAATGGTGTGGACGGTTAGTGGTGTGGGGGGTTAGTGGTGTTGGTGTCGGGAAGTTAGTGATGGGGGTTTAATCGCGTGGACGGTTAGTGATGTGGGGAGTTAGTGGCGTGGGGGTAAGTGGTATGGACAGTTAATGGTGTGGGGTGGTTAGTGATGTCGGGGATTGGTGGTGTCGGGGGTTAGTGGTGTCGGGGAGTTAGTGGTGTCGGGGAGTTAGTGGTGTTGGTGGTTAGTGGTGTTGGGGGTTAGTGGTGTGGACAGTGAGTGTTGTCGGGGGTTAGTGGTGTGGACGGTTAGTGGTGTGAGGGTGTTAGTGGTGTGGAGGGTTAGTGCTGTGGGGGGTTAGTGGCGTGGGGGTTAGTGGTGTTGGGGGTAGTGGTGTGGAGGGTTAGTGGGGTGGAGGGTTAGTGGACTGGGGGGTTAGTGGTGTGGGGGTTAATGGTGTGGATGGTTTGTGATGTGGGGAGTTAGTGGTGTGGAGGGTTAGCGGTGTGGTGGTTAGTGGTGTGGGGGTAAGTGATGTGGTGGGTTTAGTGGTGTGGGGGGTTAGTGGTGTGGTGGTTAGTGGTGTGGAGGATTAATGGTGTGGGGGGTTAGTGGTGTGTGTTGTTATCGGAGTGGAGGGTTAGTGGTGTGGGAGGTTAGTAGTGTGGGGGGTTAATGGTGTAGGGGTGTTAGTGTTGTGTGAGTTAGTGGTGTGGGGGATTAGTGGTGTGGGGGTTAGTGGTGTGGGGGATTAGTGGTGTGGGGGTTAGTGTTGTGGGGGTTGGTGATGTGAGGGGTTGGTGGCGTGGAGGGTTAGTGGTGTGGGGGTAAATGGTGTGGGTGGTTAATGGTGTGTGGGATTAGTGGAGTGGGGCGTTAGTGGTGTGTGGGGTTAGTGGAGTGGGGCGTTAGTGGTGTGGGGGGTTAGTGGTGTGAAGGGTTTGTGGTGTGGGGCGTTAGTGGTGTGGAGGGTTAGTGGTATGTGGGTTAATGGTGTGAGCGTTAGTGGTGTGGGGGGTTAATGGTGTGGGCGGTTAGTGGTGTCGGACGTTAATGGTGTCGGGAGTTAGTGGTGTGGAGGGTTTGTGGTGGGGAGGGTTACTGGTGTGGGGTGGTTAATAATTGGGGGTTTAGTGGTATGGGGGGGTTAGTGGTGTGGAGGGTTAGTGGTGTGGGGCGGTTAGTGGCGTATGGGGTTAGTGGTGTGGTGGGCTAGTGGTGTGGTGGGTTAGTGGTGTGGGTGGGTTGGTGGTGTGAGGTGGTTAGTGGTGTCAGGGGTTAGTGGTGTGGGGGGTTAGATGTGTGGAGGGTTAGTGGTGTGGGGCGTTAATGGTGTCAGGGGTTAGTGGTGTGGAGGGTTAGTGGTGTGGGGCGGTTAGTGGCGTATGGGGTTAGTGGTGTGGTGGGCTAGTGGTGTGGTGGGTTAGTGGTGTGGGTGGGTTGGTGGTGTGAGGTGGTTAGTGGTGTCAGGGGTTAGTGGTGTGGGGGGTTAGATGTGTGGAGGGTTAGTGGTGTGGGGCATAATTGGTGTGGGCGGTTAGTGGTGTTGGGCGTTAATGGTGTCAGGGGTTAGTGGTGTGGAGGGTTAGTGGTGTAGGGGGGTTAGTGTTGTGTGAGATAGTCGTGTGAGGGGTTAGTGGCATGGAGGGTTAGTGTTGTGGAGGGTTAGTGGTGTGGGGGTTAATGGTCTGGGGGTTAATGGTGTGGGCGTTAATGGTGTGGGGGGGTTAGTGGTGTGGGCGGTTAGTGATGTTGGGCGTTAATGGTGTCGGGAGGGTTACTGGTGTGGGGTGGTTAGTAATTGGGGGTTTAGTGGTATGGGCGGGTTAGTGGTATGGGGGTTTAGTGGTGTGGTGTGTTAGTGGTGTGGGTGGGTTAGTGGTGTGAGGTGGTTGGTGGTGTCAGGGGTTAGTGGTGTGGGGGGGTTAGTGGTATGGGGGGGTTTGTGGTGTGGAGCATTAGTGGTGTGGAGGGTTAGTGGTCTGGGGGTTAATGGTGTGGGCGTTAGTGGTGTGGGGGGGTTAGTGGTGTGGGGGTTAGTGGTGTGGGGGGTTAGTTGTGTGGAGGTTTAGTGGTGTGGGGATTTTTTTGGTTCCCTTTTTGCTCGTGGCGGCACGGTGGCACAGTGGTTAGCTCTGCTGCCTCACAGCGCCAGAGACCCGGGTTCAATTCCCGACTCAGGCGACTGACTGTGTGGAGTTTGCACGTTCTCCCCGTGTCTGCGTGGGTTTCCTCCGGGTGACCCGGTTTCCTCCCACAGTCCAAAGATGTGCAGGTCAGGTGAATTGGTCATGCTAAATTGCCCGTAGTGTTAGGTAAGGGGTCGATGTCGATGTCGATGTCGATGTCGATGTCGATGTCGATGTCGATGTCGATGTCGCTTCGGCGGGGCGGTGTGCACTTGTTGGGCCGAAGGGCCTGTTTCCACACTGTAAGTAATCTAATCTAATCTAGTGGTGTGGGGGGGTTAGTGGTGTGGGGGGGGTTAGTGGTGTTGGAGGGTTAGTGGTGTGGGGGTTAGTGGTGTGGGGGGGTTAGTGGTTTGGGGTGGTTAGTGGTGTGGTGGGGTTTAGTGGTGTGTACGGTTAGTGGTGTGGGGGGTTAGTGGTGTGGGGGTTTATTGGAGTCGGGGGTTAGTGGTCTGGGTGGGTTTGTGGTGTGGTGTGGTTAGTGGTGTCGGGGGTTAGTGGTGTGGGGGTTAGTGGTGTGGGGGTTTGGTGGCATGGAGAGTTAGTGTTGTGGAGGATTAGTGGCGTGGGGGGTTAGTGGTCTGGAGGATTAGTGGTGTGGGGGGTTAGTGGTGTGGATGGTTAGTGGTGTGGTGGGTTAGTGGTGTGGAGGGTTAGTGGTGTCAGGGGGTTAGTGGTGTGGATGGTTAGTGGTGTAGGGTGGTTATTGGTGTGGGGTGGTTAGTGGTGTGGGGGCTTATTGGTGTGGGGTGGTTAGTGTTGGGGGGTTAGTGGTGTGGCGGATGCTAGTGGTGTGGGGGATTAGTGGTGTGGAGGGTTAGTGGTGTGGTGTGGTTAGTGGTGTGGAGGTTTAGTGGTGTGGGGGTATATTGGTGTGGAGGGTTAGTGGTGTGGGGTGGTTAGTAATTGGGGGGGTAAGTGGTATTGGGGGGTTAGTGGTGTGGGAGTTTAGTGGTGTCGGGGGTTAGTGGTGTGGGGTGGTTAGTGGTGTGGAGGATTAGTGGTGTGGGGCGGTTAGTAGTGTAGGGGGTTTAGTGGTGTGTGGTGGTTAGTGGTGTCGGGGTGGGTTAGTGCTGTGGGGGTGTTAGTGGTGTGGGGGGTTATTGGTGTGGGCGGATAGTGGTGTCGAGCGTTAATGGTGTCGGGAGTTAGTGGTGTGGAGGGTTAGTGGATGGGAGGGTTACTGGTGTGGGGTGCTTAGTAATTGGGGGGTTAGTGGTATGGGGGGGTTAGTGGTGTGGAGGGTTTGTGGTTTGGGGCGGTTAGTGGTGTAGGGGGTTAGTAGTGTGGTGGGTTAATGGTGTGGGTGGGTTAGTGGTGTGAGTGGTTAGTGGTGTAGGGGGTTAGTGGTGTGGTGGGTTAATGGTGTGGGTGGGTTAGTGGTGTGAGTGGTTAGTGGTGTCAGGGGTTAGTGGTGTGGGAGGGTTAGAGGTTTGGAGGGATAGTGGTGTGGAGGGTAATTGGTGTGGAGGGTTAGTGGTGTGGGTTGGTTAGTGGTGTAGGGGCTTAGTAGTGTTGGGGGTTAGTGGTGTGGGTGGGTTAGTGGTGTGAGGTGGTTAGTGGTGTCGGGGGTTAGTGGTGTGGGGGGGGTTAGTGGTGTGGGAGTTTAGTGGTGTCGGGGGTTAGTGGTGTGGGGTGGGTTAGTGGTATGGGGGGTTAGAGGTGTGGAGGGTTAGTGGTGTAAGGTGGTTAGTGGTGTCGGGGGTTAGTGGTGTGGGGTTGGTTAGTGGTGTGGGGGGGGTTAGAGGTGTGGAGGGTTAGTGGTGTGGGGGTTATTGGTGTGGGCGGTTAGTGGTGTCGGGCGTTAATGGTGTCGGGGGTTAGTGGTGTGGAGGTTTAGTGGCATGTGGGGGTTAGTGGTGTGGGGGTTTTGTGGTGGGCGGGGTTGGTGGTGTGGGGGTGTTAGTGGTGTGGAGGGTTAGTGGTGTGGAGGGTTAGTGGAGTGGGTGGTTAGTGGTGTGGGGGTTAGTGGTGTGGACGGTTAGTGGTGTGGGGGGTTAGTGGTGTGGACGGTTAGTGGTGTGGAGGGTTAGGTGTATGGGGGGTTAGTGGTATGGAGGGTTCGTCATGTGGAAGGTTAGTGGTGTGGGGGATTAGTGTTGTGGTGTGTTAGTGGTATGGGGCTTAGTGGTGTGGAGGGTTAGTGGTGTGGGGGGTTAGTGGTATGGAGGGTTTGTTGTGTGGAAGGTTAGTGGTGTGGGTGGTTAGTGCTGTGGTGTGTTAGCGGTGTGAGGCTTAGTGGTGTGGGGGGGTTAGTGGTGTGGAGGGTTAGTGGAGTCAGGGAGTTAGTGATGTGGAGGGTTAGTGGTCTGGAGGGTTAGTGGTGTGGAGGGTTAGTGGTGTGGAGGGTTAGTGGTGTAGGGGTTAGTGGTGTGGGGGGTTAGCGGTGTGGGGGTTAGTGGTGTGGAGGGTTAGTGGTGTGGAGGGTTAGTGGTCTGGAGGGTTAGTGGTGTGGAGGGTTAGTGGTGTGGAGAGTTCGTGGTGTGGGGGGTTACCTCAATACAGTGACAAGCTTGGTTACGTCAAGCAGTGCAGGCAGATCATAGCAAACAGGGTCATACAGATCAAAGCAAGGAATATCAGTTTACAGCTGCACAGGAGTTGAACTAACCAAGATCACCGCGAGCATGATCAATGTTATTTGAATTTAGAAAGGTCCATCCAACGGTCTAAGAACAACAGGGAAGAAGTGGCTCTTGGTGCGTGTGTTCAAGCTTCTGTATCTTCTGCCTGCGGGAAGAGGTTGTTGGACAGCATTACTGGGGTGGGTGGGGTTTTGATGATGTTGTCAGCCTTTCCACAGCAACGACAAATGTAAATGGAGTCCATGGATGGGAGGTTGGCTTCCGTGATGGTCTGGGCTATGCTCACAACCTCTGTAGTTTCTTATGGTCCTGGGCAGAGCAGTTGCTGTACCTGGTCATTTTGCACCTGGATTGATTGCTTACCATGGTGCAGCTGTAAGAGTTGGTGAGTGTCCTCATGGACACATTACATGAGGACCAAGAGGCATTGTTGTGCCTTCTTGAGCATCACATCTACGTGGGAAGAGACAGGACGCTGGTTATTGTCAGTCCAAGGAACTTGTTGCTCTCAGCCCTCTACATCTTTGCTCCCTTGATGTAGCTGGCAGTATATCCTTCCTTACCTTGTGTCCAAACTCCTCATAAGTTTGAAGACTCCCACAAAATCTTCTCTTAGCCTTCCCTAGAGAGAAGCACCTTCGCTTCCCTACCTTCTAACGTGTGACTGAAGTTCTCCATCCCTGATACTTTTCCAGTAGACTTCTTCTATGCAGTCTCTCAAACTTCAAGATCGGTCCTGATGTGAGGAGCTCGATTTTGAACACGGTGTTTATTCCTGGTCTCCCTGCCATAGGGAAAAACGTTGTTAAACTTGAAAGGATGCAGAAAAGGTTTGCAAGTATGTTGTCAGGGTCGGAGGGTTTGAGCTATTGGGAGAGGCTGAACAGGTTGGGGCTTTATTCCCTGGACTGTTGGAGGTTGAGAATTGATCTTTATAAAATCATGAAGGACAGGGATAGGGTGAATTTCCCAGGGCAGGGGATTCCAAAACTAGAGGGCATAGGTTAAAGGTGAGAGGGGAAAGATTTAATAAAATCATGAAGGGTTTCGATAGGGTGAATGGCAGGTGTCTTCCTTTAGGGTGGGGGATTTCAAGAATAGGGGGTATATTTTTAAGGTGAGAGGAACATTTTAAAAAGACATGAGGGGGAACGTTTATTACACTGAAAATAATTTGAGTGTGGAATGAACTCCCGGAGGGATTGATGGATGCAGCTACAGTCAGAACACATGAATAAGAAATGTTTGAAAGGATGTGGGTCAAGTGCAGATAGGCAGAGCTAGTTTAGTTTGGGATTATGGTCGGCATGGACTGGTTGGACCAAAGGGTCTGGTTCTGTGCTCGATGACTCTACTCCAGTAAGTCAGTTCAGTACTTTATAAAGTTGTGGTAACTGCAGGAAAATAGGACTGCAAGGCCTAGCTGATTGTCCTCAAAGAGATCACTGGAGGTCTGCACCAAATGATTCTGTTGAAGACTGATCCCAAATGTAGGCTGACAGGCTAGGGGCGTTCTGCAGCAGTTGCAGTACTGAAGACCCTTTGCTCTCCCTTTCTTGGATGCTATTGTCCTTCGATCAGTTACATCCTCCTTTCCAATAAAGCCTCACGTTCTCACTTGGCCCCACCCTCCCCCAACAAAATTATTTTCTCCTTCTACTCACTCTTTTCCCTCTCAGTCACTCAAAACTCTTGCTCCAATCAACTTGCCTTCATGATTACGGTGGGTGGTTCAGAGTTGCACCAAGTTTGGGTAGAATGTGAATGGGCTGCCGTGATGCAAAGGCCAGGAAGTCTTTGGAATATGCATCATGTTAAAGTTTATTGTGAAGGAACAGGAGTGTGGGCTCAAACAATGGTTAAGACTTTCAATGAAATCTGGAATATAGTCCAAAGTGCATTGTGCAATAAATCAGTGTGGAACTAAGACATATTTGGGATTTTGCACTTCCAGTCAGTCAGCTGTCCTGTGCTCAATGGTCAGTTCATTAAAGTTGAGCTGGACACCTATAGTGTCCCAGGCAAAATTGAATACTGCAGATACTGGAGATTAGAGTCAAGAGTGTGGTGCTGAAAAAGCACAGCAGGTCCAGGCAGCATCCGAGGAGCAGGAAAATCGATATTTCGGGCAAAAGCCTTTCATCAGACCATTTAGAGAGCTCTGGATTTTTCTTTCATTTGTATAAGTATTGCTGCTAATGCTGGTATCCATCCTTAATTGCCCTAAAACTTAGCTTGTTTAGCCATTTCGGGTGGGTGAGCAGTTAACAGTTGACCACATTGCTGTGGATCTGAAGTCACGTGCAGGCTAGATCAGGTAAGGACTGCATTTTGGCCTTTCTTAAAATGTTTTGGTGAGCCAGAGGAGTTTTTCCAACAGAAAATGATAATTACATGGTGCCTACTGCAGCTAAACCAAATCTGCACCTCCCAGTGTCTGCCACTATCCATTTAAAGCACAGAAGTCCATAGTCAAGAAAAAGACTTCCTGGTCCAACTAGAAGAGGCTTTTTTTATTGAACAAAAATAATTTATTGCTTCTCAGCAACTAGTTAGAGTTCAGGTTGATATGATCGATATTGTTGTAGAGACTATGAGGGAGGGCTTGGATGTTATGAAGGCCTTACATACTGCCTTAAATATTTTGAAGGACTGTTTGGTCTGGCATCTATGTCTTAATATAACACCTATAAGACCAGAAGTCTAAACTCTGTGGCCACACATGGAAGCCAAGGTCAGAGAGGAAGAATCCAAAAGGAGGAAGTGCTGAAGAAAAGGCCAGACGCATAGCAAACCACACATGCTCTTTGACCTTAGATTGAGGTGAAAAACCAAACATTATTTACATCCACCACTGAGCAGTCAATGAGTTGCAAAATGGGAAAATGCAACAGTACCACAGAGCTTCAAGCCAATACCAATTCCAGGGCTGTGTTGAGAGTATGGTGCTGGGAAAGCACAGCAGTCCAGGCAGCATCCAAGGAGCAGGAGAATCGATGTTCTGGGCATAAGCCCTTCATCAGGAACAGTCCGGAACTGACTGATCAGCATTTGCAGTCCTCACTTTCTGCCATTCCAGGGTTGTGGAAGAATGGTGGAATGATCACCACGTTTCCGGAACCTTCAGCAACTGTAAAAGGACTGCAGCAGGCTCAGGTGTGGGACGGCTGGAAGAAATATTTGGCTCGGCATTAAATGGCCTTAAGGTTAAACAGAAAGGATCATGGCCATCAGCTAAGTCCTTCACTCTATACAAATCACAATTGTCACGGATTGTGTTGACGAAACAGAAGGATGGATAGGACATCATGATCTTGCAACTAAGGCCAGAAAGCCTTCAGTGCATATTTTAGTATCCATCATTTTGGAATAGGCCAAAATTTAACAAATAGAGGCCGAAGACATGGAAATCCAAAGAGAAAACAAACAAAGAGTGTCAATTATTGCCAATGAGCAAGACGTAGACAATTCTGCAGTCAGGGAAAGGGGTGTGTATCAAAACTGGTAACAAGAAGCTACTGTTGTTGAGAAAATAGACCAACCTATCAAGAGTGCAGAAAAGATTTACTAGGATGCTATCTGGACTGAAAAGCTTGTGTTATGTTGTATTGTAGGAGAAAGTGAGGACTGCAGATGCTGGAGATCAGAGCTGAAAAATGTGTTGCTGGAAAAGCGCAGCAGGTCAGGCAGCGTCCAAGTAGCAGGAGAATCGACGTTTCGGGCATGAGCCCTTCTTCAGGAATGAGGAAAGTGTGCCCAGCAGGCTACGATAAAAGGTAGGGAGGAGGGACTTGGGGGAGGGGCGTTGGGAATGCGGTAGGTGGAAGGAGGTTAAGGTGAGGGTGATAGGCCGGAGTGGGGGTGGGGGCGGAGAGGTCAGGAAGAAGATTGCAGGTTAGAAAGGTGGTGCTGAGTTCAAGGGTTGGGACTGAGACAAGGTGGAGGGAGGGGAAATGAGGAAACTGGAGAAATCGGAGTTCATCCCTTGTGGTTGGAGGGTTCCTAGGCGGAAGATGAGGCGCTCTTCCTCCAGCCGTCGAGTTGCTACGGTCTGGCGATGGAGGGGCGGGGCTCAAGGGCGGAGGAGTGGGAAGTGGAGGAGATGCGGTGGAGAGCATCGTCGACCACGTCTGGGGGTAAATTGCAGTCTTTGAAGAATAAGGCCATCTGGGTTGGTCTTTGAAGAAGACCCAGATGGCCTCCTTCTTCAAAGACCGCAACTTCCCCCCAGACGTGGTCGACGATGCTCTCCACCGCATCTCCACCACTTCCCGCTCCTCCGCCCTTGAGCCCCGCCCCTCCAATCGCCACCAGGACAGAACCCCACTGGTCCTCACCTACCACCCCACCAACCTCCAGATACATCGTATCATCTGTCGTCTTTTCCACCACCTCCAAACGGACCCCACCACCAGGGATATATTTCCCTCCCCTCCCCTATCAACGTTCTGAAAAGACCACTCTCTCCGTGACTCCCTCGTCAGGTCCACACCCCCCACCAACCCAACCTCCACTCTCGGCACCTTGCCTTGCAACTGTAAGAAATGCAAAACTTGCGCCCACACCTCCCCCCTTACTCCCCTCCAAGGCCCCAAGGGATTCTTTCATATCTGCCACAAATTCACCTGCACCTCCACACACATCATTTATTGCATCCGCTGCACCCAATGTGGCCTCTTCTATATTGGGGAGACAGACCACCTACTTGCGGAACATTTCAGAGAACACATCTGGGACACTTGGATCAACCAACCCAACCACCCCGTGGCTCAACACTTCAACTCCCCCTCCCACTCCACCAAGGACCTGCAGGTCCTTGGACTCCTACATCGCCGACCGTAGCAACACGACGGCTGGAGGAAGAGCGCCTCATCTTCCTCCTAGGAACCCTCCAGCCACAAGGGATGAACTCAGATCTCTCCAGTTTCCTCATTTCCTCTCCCCCCACCTTGTCTCAGTCAAATCCCTCGAACTCAGCACTACCTTCCTAACCTGCAATTTCTTCCTGACCTCTCCGCCCCCACCCCCACTCTGGCCTATCACCCTCACCTTAACCTTTTTCCACCTATCGCATTTCCAACGCCCCTTCCCCAAGTCCCTCCTCCCTACCTTTTATCTTAGCCTGGTGGACACACTTTCCTCATTCCTGAAGAAGGGCTCATGCCCGAAACGTCGATTCTCCTGCTCCTTGGATGCTGCCTGACCTGCTGCGCTTTTCCAGCAACACATTTTCAGCTCTCCCAGTCATTGACATCTATTTTGCATATCTTGTGAGAAGCCTTTAGGGAGTCTTTCATACACCTCCCTTGTCCTTATGTTATCTGAGTGACTTCCTTGATCTGGCGCAAAGATGATTCGCTTTGTTAGTCGGAACTCAGACATCCCAAGCACGTGGCTGACCCAGCAGTGATGATTGTGGCCTTGTTGCTGGTGCTATTGACTCCTGCCAGCCCAACAAAGGAAATGCTCACTCATTCATTCATTCCCTGTGGGATCTTGCTGTGTGCTTTGGGGCTGTAATTTGTAACTTGCGTTTCAAATTTGAGTTGACGTGGGAGAGCTCAAAGACAAGATGCAAGGATTCACTGGCGAATGGGATCAGGCGACTGTGGTCTTTAGTTTCAGCAGAAGTGACAGGAAGATACAGAGTCATAGAGATATACAGCACGGAAACAGACCCTTCGGTCCAACCCGTCCGTGCCGACCAGATATCCCAACCCAATCTAGTCCCACATGCCAGCGCCCGGCCCATATCCCTCCAAACCCTTCCTATTCATGTACCCATCCAGATGCCTTTTAAATGCTGTAATTGAATAACCTCCACCACTTCCTCTGGCAGCTCATTCCATACACGTACCACCCTCTGAGTGAAAAGGTTGCCCCTTAGGTCTCTTTTATATCTTTCCCCTCTCACCCTAAACCTATGCCCTCTAGTTCTGGACTCCCCCGCCCCAGGGAAAAGACTTTGTCTATTTACCCTATCCATGCCCTTCATGATTTTATAAACCTCTATAAGGTCACCCCTCAGCTTCCGACACTCCAGGGAAAACAGCCCCAGCCTGTTCAGCCTCTCCCGATAGCTCAAACCCTCTAGCCCTGGCAACATCCTTGTAAATTTCTTCTGAACCCTTTCAAGTTTTACAATCTTTCCTATAGCAGGGAGACTAGCGTTGCACAGAGTATTCCAAAAGTGGCTAACCGATGTCCTATACAGCTGCAACATGACCTCCCACCTCCTGTACTCAAAACTCTGAACAATAAAGGAAAGCATACCCTCATACTTTATTATGTCTTGAGTTTAAAATTACTTCAGTTCAATGTAAATTCTGTGAACTTTTTAATGTTGTTTAATCGGTGCTTTAATCTGTGAACTGGATCTGGTTGATAATTTTCTGTCAAAATAATGAGGTAACTATTGACAGTAAATGTTAGTGACGCAAAGTTAATGACTAGATTATTAATCCAGAGATGCAGGTAATGTTATGGGGAGCCAGGTTCAAATGCTGCCATGGCAGAGGGTGGAATTTGGATTCAATGAAACATAATCTGGAATACAACAATGACTATCCATGACTTTTGGGAAAAACATGTCTGCTTCACTAAAATCCTTAAAAAAAGCAAATGGCCATTGTTGCTTAGTCTGGCCTCCATATGACTCCAGATCCACTGTAATGTGGTTGACTCTTAACTGCCCTCTGGGTAATTAGGGATGGGCAATAAATGCTGCCCTAGCAAGCGATGTCCACATTTTGTGAAAGAATTATAAAAATCATAGTCAGGACATAATTATCACACCATTAAATGGTACTCTGAGAGGGAGGTGTAAAATTCAGCCCTCTCAGAGACTGCCAAATGTGTTGTGCACTCCATGTATGTCCAGAATATGTTTTTATGATTCTGTCACAGAATGTAGGCATTGCTGTTTGGGTCAGTTTTCATTGTCCATTGCTAGTTGCCCACTCGCACTGCTGTGGATCTGGAGTTAGCAAGCAGCTGAGAAACATAACATTGGACTTGACATCTTGGCTGTCCCCATTAATGGCCCTTAAGGACTTCTTCCCATCTTTGCTGTCACTTCCATCATGGCATGCAATGGCCAGTGCCAAGAGGGTGTGCTTGGCAAACTTTGCTGCCCCTAGAGGGGTGTTGAACTCCTGCATGGGTCTGGTCACCCACAGGACCTTCTACTCTCTGGGCTTCCTCTTGTCTCCCTCTCCCCTCAACCCAAGGCCTGTCCTGCCTGGACTCCTCCGCTCACTCACTCACTTGTCCTTGCTCAGAAGTCCTGAGGAAACACTCTTTTCCTGCACGGAATGGAGAAGCTAGGTGTGCTGAGCAGTTCCAAGATTTTCTCTTTTGTGGATTAGATACCCTGCAGGTTCTCCTCTTTACCCTAATCCCAGGTGCCTGGCTTCCTTTCACCACACCCAGATCCATCTGCACTTCCATCAGCCTCGGTGAAATGCCCTTTCACCCACAGAAGCTGCAGGGGAAAAGCCTTACGAACAACCTCCCATTCTCTTCCTGTTGCAAGAAAACCCAGCCCGTTTGTAAGCCACTGATGTAGGTTGGAACAGGAGATCCTGTGATGCAGAGCTCTGGATTCAGGTCTTATCCCAGGCACAAGGACTTAGATACAGGTCTGAGGGCTAAAGGGATCAAAGGGTGTGTGGAGAAAGCAGGAACAGGATCCTGAGTTGGATGATCAGCCATGATACCACTGAATGGGGAAAATTCTTCTGCTCTTACTTTGCATACCCCTTTGGCCATGAAAGTTGCCTTCATGATAAGGCCAGGTAAACTGATTATCGGTCTGTAAATCATTCCAGCACACCTACCAAAAAGATAGGGAGAAATTCCTGAAAAGATGATCAGAACCTTTACTTTCAGCTTCACGGCTCTGGGCTACAAAACGCATGTAAAGGCCGAAGTTGCTAAGCAACCGAGACTCCTTGGTGTCACAGGTATCACCAACAGTTCCACTCCTATCCTAGGTGAGGCAGATTCAGGAGGGGGCAGCATCATTGTCTGCACTCAGGTCTGGGCACAGAACTGAGCAGGAATTCAGTCTGAGAGGCCAGAGTCTGGAGCTGAACCTCAACCGGGCTTCAGCCTGAAACAGAGTTCAACTCTGAAGTCATTGCATTTTTGTCCCATAATTTTCAGGAGAGTTTGGAAATTCAGGCTAATGTTAGGACTGTACCCAGCCGGTGTCCAGGCTTCTTGAGTGTTACTGGAGCTGTACCCATCCAGGCCAGTGGGAGGTATTCCACCACACTCCTGACTTGTGCCTTGTAGATGTCGTACAGGCTTTGGGGAGTCAGGAGATGAGTCACTCAGAATATAACCAAGAGAAGGAAACCGTAGTCTGAATATAGCCTGAATTATATCATCCGTGTGGACACAAGCCATTCAGCCCATCATGTCCACACCATCCCACCCAGACTTGCCCTCCCCAACAATATCCCTGTAACCCTACATTTCTCATAAAGAATCCACCTAGCTGCACATCTTTGGGAGAAAACAAAAGCACCCAAGCAAACCCTGGGTGTGCATACAAACACCATACACTCACCCAAGGATGGAGATTGAACCAGGGTCCTTGGAGGGGCAAGGCTGCAATGCTAACCATTGAGCCACTGCAGGATTCCTAGCCTCTAACCTGTTTCTTGTAGCTCCTCTATTTATATGGCAAATCCTATTGAGTTCTTGCAAGATAACTGTGAGAGGGTACAGAGAGTGAATTGTGAAGGGGTGGGTCCATTAGGATGCCAGGAAAGGATTACTTCAGAAAGACGAGCAGATTGCATGGAATAATTATGAAGGTGCTTTACAAGCATGTGAAGAGCAGTTAAAGAAATGGTTGGATCACTCAGAGAAAAAGGAAGGAGTGAATGATTTTATTATCAAATATATCTGGGAAGATACAGCGAAACATAATTTGTCATCCGACGCCATAAAGCGTAAGTATGGAGGATGAAAGGTAAAGAAATATATTAAATAAACATTTTTTTCTTATAGTATAGAATTATTACTGCATTGTCATGAATCTTTGAAGAATTTGAAGCATTTGTGACCTTGATCAGATCTAATGAGACTCCAGGAGTCTCACTGTTGGTGAGATTACTTTTTTATTTAACATTCTGCTGACTATTCACACTATTCAGCTTAGCATAAGGTTCTACACAGAATCATTTCTCCCCAGAGTGTGCTGGCATGTGTTAGCTTACGTCACAACTGATGTGAGCTATTGCAATGTTTGAGTACTAACCCTTTACTCAACTGTTTATGCATTTAAGGAGGCAATTCATTCTCTCTTATTACCTCCCTGCAAGTGCAGCTCAGCTAATCCCAACTCCCTCACCCCATCCCTATAGCCCTGTAACTTTTTGTTTAAATTTCTGATGATTTATCCCAATCCCCTTTTGAAAATGGCCATTGAGTTTGTCTCAACCTCAGGCTGAAGCAGGGCAACTGACATCCAACCCACACACTGTGTTAAAATAGAAGTTTTTATGGATGGCTGAAATTAGAATGTTACCTGTCCTCTAGGACACAAGCCTGTGGGTAACTGTAGAGGAAGACTTGGATTGGAAAGAATGAATGACCAACTTAAGGTGGATGAGTCATTGTACCTTTGGCCTTTGGAAGGAGCCAGAGAGTTGCAAGCTATCATCCAGTCACAATCTTTCAAACCTTGCTAGAGCTGTTCATTGTGCTGTGGAACTGGACAGTAGCTGTTACAAGATTGCTAGCCCAGAAAGTATAAATTAGATAACTTTAGCATCAACTGTGAAAAAAAATACTTTGAATCTACATTACAACAGTGACTGATGCCAAGAATGGACACGTACCCATTCTTTCTAGAACTCTGCTACATTTGATATATATGCCCAGGAGACACAGAAACAGAGAAAATAGGTGTAGGTGTAGGCCATTTGGAATCCAAGCCGGCACCACCATTGAATATGATCACAGCTGATAATACAATCTCAATATCCCCTTCCCACTTTCTATCCGTACCCTTGATCCCTTTAGCCACAAGGGCCATGTCTAGCTCCCTCTTGACTATATCTGATTAACTGCCCCCAACAACTTTCTGTAGGAGAGAATTCCACAGGCTTACAATTCTCTGAGTGAAGAAATTTTTCCTCATCTCAGTCCTGAATGGCCTTCCAATATTCTCTGAGTGTGACCCCAAGTTCTGGATTTTCCCAACATTGGGAACATTCTGCCCAGTCCCATTAGGATTTTAATTTCTTTCAATGAGATACCCTCTCATTCCTCTGAATTGCAAGCCAGTCAGTCTAGTCTTTCCTCATCTGTCAGTCCTGCCATCCCGGGAATTGGTCTGGTGGACCTTCACGGCACTCCTACAATAGCTGTGTTTCCCATTTCTGCTTCGGATGGAATGGCAAGAATCTGGAAGAGATGGAGTATTGTTGGGTGGGAGGATTCTTGTGGGTAGTGACAATTAGCCCAAGTACTGATCAGAAGATCAAGGCTCAGTGGCTGTAGGCTGAGGGAATATAACAGCATAGAGAGAAAAGTAGTCAATGGTTGGATCACATAATGGCTAGTGTTTGTACTGGAGAATGCTGGGAATGATACTTCCTCACTTGTTTTTCTGTTCAGATCCATCCTTCACTTCGGTCACTCAGCACCGTGCATTGCTGAGAACATTTCTTGGCTAGTGTTTTCTTCCCTTTTCACATCAGACAATCCATTTTGACATTCGTTTGGAGGAAAGCCACCAATAATTAGCATGTGCACCCAATTCAATAAACTTGGCCTTCATGATCATGTAGCGGCAAATTGAATCATGGGTAACTGCAGTTGCTGGCAATTAACTGCATTCAGTATAAATACAGGGGACAAGAAATGAGTCAAAATCAGTGATTCCATGTGGCCTATGTTGGGTTCATGGAATTATGAATAATTCAGACCACCTTGCTTCTCTTTGAGTTAGAAATGAATACAAAATGGTATTTGCATCAGAGAACGTACCTCTCTCAAAAAAACACCCTCCCCCCCCGACATGAGGAGAAGTCATTACTTGCACACAATGGAATGTTTATAATTATTTGCCAAGGACTGTCCCTTATTATGATTCTTTCCTCTTTATAAATCCACCTCAAAGCCTGCTGATGATTGATGGTATGACCCCAACCATGTTGAAGACTGGACAATGCAGAAGTAGGTACTGCAGACGCTGGAGATCAGAGTCAAGATTAGAGGCGTGCTGGAAAAGCAGAGCAGGTCAGGCAGATTCTGAGGAGCAGGAAAATCGATGTTTCTGGCAAACGTCGATTTTCCTGCTCCTCAGAATCTGCCTGACCTGCTCTGCTTTTCCAGCACGCCTCTTATCCTGAAGCCTGGAAGAGTCAGTTCCCAGAGCAATATCTGGCTCTAACTTTATTTTATTTTTAAGTTGTGGCAGTCACTTAAGAAGCACTCTCTCAAGTGGCCTCTTTAAAGAATAAAATTTTTATTTATCAGCAGAAAAATGAACTTTAAAAAAAATCATTTATAGGATGTAAGCATCGCTGACTAGACCAGCGTTTATTGCTAGTCCCAGAGGACAGTTAAGAGTCAACCACATTGCTGTGGGTCTGAAGTCACATGTAGGCCAGACTGGGTAAGAATGGCAGATTCCTTCCCTAAAGGATATTAGTGAACCAGATGGGCTTTTTTGACACTCAACAATGGATTTATGGTCATCATTAGACTCTTAAATACAGATTTTTTTAATACTGAATTCAAATTCTACCATCTGGTATTCATACCCAGGCCCCCAGAACATTACCTGGGTCATTGGATCTAGGGCATAGTGATAATACAACTAGGACTTCACCTCCCCTATGGGAGAAAAAGAGGTTGAAAAGATTTCACTACAATTGCCAGAAAGTAATCCAAATTAGCACAATTCCTTTTATTCCAACAATATCTGTACAAACATCCAAATCTCAATGAATGGTTACTATTCCCTCCACTCTAAAGGCCTACACTCAGGTTGGTACAGCTGAAGGCAGGATTTCTGTACAAGCATTGAGTGCTATGTTTCTTCAGGCTGGGTCAAACAAAAATTAAACTGATATTACCTTCAACTCTAAGATTCTGTCAACTCATGTTTCACTCATACTTCATTCATTTTTCAGCACACGCCGCACTGATTGACTTTCTGGATTATTCGGTCTCTCTCTGTGGATCCCTGTCACTTGGCACCATCACTGTTATTCTCTTCCAATTTCTTTTTAATGCACTGCACTGTTACTTCCCCCTCCCCAAGCCTTTCCTTCAACATTTTAAACCTCACTAAAATACATGTAAACACCCAGACTGCCAAACTCCTCACACCTAGACACCACACACACACACACACACACACACCTCGAAAAATGATTAATCAAATCCTCTTCTTAAAACACTAAACACAAACTTGTAAAAGCCGGAAGAACTGCGGATGTTGTAAATCAGAAAAAAAACCCCCAAAAAGTTCAGCAGTTTGGGTAGCATCTGTGGAGAGAAATCAGAGTTAACGTTTTCAGTCGCATGACCCTTCCTCAAAACAAATTTGTATTATTCAACTTAAAGTTATGCATCAATTTTAACACTGTGCACTCCTCAAGCTCTTCTTTCAACTCCTGTGTGGTGTCTGATCTGCTTCCAAAGCAGCCTGGGAGGTTTTGCAATGCTCGAGTACTTTTATAACTGAGGTGGGATAAATAAACTGATTTCTTGCCTTGCTCCCACACTACCACTTGTCGCATCAAAATTCAAATTTAAAAAGGGAGATTCTGTTGTCAACTATCAGACTATAACACTTAGTATCAGAAACAAGCAAATCAGTAACAAATAGTTTATTGGAAACAAATCTTACTGTAATAGACATGCAAAGGTCACTTAGGGTAAATATATTCAAAGACCCTTAACCATGGCTAACTAACCTAGCCGGCATATCTCCAGACACTACGGGAAATTTAACATGGCCAATCCGCCCAGCTGGCACATCTTGGGATTGTGGGAGGAAGCCAGAGCACTCAGACGAAACCCACACAGACTGGGAGAATGTACAAATTTCACACAGTCAGCCACCCAAGGCTAGAACTGAACCCAGGTCCATGGTATTATGAGGCAGCCATGCTAACCCCTGAACCATCATAACACCTCATTCCAAATTAGGTGATAGTTAAATCTAAAATTGTAAAACATAGGGATTATTCAGCACTAATGCACTTGATAGAAATAAGAAAGGATTAGGTTACTTACAGTGTGGAAACAGGCCCTTCAGCCCAACAAGTCCACACCAACCCACTACAGGCAATTTAGCATCGCCAATTCACCTAACCTGCACATTTTTAGAGGAAACCCACACAGACACAGGGAGAAGATGCAGACTTCACACAGTCAGTCACCTGAGGTGGGAATTGAACCCAGGTCTGCTGGTACTATAAGGCAGCAGTACTAACCACTGTGCCACCCACTAGAAACTAAAGTCAATAGAGCATTAACATCATTTTTTTCTTTCATCTCTCTTGGGTCACTAACTGGTGCAGAATTATAAAGATAGAGTTGTACAGCATGGAAACAGACTCTTTGGACCAAATCATCCATGCCGACCAGATATCCTAAATTAATCTAGTTCCACTTGCCAGCATTTGGCCCCCAACCCTCTAAACCCTTCCTATTCATGTACCCATCCAGACACTTTTCAAATGCTGCAATTATACCTGAATCCAACACGTCCTCTGGCAGCTCATTCTGTAAAGACTTGGCCTTTGTTTATGTGTGAAAGAGAGATATGCTGATGACTACTGGTTACAACATCTTTAGAATATTTAGATATCCTTTGGCATGGGTAATGGCAGGAGCATGTACAGAGGAATCAAAAAGATAACAGGTTTATCAGCTAGCACAGAGTGGTTCAGCTGCAAACCAAAGCTCTGGTGATCATCACAAACTGTGATGATCAGTTGGATTGATGGATGGAACTCTACCCAAGTTGTACTTTAGGGAGAACATCGACACTGACCAAGCTCCACGCCCTATGGCTAAAATGTTTGCCCATTTCAGTTTGGAGACAGATGCTTGGGGACAGTATCTGTGACCTACATCTTGCCGTCAATATTCCATGTCAACTCTTGCATTGAAATCTGCCAGGACGTAAAGATGATTTCATTTCGAGATCCAGCTATAAGCAAGTTAATATTTAGCCATTGAAGTGAAACACAACTCTATAGCATCACTATACCTTGAGGTTAACTGGCCTGGTGTGGGATGTGGTCAGAGAGAACACATTGTGAGCCAGTTTTGTGGCTTTTCATCTATGAGAGTTGTCAAGTTGCTTAAAGCAAAGCCTACATTTGGTTCGTGCACTTGCTCTGAACTCTTGTCTTGCCAATGGACACGTGATGTTTTCCTTTCAGTGATCGACTCTAGATGAGCCTGGTCACTTGAAGGGAAGCTATGCCAATGTTCAGTCAAACAAATGTTACTATCTAGCATGTGTGATGGGCCAGCTGCAAGCCCAGTGCTCACAGGCTTGGCATTTCTGCTGGCCAATCAAAGAGTTGGCATCTACTTTATATTTATTTGCTCTGTTTGTTTGCTTGGTCAATGGACTCCAGTCAAATTGTCAAGGAGGGGTATTGATTGAAAAACATGACCATGGTGGATCAGTGCCATACTATTTGGGGCTTTCATGACAGGAGTTGGGCAGTGAGGCATGATGTTTCCCTACCATCATTGAAGACAGCCCAGTGCCCTATGCCAATCCCATAAGTTTATCACTCACAACTACTGTCCCTGTGTCCTGTTAATGCTTTGAAGTGAAACTGGAGCCTCCTGCCCAGAGCATAAACTTGGGCATAATTTTAAGGTGATCCTGGCTTGGTCTTTGCCTCCATAACATTGTTATCCTCAATCTCCCAGGTGGACTTCAAAAGAATGCAATGCACTAATATTTGGTATCAGCTGAGTTGCAGAAATTGCCAGGAAGATGAGACATTGGTCTGCCTTGGGGGTCCACTCCAGATTTTTGGTAAAGATTTATGCCCTTAGCCTCAACTCTTCATAAGGAGTTACTTAGTCATAGCTGGGAATTTGGTTGATGCGTGCCAAGTTGTGTTCCCTTGTCGCTGGGCCTGCTCATTGCATGTCTGAGACCAAAGTACTTCCTCATTGTTCTGAAGTTTCAGTCTGGGCCAGTGCGGAGCCCAGTTTCACACTGTCACTACATGGATGTAGAGCCAAGGACTTACCAATGAAGGAACTGACAGAGAGAAGCTCAGACATTTGGCCCTGTTTATCACTGCTGGAAAGTGGTGTGACTGCAAATGAGTAACAAACTAGTACAACAGAAGTGGAAAGTGTGCTAACTTTGTTCACCCACACACCAGATGCAGATCATCAGCTTGTTGGATAGATAACAGCCCATGGCACTATTGACACCGTGACTTAGCAGTCTGTTAATAGACCCATGCATCTAGGCTCCACAACCACCAGTAATCTGTCACTTGTTGCTGAAGTCAACACAGGCATTGCAAAAGCTGAATGGGCTAGAATATGGAAAAGCAGCTATCTGACTGTGAGCAGCAAGCTGCGCATCCAATAAGCCTCCTATCCTCCGCATACTCCTCTACACTGTAGAGAACTTGGCATCATACGCTAAACAGTTTGAATAATTTCCACCTTTGTCATCTCAGAAGGAAGCTCAGTGTCTCTCGACTGGTCAAGCTCACCAACTCAGAGTTCCTGGCGTGTGCTAAGATCTAGATCTTCATGTGCAGTGTACAATTCCAAAGTTTGAGGATAATACAAAAACTTGGAAGCCTTGTCAACTGTGAAAAGAACAGTGTGGAACTTCAGTAGGTCATTGACAATTTGGTGGAGTGGGTAGATGAGTGGCAGAAATATGAGATTAAACATTTTGGCACAAAATCCATGAAGAGACATTTTAGAATAAAGGCAGCATTCTAAAAGATGTAGAGGGGCAGAGAGACCTGAGTCATTGAAGGTTGTAGGAATGATGACAGAGCTCTTAATAAATATAGTATTCTTAATAATAGAGGCATAGAGTACAAGAGGGCATAAGCTTACGGTAAAGGTCAGAAGGTTTAGAAGATGTGAGAAAAAATCCTTTGGCACCTTGACAGTGGTGAGAATTTGGAACTCACTGCCTGTAAGGGTGGGAGACGCAGAAACCCTCCTAACTTTCAATAAATATTCAACTGTCTACTTGCAATGCCAGGACATACAAGGCCATGGGCAAATGCTGAAAAATGCACTTCGAATAGTTGGTGGGTATTTTTGATCAGCATAGAGACAATGGACCAAAGGGCTTCTCTTCTGTGCTGTAGATCTCTGTGACTTTAAGAGCAAGGAGGTAATGCTGATCTGAAATAGATCTCAGCTGGAGTGTTGTGTCCAGTTCTGGTCATCACCACACAGTGGGAGGGATGTGAATGCATTGGAGAGAGAGCAGAAGAGGTTGATCAGAATGGTTGCAGGGATGAGATACTTCAGTTATTAGAGAATATTGGAGAAGTTGGAACTGTTTTCCTGGGACAGGAGAAGGCTAAGAGTCTCATTCAAAATAAATGTAAGATTTAGCCTAATGTTGCAAGAGTACCTGCCTCAGCACCCTCTCAGGCTGAACTCCATATTTCTTCCAACCCCCAGGTGGAAACACTTTTTCTTAAATCTCCTTTCACCCATTTTCTCTTCACCTTAAAGTTATGTCTTAGACACGTCTGCCATGGGGAAGAGATTCTCACGATCTATTCTGCCTATGCCACTCATAATGTTATATATTTCAATCAGAGTCCCCTCAGTCTCCTCTGCTCCAGGGAAAACACTTCCAGCCTATCCATTCTCTCCTCAGAACTGAGACTTTCTATTCCAGGCAACATCCTGGTGAATCACCACTGCACCCTCTCCAGTGCATTCACGTCTTTCCGATAGTGTGGCAACCAGAACTTCACACATCTGTGGCCCAACCAATGTTAATAAAGATGTAGCAAGGTTTCCTTGCTCCTATATTCTACGCCTGGTTAATGAAGCATCTTGCAAGTTTTCTTCACCACCTGTCTACCTGCACTGACACCTGCAGGGGTCTATGGATTGGAATACCAAGGTCCCTTTGTTCTTTGGTATTCTATAGAGACCTACCACTCATTATGCAAATCCTTCCCTTATTAGACCCCCCAATGTGTATTCTCGCACTTAGAGACATAAAGATGTACAACATGGAAACAGACCCTTCAGTCCAATCTGTGAAACTTGAAAGGGTTCAGAAAAGATTTACAAGAGTTGCCAGGGTTGGAGGATTTGAGCTGTAGGGAGAGGCTGAACAGGCTGTGGCTGTTTTCCCTGGAGCGTTTCCCTGTTTTTCGGAGGCTGAGGGGGTGACCTTATAGAGGTTTACAAAATTATGAGGAGCATAGATAGGATAAATAGACAAAGTCTTTTCCCTGGGGTCAGGGAGTCCAGAACTAGAGGGCATAGGTTAGAGTGAAAGGGGAAAGATATAAAAGAGACCTTTGGTGCAACTTTTTCACACAGAGCGTGGTACGGGTATGGAATGAGCTGCCAGAGGAAATGGTGGAGGCTGATACAATTATAACATTTAAAAGGCATTTGGATGGGTGTATGAATAGGAAGGGTTTGGAGAGATATGGGCTGGGTGCTGGCAGGTGGGACTAGATTGGGTTGGGATATTTGGTTATCAGGATTAAATTCCATCTGCCATTACTCTGCCCAATTTACCAGCTATCGGACTGCAGCCTGAGACCATCCTCTTCACTATCAACAGCGCCACCAATTTTTATGTGATCTGCAAACTTATTAATTATACCTTCTGCATTCACATCCAAGTGGTTAATATACATAACAAACAAAGGTTCCAGCACAAATCCCTCTGGTATACAGCTGCTCACTGGCTTCCAATTACAAAAACAACCTTCCATCACACTCTGCCTTCTGTTTCCAAGCTAAATTTGGATCTTACTTGCCAACTTGCCTTGGATCCCATGGCCTCTTACTTGTTGGAGAAGCCTTCCATGTGTGACCTTGTCAAAGGCCTTTCTAAAGGTCATGTAAACCACATGAACTGCACTATCCTCATTAATATATTTAGTTACCTTTCAAAAAAAAACTCAAGTAAATTAGTCAGACAGGATCTCTCTGTAAAACCTTCTGTGCTGACCATCCTTTAGCTATTCCTCCCTTTCCAAGTATTGACTAATCCTGTCATTCAGGATGTTTTCCAATAGGTTTGCTACCATTGACCTATTACCTGGCCTATCCCTGCTGCCCTTCTTGAACAAGGGAACTATATCAGCTATCCTCCAGTCCTCTGACACTTCATGGGTGTGGCCAGCGAAATAGTAAACATTTCCACCAAAATGGTTTGTTGTGGAAAAAGGAAGTTTGGATGCGAAGGAATCAAAACCCCTCATAAAATCCCCACAGAAACAAAACAACCATGCAGTGATCTCACCTGATGCCCCGGAAGAAATTGCTCCTGAATTCCTGCAGTGTTTAATTAAATGGTTAGTTTAGAAATGATTTCACATTAGAAATTAGGTGACCCACTGAAAGGTTTGACAAATTTGAAGGAGTGATGTTTCAAAACGAGAGCAAGTGAGTTTCAATGAGGTAGCCATGCATTTCAAAAGTGAATGGATATGCTGTCTGCAGACATTAAAATTAAAAGAGCTACAGAGAATAATGCTTGTCTCTAACCTCAGGGAACATCTGTTATTGCTACATTCTGTATCTTTGAAAATGAAAAACTCTACATTTAAATTAATGACATATTTCTGACATGTTCAAATAAAGTGGAACAATGATTCACGTCTCCCAGCTTTTGACTGACACAACAGCATCTTCAATCCTCAGCCAATTAGAGTCACAGAGATGTACAACACGGAAACAGACCCTTCAGTCCAACCTGTCCATGCCGACCAGAAATCCCAACTCAATCTAGTCCCATTTGCCAGCACCTGGCCCATATCCCTCTACACTCTTCCTATTCATAAACCCATCCAGATGCCTTTTAAACATTATAATTGTACCAGCCTCCACCACTTCCTCTGGCAGCTTATTCCATACTCGCACCACTCTCTGTGTGAAAATGTTGCCCCTTAGGTCTCTTTTATATCTTTCCCCTCTCACCCTAAACCTATGCCCTCTAGTTCTGGACTCCCTCAATCCAGGGAAAAGACTTTGTCTATTTATCCTATCCATGCCCTCTTGATTTTATAAATCACTATAAGCCTTCGATGTTCCAGGGAAAACAGCCCTAGCCTATTCAACCTATTCCTATAGCTCATATCCTCCAAACCTGACAACATCCTTGTAAATCTTTTCTGAACCCTTTCAAGTTTCCCAAAATCTTTCCGAAAGGAAGAAGACCAGAATTGCACGCAATATTCCAACAGTGGCCTAACCCAATGTCCTGTACAGCCGCAACATGACCTCCCAACTCCTGTACCCAATACTCTGATCAATAAAAGAAAGCATACCAAATGCCTTCTTCACTATCCTAACTACCTGAGACTCTACTTTCAAGGAGCTATGAACCTGCGCTCCAAGGTCTTTTTGTTTAGCAACACTGTCCAATGATAGACAATAAATTGTAGACCTTATAATTGTATCAGCCTCCACCACTTCCTCTGGCAGTTCATTCCATACCCTCTGCGTGAAAAAGCTGCCCCTTAGGTCTCGTCTAAATCTCTCCCCTCTCACCCTAAACCACACGCTCTAACTTTGGACCTTGGGGAAGAGACCTTGTCTATTCACCCTATCCATGCCCCTCATGATTTTATAAACCTTTATAAGGTCACCTTTCGGCCTCCGAACTTCCAGGGAAAAAAGCCCCAGCCTATTCTAACCTCTTTCGATAGTTCATATCCTTCAACTCTGGCAATATCCTTGTAAATCTTTTCTGCACCATTTCAAGTTTAACAACATCTTTCTTATAGCAGAGAGACCAGAATTGCACACAATATTCCAACGGTGGCGTAACCAATGTCGTGTACAGCCACAACATGACCTCCCAACTCCTGTACTCAATGCACTGACCGATAGAGCAAGCATTCCAAACACTTTCTTCACTTACCTGCATCTCTATCTCCAAGGAACTATGATGCTGCACCCCCAAGGTGTCTTAAATCCAATTCAATCAACTTGAATTCAACCAGCTGGTGTTAAAAATAGCAAGTCTTAGCACTTGGTAGTTTTATATAATTTATTATCTGGATATGGGGATTGTTGACAAACCCAGAATTTATTGTCTATCATTGGGCAGTGTTGCTAAACAAAAAGACCTTGGAATGCAGGTTCATAGCTCCTTGAAAGTAGAGTCTCAGGTAGTTAGGATAGATAAGAAGGCATTTAGTATGCTTTCTTTTATTGGTCAGAGTATTGGGTACAGGAGTTGGGAGGTCATGTTGCCGCTATACAGGACATTGGTTAGGCCACTGTTGGAATATTGCGTGCAATTCTGGTCCCCTTCCTGTCGGAAAGATGTTGTGAAACTTGAAAGGGTTCAGAAAAGATTTACAAGGATGTTGCCAGGTTTGGAGGATATGAGCTATAGGGAGAGGTTGAATAGGCTAGGGCTGTTTTCCCTGGAACATCGAAGGCTTATAGTGATTTATAAAATCAAGAGGGGTATGGATACGATAAATAGACAAAGTCTTTTCCCTGGATTGAGGGAGTCCAGAACTAGAGGACATAGGTTTAGGGTGAGAGGGGAAAGATATAAAAGAGACCTAAGGGGCAACATTTTCACACAGAGAGTGGTGCGAGTATGGAATAAGCTGCCAGAGGAAGTGGTGGAGGCTGGTACAATTATAACTTTTAAAAGGCATCTGGATGGGTACATTATGAGGAAAGGTTTACAGGGTTATGGGACAAATGCTGTCAAACAGGACTAGATCAGCATAGGATATCTTGACAACAGAAATAAGTTGGACGAAAGTGTCTATTTCTTTGCTGTACGGGGTCGTTCTGCTGAAGGGACAACCTTTTCACGCAGAGGGTGGTACATGTATGGAATGAGCTGCCAGAGGAAGTGGTGGAGGTTGGTACAATTGCAACATTTAAGAGGCATTTGGATGGGTATATGAAGGTATGCTTTCCTTTATTGGTCAGAGTTGGGAGGTCATGTTGCGGCTGTACAGGACATTAGTTAGGCAACTGTTGGAATATTGCGTGCAATTCTGGTCTCCTTCCTATCGGAAAGAAGTTGTGAAACTTGAAAGGGTTCAGAAAAGATTTACAAGGATGATGTTGCCAGGGTTGGAGGATTTGAGCTATAGGGAGAGGCTGAACGTGCTGGGGCTGTTTTCCCAGGAGCGTCGGAGGCTGAGGGGGTGACCTTACAGAGGCTTACAAAATTATGAGGGGCATGGATACGATAAATAGACAAAGTCTTTTCCCTGGGATCGGGGAGTCCAGAACTAGAGGGCATAGGTTTAGGGTGAGAGGGGAAAGATATAAAGGGCAACTTTTTCACACAGAGGGTGGTACATGTATGGAATGAGCTGCCAGAGGATGTGGTGGAGGCTGGTACAATTGCAACATTTAAGAGGAATTTGGATGGGTATATGAATAGGAAGGGTTTGGAGGGATATGGGCCGGGTGCTGGCAGATGGGACTAGATTGGGTTGGGATATGTGGTCGGCATGCACAGGTTAGACCGAAAGGCGCATTTCTGTGTTGTACATCTCTATGACTCTATGGATCTATGACTAGATGACCCAAGGAGATAGCAATGAGGCATATTTTGAAAATTCTGCTCATGGTTTGAGTATAACTGGGTGGTTTACCCGGCAGCCTCAGTAGATAGTTAGCAGTTAAGTGCCTGGTTTTGGGACTTGTAGATGTCATACAGGCTGTAGGGAGTCAGGAGATGATTTACACATGAGAATATAATCAAGTGAAGGAAACCATAGCCTGAATTTAATCTGAATCATAGAATCCTACATTATGGACACTGACCATTCAGCCTATCAAACCCACACTGCCCTCCAAAGAGCATTCCACCCAGACTTACCCTCTATCCCACCCCCCCACCATATCCCTGTAACCCTGCATTTCTCATAGAGAATCCACCTGGCCTGCACATCTTTGGACTGTGGGAGAAAACCAGAACACCCAAAAGAAAGCAACATAGACACAGGGAGTGTATACAAACACAACACAGACTGCTGCTTAAGGATAGAATTGAACCCAGGTCTTTGGAGTCATAAGGCAGCAGTGTTAACCATTGAGCCACTGTAGGATTCCTAGCCTCTGACTTACTCTTGTAGCTCCTCTATTTATATGACAAGTCCAGTTGAGTTTCTGCAAGATAACTGGGAGGGGATATAGGGAGTGAATTGTGAAGGGGAGGGTAGGCAAGGAAGATTAGAATGGCAGGAAAGGATTATTTCAGAAAGATGAGCAGAATGATAGATTGTAGATAGTTAGCAGTTAAGTGCCTGGTTTTGGGACTGGAGTCACACATAAACCAGTCTGAGCAAGGGTAGCAGTTTCCCTTCTATCTTGAACTGGTGAACCAATCAGATTTTTACAAGTATTCGACAGTAATACGGTGGCTACAATGTTTTGGAAAAGTGAAGGCTCTACGATTGTTAGATCATCATTCATGAGAAGACGATTTTGCAAACATAGCACCGATGGCTTGGTTGTGTAGGAGCCCCCCACCCTAGCTGGTGTCAAAGCTATTTTGAGGAACAGCAAAAGAATCTTTCCCTTTGTCTCAATCAGTGCTTTTCCTTCAAACAGTATCACTAAAATTTCACTGTCCTTTCCCTGCAGATTCCCTTAAGTGTTTCCTCACAATTACAACAACTCAAAAATACTGAGCTATTTGTCAGTCTTTAAGCGGCATCATCTTCTTAATATTGAATTTTGCCACACTAATTTTTGGGAAAAGCCAATTAATTGGTTCCTCTGGTCATGGCGAGGGAAGGAGACTGAGAAAATGCATTAAGTTGCAGTTAGAATCAAGAAAGATCACTCTTGTACTTTATGAAGGAAGAGACGAGACCGAGACGCAGATGATAGAGGGTTAAGAAGAGACAATACAAGTAGAAGGAGTTAGTAACTCGGTTGACTGGCATATAGTTCAGGCAGTAATGCTGATTCCTGTTCCTACTGATACAGACATGAGACGTGTAGCTAGAGAACAGCAGCAAACCACCCCCTGTCAAAAACCTACCAAGAAAGTGGTTCGGAATGAATTGTCAGCAGATGACGAGCTAAGATCTACCATCAGCTAGAGAACACATGCTAATAAAAAAGACACCAGGACAGATCAAACTCGGGGACAGAAGAGTGTCCAAAAATGAAACTGGGGGCAGTAAACACTATGAGAGAAACATTATGCAGGAGAAAGAAGGAAATAATTTTCAGGAGATCTGGGGCGGATTGGAGTAAAGCCGTAATGCTGCTGAACTAATGGAATAGAGGCTCAGACTAATGCATCAGGGTCAGGAGTTCAAATCCCTCTCGGACTGATCGATTAAGCCTGAAGATATGAAGCTAATCTCAGCAACAGAGACCATATAGAATCCCCACGGTGTGGAAATAGGCCCTTCAGCCCATCAAATCCACACCAACCCTCCAAAGAGAAACTCACCCAGACCCATTCCCGCTACCCTATTATCCTATATTTATCCTGACTAATGCACCTAACTTACACATCCCTGAACACTAGGGGCAATTTAGCGTGGCCAACTCAACTAACCTACACATCTTTGGATTGTGAGAAGAAACTGGAGCACCCAGAGGAAACAGATACACACTTGTGTGTAAGGGACGTGCAGCATTGCTGAAGCCTACACTCATCCCCCAACAGTTCAATGGATTGACACAGCGAGCACTTGCTAAAGATGTTTTCCGTTCAGGAGATTAGGCAGCAGCACACCGCGTGCAAGATCCCGCCCCCTCATTCACTCCCACCCCCATCCAAACTCACCCCCACACTCCGTCTATACCCTGCCCCCACACCCCGTTCCCACATCCTGACCCCACACCCTGCCCCCACACACCACTCCCACCCTAACTCACACCCCGTTCCCACATCCTGACCCCATACCCTGCCCCACACACCACACCCATCTTGCCTGACACCCTGACCCTCACCCTGCCCCCTATCCTACCCCCACACCCTGCCCCCACACACCACTCCCATCCTACCCCCACACCCTGCCCCCACACATCACTCCCACCCGGCCTCCCACCCTAACCCACATCCTGTTCCCACATCCTGACCCCACACCCTGACTCCCATCCCACCCCCACATCCTGCCCCCACACACCACTCCCACCCTGACCCCACACCCTGCCCCATCCCACCCCCACACCCTGCCCACACACACCACTCCCACCCTGACACCACACCCTGCCCTCATCCTACCCCCACATCCTGACCCCACACCCTGACTCCCATCCCACCCCCACACCCTGCCCACACACACCACTCCCACCCTGACCCCACACCCTGCCCCCATCCTACCCCCACATCCTGACCCCACACCCTGACTCCCATCCCACCCCCACACCCTGCCCACACACACCACTCCCACCCTGCCCCCACACCCTGCCCCCATCTTACCCCCACACACTGGCCCCACACACCACTCCCAGCCTGCCCCCACACCCTGCCCCCATCCCACCCCCACACCCTGCCCACACACACCACTCCCACCCTGACCCCACACCCTGCCCCCATCCTACCCCCACATCCTGACCCCACACCCTGACTCCCATCCCACCCCCACACCCTGCCCACACACACCACTCCCACCCTGCCCCCACACCCTGCCCCCATCTTACCCCCACACACTGGCCCGACACACCACTCCCAACCTGACCCCACACCCTGCCCCATCCCACCCCCACATCCTGCCCCCACACACCACTCCCACCCTGACCCCACACCCTGCCCCATCCCACCCCCACACCCTGCCCACACACACCACTCCCACCCTGACACCACACCCTGCCCCCATCCTACCCCCACATCCTGACCCCACACCCTGACTCCCATCCCACCCCCACACCCTGCCCACACACACCACTCCCACCCTGACCCCACACCCTGCCCCATCCCACCCCCACACCCTGCCCCCACACACCACTCCCACCCTGCCCCCACACCCTGCCCCCATCCCACCCCCACACCCTGCCCTCACACACCACTCCCACCCTGACCCCACACCCTGCCCCCATCCTACCCCCACATCCTGACCCCACACCCTGACTCCCATCCCACCCCCACACCCTGCCCACACACACCACTCCCACCCTGACCCCACACCCTGCCCCATCCCACCCCCACACACTGGCCCCACACACCACTCCCAACCTGACCCCACACCCTGCCCCATCCCACCCCCACACCCTGCCCCCACACACCACTCCCACCCTGCCCCCACACCCTGCCCCCATCCCACCCCCACACCCTGCCCTCACACACCACTCCCAACCTGACCCCACACCCTGCCCCCCATCCTACCACCACACCCTGCCCCGACACACCACTCCCACCCTGCATCCCACCCTAACCCACACCTTGTTCCCACACCCTGACCCCACACCCTGCCCCCCCATCCTGCTCCCACCCTGCCTCCCACCCTAACCCACATCCTGTTCCCATACCCTGACCCCACACCCTGTCCCCCATCCTTCCCCCACACACCACTCCCACCCTGCCTCCCACCCTAACCCATACCCCGTTCCCACACCCTGACCCCACACCCTGCCCTCCATCCAACTCCCACACCTTGCCCCCACACACCACTCTCACCCTGCCCCTACCCCAACCCCACACCCTGTTCCCACACCCTGCCCCCCATCCTACCCCCACACCCTGCCCCCTCATACCTCCCACGCTGCCTCCCACCCTGACCCACACCCTGACCCACACCCTGACCCCCCATCCTGCCCCCACACACCACTCCCATCCTGCCTCACACCCTGACCCTCACCCTGCCCCCCTATCCTACCCCCACACCCTGCCCCCACACACCAATCCCACCCTGCCCCCTACCCCGACCCCACACCCTGTTCCCACACCCTGACCCCACACTCTGCCCCCTATCCTACCCCCACACCCTGCCCCCACACACCACTCTCACCCTGCCCCCTACCCCAACCCCACACCCTGTTCTCACACCCTGATCCCACACCCTGCCCCCCATCCTACCCCCACACCCTGCCCCCATACACCACTCCCACCCTGCCCCCTACCCCGACCCCACACCTTGTCCACACACCTAGCCCCCATATCCTGCTACACCACACCCTGACCCCACACCTCACCTCCCCATCCTATCCCCACACCCTGCCACTCCCACTCTGCCACCACACCCCGCACCCCCACACTGCCCCCACCCTGCCCACACCTTGCCTTCCTTTGTCACTTGGTGTGTTTTAGCATTGCCTTTGCCTCAATTTTCCAATAATAAAACAGAACCATAGAAAATTAGAACCTGGGGAAATGTTTTTATAGTCATCGTTTCACTAAACAAAGGCTTAGTGCCATCATGGTTGACATAGGCCTTCCAAAATGAACTTGCTCTTCCCAGCTTCATCATGCAAGGTGTAGGCTCGAGAAAAGTCTTCAAGGATGTCCTCAAATTCTCCCTGAAAAGATCCAATATCTCGGCCACCTTGTGGGAATCTTTAACACAAGATGGAGAAGCAACATCAACAAAGGAGCAAATCCAACAGGCTCATGGAGGCCGAGAGCAAACCAATGGTAGGGGCATGCAGAAAGCCACGTTTCTCACTCCACATGGTTCCAGCTCACAGCACTTGCTGTATCCAACATTGAACATTTGGTCACTCCAGGACCCAAAACACTTGAGTGGATGAAAGTTACAGCTGAAGGAGCGTCCTCAGAGAGAAGCAAAGGCAACCAAATGGTCTTGACATCACTCTGTATGCAGACTCTGTCAAACTGCTGCAGTATAAAGGATTCCAAAAGGAGAGTAAGAAATAACACAATATCAGGTTATAGTCCGACAGGTTTGTTAGGAAGCACTAGCTTTCGGAGTGCTGCTCCTTCATCAGGTAACTGTGGAACAGGAACATAAGGCATAAATTCTGCATCTTGTCATCCTTTTCCAAAGGTACCTGATGAAGGAGCAGTGCTCCGAAAGCTAGTGCTTCCAATTAAACCTGTTGGACTATAACCTGGTGTTGTGTGATTTTTAACTGTGTACACCCCAGTCCAACACCTCTCCTCCATAAAAAGGAAAGTAGATATCCTTTTGACAAAGGCAAGTCTAAACAGTTCTAATGTACTCCCACTGGCACACTATGTTTGCAGCTGATGGTCACAGCAAGGCAGGAGGAACAAGAGTGACTTTGCTCAACAAATATTCATTCGCAAGAATTTAATCAACACACAGTGGATCTCGAGTTCGGTCAAGTCCACTTAATGATGGCTGAAATATGTCAGCAAGGTTCACTCTGCCCCATATTTCCCTTTGTCTGTTTTACATCAAGAAATTAAAGCGTACAGTGTGCTGACAGGATAAGGTAATTTGCGATTTCATTCCAACTTAACTCAGCCATTCACAGGAAGTTAAACAGTGAAAAAAAGATCTGAGATCATAGAACAGTGCTTCTGAAATCTTTTTGTTGGTATAGCTCTGTTTTAAAATCCTTGCTGTCATCTGGCTGCAGAGAGAAAAAAATTCAATATCAGTGTTGTGGAGTGGGGCACTTGGGATCTTCAGTGACTGAGTGGTTTCAGGGGGGTGGGCATATGCTCCTGAAAGTGTTTGGACAGCTTATAATTACCTCTTATGAGTTTCACCTCAATCCTGTGTGGATTTCATCTATCCCTAGCCATCATTTTGCGTTAAATAATAACTGCATCTCTGTTGTTTTGGGGTTGATTATTTTACATTCATTGTAAAGAACATTAGCTCAATATGTCAGCACTGGGTATATGTTCTCTGGCTGAATTGGGAGCTAGAGTTGTACTTGAGGTTGTGAGCCCAGTAAGATGATACATCAAGCTGCAGGTACATTTAAATGATCTCCACTTACTGTGTCAAGAGCCACAGACCCCGGAATGCACCAGTTAATTCTGGAAATGAAACATCATTCATTTCATTTAGGCATAGTGCAACGGGCAATAGTTCCTCATCACAGACTGTGCTTAATATTAATACAGCCTCTCTACATTGTCCAATCTAACACTCCAAAACAGGTACAGTATGTGGTTAGATGTAGAGTGAAGCTCCCTCAACACTATCCCCCTCAAACACTCTCAGGATAGTGACAGCATGGGGTTTATATAAAGAGCAAAGCTTCCTCTACACTGTCCTTTACACTGTCCCCATCAAACACTCCCAAGACAGGGACAGCACTGTGTTTAGATATAGGGTTAAAGCTACCTCTACACTGTCCCCATTAAACACTCCCAGGAGAGGGACAGCATGGAGCTTAGATATAAAGTAAAGTTACTCTACCTGTCCCCATCAAACACTCCCAGGACAGGAACAGCATGGGGCGTAGATATAGAGTAAAGCTTCCTCTACCTGTCCCCATTAAACATTCCCAGGACAGGGACAGCACAGGGTATAGATATAGATATAAATCTTCCTTTGCACTGTCCTCGACAAACACTCCCAGGGCATGTAAAATTGGAGTTAGATATAGAGTGAACCTTGTCTCAGTCGTATGAAGGGGTCTTACTTTCTAAGGTAGAATTGTACAGTTGAAGTAGGACTGAAAAATTGCACTTACTAGTTCACTTGTGTATGTGGTAGGGAAGAGTTATTTTCCATTTTTGTGCAGTAGGAACAGGGGAAAAAACAATCCAGACAGTGATCAATCATAATTCCTTCTGTTCTAATCCTTCAGCATCTTTTTCCTTTCTTCAATCATGCTCCGATAGATTTTTTTTTACACCTTTTACAAGTGCTTGTCTCTTTCACTAATGAATGTGTCTCTTTTTTCTTGGAATCCAACTCTGGTGAGAACGTTCTTGTTTTCATTGCTGAGATCCTGATTTAAATCAGGTCAGATAAACATAGACTGTTCATGGTGATTATAATGCCCAGCATGACATTTGGACAATTATAGAAATATCTCACACCCTCCATGGCCCTTACCCCCCGCCTCAATCGAACAATCCCAGCGGTTTTGATTCCTTGGCAATTCTACACTAATTGGGCCTTGGTTCATTCGTATCTGTTAAGCAGTCGGCTGGTGTGAGAATGGGAAATGTCAGGCTTGAGATATTTGGAGGCAAAGGTTAAAACTGAAGATGACATTCTCAGAAGGCACCGAGAAAACCAAAAGCTCATTAACACAATGAGGTAGATTGAAGGTTTGTACAATATCTACTGTCAGGGGCAGCTTATGTACTAATTGTCTCACTCCCAGATAAGTCAATATTTACTCCTAACACTTATGAATGCTGCGCTGAGCATTAGAATATTTTTCCATGTTTTGCATTCAGTGTTAATATCAGTTGGTTCCTGAATGGGCCTAACATAGAAATAAAAATTATAGCAAGAATATTACTCTACAATGCATTCATGTAACGTACATTATACCAATTCAGAACATGTGAGTCATATGTTGAACCTTTAATCAATACTTTCACAATTAGACTTAAACCTACTGTTATAATGGCTGCTGCAAATCATGTGACTTTTGGCATTTACCATTTTGGGAGGTGGTGGCTTAACAGTATATCACTAGCTTGATGAGGTGATTCAGGTAATGTCCTGGGCCCCATGTTCAAATCCCACTATGGTATGGGGTGGAATGTGAACTAAGTTTTCTCAGAGTATAGTAATGACTGTGATTGTTTTTAAAATCCTACCAGTTCACTAAAGTCCTTGAGGGAAGGAAATCTGCCATCCTTACCAAGAGCTACATGTAACTCCAGAGCCACAGCAATGTGGTAGACTCTGAACTGCCCTCTGAAATAACCTAGCAAGCCACTCAGTTGGAACAATTGCTTGTAAATCTCAAAAGAGAGAGGAAACTGAACAGATCACCTGGCAGCGACCTACGCACTAGCTGTCTTACATTTTAGTCAAGCAACAGCCTCATATAGGGTTAGTGGTAGGGTTAGATATATCTGACAATGTCCCAGACACCACCCTCACCTTTCCTTGGATATGTCCTAGCCCACCAGCAGGACTGACCCAGCAGAGGTGGGAGCACAGTGGTATACAGTTGGGAAGGAGTGGCACTGGGAGTGTTTAACATTGACTCTGGACCTCACGAAGTCTCATGGCTTCATGGTAAACATGGGTAATTCTCTTCCCATACAGAGCATTCGAAGAGGGAGACCTCATTTTTTAAGACGGTGTCTCCTAGTTCTCATTTCCCTCAAGAGAATTGCCCTCCAAGTATCTATCTGTCAAATTTACTCAGGGCCTTATCATTTCAATAAACGCATTTTTCATTCTTCTAAACTCCAATTGGTCATGCACCTTTTCTCACCCGTTAAGTCCTTCACTCCAACTGTTAGAATCCTTGCTGTATTTTTATTTATTTTATCATCTTTGGTTTGGAGTTGTGAGCTGAGAGCTGAAGGTGACCTTTGAATTGTGAGCGGAAGCTTGTGTTTTTTCTTGAATAAGAGAACAAACTGATATCTGCTTCTGAAGTCAAGTCTGGAAATTAATTGTTGATAGATCCTTGCTCAAAGAATGTGCTGGATGTCTTGGTTCTGGAGATGCATTATGCTCAAATAGATGGCGGATGTTGAATAGTAACTGGGGCCTCATAGGGAGACACTCAGTCTGACAAAGAGAAACCAAAGTTTGGATTAATTTTGAACTGTGCTTAAGTCAGAAGGATTGTGGTGGCCAAAGTTACAGGTCCGAGGTTTGATTGCTTCCTGGTCATCCATTCATTGACAACTTATTGAATGTTCAGAGAATAGAATCTTAGGCATAAAGTTATGGGGAATATTCTCTGGAGCCTATTGGAAACTGGTTGCATTTATCAGTGTCTTCAGCCATGGACCAAGGTACAATTCCATGTGCCTGTGATTTTACACATCATGGAAACAGCTCAAGTGAACTGGCTAGTTACGGTTTCTTTAATTTAATTGATCCCATAACAGTGCCTGTCTGTTTGTGTGTGGGTGAATTAAAGCTATAATCAACGTTTATTTGGTTTAAATCATTGACATTAATTTGATTCCCTTTTTGTTTAACTTTGCTGTGCTAAAGCCATTGTATTATTTGAACTGGCCAGTTACATTTTTTTTACTCTCCTTTAAGTTATCCCTTAACTGTGTCTGTCTATTTGTGTATGTGTGCATGGGAGCTAGAATCAAATGACATCAGACTTAGATTCCCTTTCTGTTTAACTTTGCCCTGCTAAAGCCATTATATTATTAATAAATTGCTAAACATTATGTGTAAGCCACAAACTTGGTGCCTGCAGTTGGGTATTCACAAAGTCTGGTATGGTTGTTCAATACATCTGGTTAGGAACCATTGGGGTCAATCTTGCGAGTCTTTGAATGTTTTAATTTTACTGAGCTACAAATACAAGGATAGAGAGGCTAATTTGATTTGGCTGTTTGTCACAGTGTTGTAACACAGGAATGATTCAAATGAACCTTTTCTGAACTACCTCTGTCCCAATTATGGCCCCTTTCAAATAAAGAGACCAAAACTACATACTTTATATTAGATTCCCTACAGTGTGGAAACAGGCCCTTCAGTCCAACAAGTCCACACCAACCCTCCGAAGATAGCCCACCCAGACCCATTTCCCTGTGACTAATGCACCTCACACTATGGGCAATTTAGCAAACCAATCCACCTGACCTACACATGTTTGGATTGTGAGAGGAAGTGGGACCACCAGGAGGGAATCCATGTAGACATGGGCAGAATGTGCAAACACCACACAGACAATTGCCCAAGGCAAGGATCTAACCTGAGTCCTATGGTGATGTGAGGCAGCAGTGCTAACCACTGAGCCACCGCGCTGTCCAAAGATGTAGTCTAAATATAGTCTTGATGTAGTCCCACCTGCAAAGCTGCAGTTAAATTGTCCCTAAGTTATACTCCATTCTTTTTAACCAGTCCAATTGTCTCCTTAATCACTTCCTGCAGCTGCATATAAATATAAATATATAATATCCAGACCTTCTGCAGTCTCTCTCTATTCAGATAGTAGACTGCTTTTCTATACTCTCTCCAGACAAAGTGTGTTGCAAGGCTTCTGGGCAACAAGAGGCAGCAGAGCTGACTCACAGCCAGCCCACAAGGATTTTCTGTCCATGGTGAAGGGGATCAGCAGTGGCAAAGCTGATTTCTTGGGCCTGAGGAACGGAAACCCATTGTAATGACTGATGTGTTCACATTGCCTTCTGCAGCTCCGGTTGAGAGTTGAATCTGCCTTTTGATGTCTGCATGGGTCAGGATGCACCGAACAATATTATTATCCTTGAGGCCACTCTGGGAGTCCAGCTTTTCACAACTGTGTAATACTTCAATCAGTGCTTTATTTTTTGGTTTAAAAATGCCCTTGTGAACAGAACTCCAAACCAGGTAAAGATTGATAGAAAAATAGGGATCATTCAACCCTTAACCTTGTACTGGCTGTTCAGTCAGATCATGGATGACTTTCCCTTCAATCGTATTTGCTTGTGCTCCCTTGTTTATCAGAAATCTATTGCTCTCCGTCATGAAGTCCAAGCTACCATGAAAACAAGGTGAAAGGGTTACAGATTTACACAGACTTTATTAAAGTATTCTGCCAAATTTTACTCTTGAATGACTCAGCTTTTATTTTAAGAAGATCATCCTTGATACTCCTACAATGTGAAGTACCTTTTCTGTTATCTATCCTCGATATTTTCCATACTAACCTGTTCAGACTTGCTATTTGGGGCAGAAGGGGTTTTGAATCTGCACCTCCTGGTTCAGAGATAGGGATACTACAACTGCAGAGCAACAACCTGATGTATCTACCCTATTGAATCCCTCCACAAGAATAGAAATTGCTGGAAAAGCTCAGTAGGTCTGGCAGCACTTGTGGAGAGAAATCAGCATTAATGTTTCTGGTCCAGTGACCCTTCCTCACTTCCTTCTGTTATGAGGAAGGGACACATGGCTCAAAACGTTAACTCTGATTTCTCTCCACAGATGCTGCCAGACCTGCTGAGCTTTTCCAGCAATTTCTGAATTTGTTTCTGATTTACAGCATCCACAATTCTTTTGGTTTGTATTGAATTCCTTAATCATTTTAAACACCTGAGCAGATCGCCGCCAAATTTTCAAACTTCATTGATATGATTTGCTACAATGCAAAGTAGAGGCAGTTGAACTAAAATTGAGAGATGTGAGTTCACTATATACAATAACCCAAAGTCTAAGTGGAGCAATACCATCACAATATCCTTTTGGTGCTGCCTAGTGTGATTTCAGTAGAAATCAATGATAACTGCATGGGATGGATTGGATAGTGCAGTGTCTCAGTGGTTAGCACTGCTGACTGACAGCACCAAGGACCCAAGTTCAATTCCAGCCTCAGGTGATTGGCTATGTGAAGATTGCTTTGGTTTCCTCTCACAATCCAAAGATGTGCAGGTTAGATGGGTTGACCATGCTAAGTTACTGTGTAGTGTCTTGGAGATGCACAGGCTAGGCGAATTAGATTAGATTTCCTACAGTGTGAAAATAGGCCCTTTGGCCCAACAAGTCCACACCAACCCTCTAAAGAATGACCCATACCCCTCTCTGGAAAAGCACAGCAGGTCAGGCAATGTCCAAGGAGCAGGAAAATTGACATTTTGGGCAAATTGCCTGCTGAGCCTCATGAACAAAGAAGGAATGTTGCTGAGAACATTGCTACCCCACCCCTTCCCTCTTCCAGAAACGTGCCCTGCTCTGTGTGTCCTCTGCTCATTCTTCCCAGTCCTGCTCCACTCCAAGGGAAACACTCACCAATACCTGGGACTTCCTGCTTCAGACAGTAAAAGCTCTCTCAGGGCTTGCTGCACATTGAAGTAAGAGCCAAAGGGGCCCAACCATGGACTAAAGTATAAACAGCTGACAACTTACTCATAAAGCACTGGTGGGGATCCTCCCTCTTGCTGAATGTTTGTTATGAGGTTAAGAAGTAGCATTTCTTTCAGCAAGGAGCCTTAAATTGCAGCAACATCAGTGAGGCTATGTTCTGCTTATTTCTGGCAGACATTCCCTGAACTTGCTGAAGCCTGTATCAAGATGACATCTTCCACATGGAGGCATGACAAATATATGTGCACCACACCATAGCTCTATTTTAGAATACGAAAAGCACCCAGAGGCCCAAAATTAGCTAATTGGTTACACTGTGAATGAGCAAAAGATCCAAAGCTTCGGAAAAGTGTTATATTAGAAACTGAGAAGAGTAGAACGCCTTTTGGTCCATTGAGTTTCACCAGCTCTTTGTAGAGCGATCCTGTTAATCCTATTCCCTCACCTTTTCCCTATAATCCCTGAAATTTTATCTTATTCAAATATTTATCCATTTCCCTTTGGAAAGCTACTCATCATCATCATTGGCAGTCCCTGACAGATAAAGATGACTCTCTTCCACTCTCAGGGTGAGTCCATAGGTGACTGTATAGACCAATATGGCTGCCTCAGGCTCTGTTACACTTGGGGTAGAAAGTGGTCAAGGATGGGTGTGTGTGGGCTCTTGGTGTGGCAAGCCCGGCTTCTGCTTTTTCTCGATGGCAATTCTCAAGATGCTCGACCCTTTCCCGGATGCTCCTCCTCCAACTTGGATGGTCTTGAGCCAGTCATTCCCAGGTGTCGGTGGGAACGCCACACTTCCCCAGTGAGGCCTTTGAGCGTATCTCTGAAGCTATTGCTCTGTCCACCTGGGGCTCAACTGCCATTTTGGAGCTGGGAAAAGAGCACCTGCTTGGGGAGTCTCTTGTCGGTCATGGTGGACGATATGCCCAGCCCCCTCGCAGCCAAGCAAGGGTGGTCAGTGCCTCGATGCTGGAGATGTTGGCCTGGTCGAGCACACTGGTGTTGGTGCGTCTGTCTTCCCAGCGGATTCATAGGATCTTATGCAGGCAGTGCTGGTGGTACTGCTCCAGCACCTTAAGGTATTGCAAGTTACTATTGAATTGGCAACCACCATACTCCATCAGGCATTGGTTTGCTGCATGGAAAAGTAAATCTTCACACTGCCTTTCCTCCTTTTCCCAATCATTCTAAATCTGCACCCGACAACCACTAGAAACTGTTCTCTTTACTTACACTATTTAAACCCCATGTGACTTTAGACATCTCCATCACATTTGCTCCACCAATTTCTCCTGTCCAACCACATAACTATTTTCAGTAATTCCTGGATTCATTCTAATCAATGTTTGTAAAGTGCTTTGAACATCCGGCAGAGAGCGTGTCTGAATTTTTGCTATGCATTTGCCAAAACATTAATTTTTACCAAGATTACCCCATTGTCTCAGATTTCATATATTATTTTCTCTCACAAATCAAATAATTCAAATGGAGCAACGTGCATTTCATGCAAGTACAACACAATCAAAATGTTTCATAAAATATCCGTTTGTGTGGAAATTCATGAAAATTGAATTCAGAGAAAATGAATTACATTCTATTCATAAATGTCAAGGACATCCAAAAAGGGTTGTGAGACTCAATGAAAGAATATTTGATTTTTCCACACCTTTGACATGTCTGAGTGAACAATTATGGGAATTATGGATTCTGCAATCTGGGCATTCAACAACTTTCAATGCCCTTGTCACCCTTAACAAATTTCAAGGATCCTTACTACGAGAAATGCTGATCTAAAAAGTCTTGTAGAGACAATCAACCCACAGACCATAGCTTGGATCAGAATCTTCTTTGTTTGAAGAAGAAAGGGTTAGTTCTAGGTCAGCATTTTACTTCTTGTGGTCTGTGGCAGAAGAGAGGAGAAGGTAGTGGGGAGCTCGTTACGATCTCTGGAGGGAGAGGTTTACTGACTCTGATCTTTCTGCAGTTCTTTGTGATTCGAAGACTAAATTTGAAGTGATGGAGGCTAGTACAATTGCAACACTTAAAAGGCACCTGGATGGGTATATGTATAGGAAGGGTTTGGAGGGATCTGGGCTAGATACTGGCAGGTGGGACTAGATTGGGTTGGGATATCTGGTCGGTATGGATGAGTTGGACTGAAGGGTCTGTTTCCATGCTATGTATCTCTATGACTCGGTGACTAAAATATACTCAGATGGACATCAGTTTTTTCTGCCTCCTGTGACACATTGCATTGGATGCAATATTAGATTGGATTTGATTTGATTTGTTAATGTCACACGTATCAAGGTATAGTGAAAAGTTTTGTTTTGCGTGCAGTACAGGGAGATTGTCCTATACAAAGTACATTAGGTTAATAGAACTGAGCAGAGAATACAATGTTACGGCTGCAGAGAAGGTGCACGGATAATGAGATCAACGTTAAGTCTGAAATTTGCGAGGTCCATTCAGCAGTCTAATAATAGCGGAGAAGAAGCTGTTCTTGAATCTGTTGGTCCATGTTTAAGCTGTTGTATCTTCTGCCTGACAGAAGGGCTTGTAAGAGATTATAACCAGGTTGGGAGGGGTTTTTGATGATGTTGGCTGTCTTTCCAAGGCAGTGAGAAGTATAGATGGTGTCAGTGGATGGAAGTTTGGTTTGCGTGATAGACTGAGCTGTGTCAGTGGATGGAAGTTTGGTTTGCGTGATAGACTGAGCTGTGTTCACAATTCTGCACATGGTCCTGGGCAGAGCAGTTGCCATACTGAAGTGTGATCTACAGCAAAGTAAAAGGCATGTCAGGCTTGAAGTCTGTGCCAGTCAACAATCAATACTAACTATTATAATCCCATTTTCCAGCACTTGGTCTTGTATACATTGGCATCGCAAAGTGGACATCTGAATACTTCACCCATTGGCAATGGGATCAATGGTATTTCTTTGAATGACATTTCTTTTAAAAGGACCCAAAGCTTTTTCAGTTCTGTTTTTATATTTCAAACCTTATTGCACATTCTTAGTGCTCAGTATTTGTTAACGTCTTTTGAAAAATAATTTCACTTTTCCCCAAGAGACTTAGTTCATCTCTCTCTTCACAGCAAGTAACTATCCATATGAAACTTAAAATAGCGACAAATTATTGTCCAAGTCGCCAGGAAGCTGACGGTAATTGAAGCTTTTAAAAAACATCAGGAGGTTAGGCAGAGCTAGAAAGATGGGACATGAAATGACCTCCTGCAATTTAAATTTTCTTTGCAACTTTAATGATTGCCAGTGTTCCTTGGAGGGTCAGGAATTTCTGGGTCAAAATGAATCAAAATCAAAGCAAAATGAATCATTAAGGATGTCATTGTTTTTGAAAGAAATCAACAAAACTTGCATTTATAAAGTTCCTTTAACATAATTCCACACCCCCTAAACACTTTGCAAGAGCATTGCTTGACAAAATCTGATAACAAACCGCTAAAAGAGACATTAGGGTCCTAGAGCTGTACAGCATGGCCTCTTCAGCCCAACGCATCCATGCTGACCCGATATCCAAAATTAATCTAGTCCCATTTGCCAGCATTTGGCCCATATCCCTCTAAACCCTTCATCTACCCATCCAGATGCCTTTTGAATGTTGTAATTGTACCAGCCTCCACCATTTCCTGTGGCAGCTCATTCCATACATGCACCTCCCTCTACGTAAAAAGGTTTCTCTCAGGTCCCTAAAAGTACTTTTCCTCTCACCTTAAGCATAAGCCCTCTATTTTTGGACTCCCCTACACTGGGGAAAAACACCTTGGCTATACACCCTATCCACATTGGTCATGATTTTATAAATCTTTATAAGTTCACCCCTCAGCCTCTGATGCTCCAGGGTAAATAGCCCCAGCCTATACAGCCTCTCCCTGTAGCTTAAACCCTCCAACCCTGGCAACATCCTTGTAAATCTTTTCTGCACCCTTTCAAGTTTTACATAATCTTTCCTGTAGCAGGGGGATCAGAACTGAAAGCAATATTACAAAAGTGGCCTAACTAATGTCCTGTACAGTCACAACATGATCTCCCAACTCCTAGACTCAGTGCACGGACCAATAAAGGCATACACACCAAACACCTTCTTCACTATCCTTTCTCCCTGCGACTCCATTTTCAAGGAGCTATGAACCTGCACTCCAATGTATCTTTGCTCAGCAACACTCCCCAGGACCCCAAGTCCTGCCCTGGTTTGCCTTATGAAAATGCAACAGCTCACATTTATCCACAACCACCTGATGAAGGAGCAGTGCTCCAAAAGCTAGGGCTTCCAAATAAACGTTTTGGTGTTGTGTGATTTTTAACCTTACCTAAATTAAACTCCATCTGCCACTCCTTGGCCCATCTGATCAAGGTCCTGTTGTAGTCTGAGATAACCTTCTTTGCTGTCCATTGCACTACCAATTTTGGAATCATCTGCAAACTTACTGACAATGCCTACTATGTTCATAACCAAATCATTTATATAAATGACAAAACACAGTGGACCCAGCACCGATCCTGGTGGCACACTGCTTGTGAGTAGGACATGAGCTCTATCAAAGTGGCAGGTTTTAAAGAGCAGCTTAAGGAAAGAGAGCAAAGTAGAGAGATTTAAAGAGGGAATCCCAGTGTTTTGGGCCCAGGCACAACCACCAAAGGTAGGATGATCAGTGCAAGGGGGAGTATTAGGAAACACAAGGTGTAAGAGGTGAATATTGGTGATCATTATTGTAAGGCTTTATTCCCACTTTTCCTCGATGGCAGACTTACTTTGAATATTGACTCATTGTTGACTTTCGGTGGGATGTTACTCATGTCCCCACTACACATTAACAGCATAGGGGTGGAACGAGTGGAGAGTGTCAAGCTCCTGGGGAAATTTGGCATGTCGGCGAATACCCTTGCCAACTTTTATAGGTGCACCATTGAGAGCATTCTGTGTGGATGTATCACTACCTGGTATGGCAACTGTCCTATTCAAGATCGGAGACAGTTACAGAGAGTGGTGAACTCGGCCTGGGCAATCACAAAGGTCAACCTCCCATCTGTAGGATCCATCTACCAGGCTCGCTGTCAAGGAAAGGCCGCCAGCATTCTCAAAGATCCATCCCACCCTGGCAATGTTTTTCTACAACCTCTACCATCGGGGAGAAGGTACAAAAGCCTGAACACACGCACCAGCCGGATTCAAAACAGTTTCTCTGGTACTGTTGTTAGAATACCAAACTGACTCACAAAATATTAACATTCGCCTGTATTTGTTTTTGCCGCTATTTACCTATTATTTATTTACCTATGCTACTTAACTCTGTGACCTGCCTGTATTACTTGCAAGACAAAGCTTTCCACTGTGCTGCGGTACATGTGACAATAAATTCAAATCAATATTTATAAATGAGCCAGTTCTAATAATGGGTTAGACTCAATATTCTTTCTTAAAGCAAAGTACACTACAAAAGAGTGTGAAAAACAGTCGTAAGTGAATTGGTTTACCTGAGGATTAGGTGCAAGAAAGTGATCAGCCCATTCCACCTCCAAATCCAGCCATGGATCATACAACCTCCTGAGCTAGCTTACTAAGCTCGAGGCAAACTCTCTTATACTTTGTTTTCCATGCAATGTGTTCAAATCTTGACACTATCCAGTCTCCACTTGTTTGACCAGGTGGAACAGAGGCCAACATCACAAATGTGTCATGTTGGTGGGAGCGGAGCCAAGGACCCCTGGTTGTGGTAGGCCCAGAGCTGGGTTACTGGTTATCGGTGGTGGCCGTGGAGGTGTGGAGGTGTAGATGTCTTTGGTGAGCCAGCTCAGAGCTTAGGACTCCTGGTGGAGGAGGTGGAACCAAGTGAACTCTCTTTCACATCTCTCTTTTTATTGTTAAACTATTCAAAATGGCATCTGCTTGTGGTGACAGTTCAAGCTTTTCACTATATTTTACTGGGTTGTTTATTGTGGAATTAATAATTCATTCTAGTTTTCCATGGTCGGTTTGATCAATTGATTCATTAGGACGAGCCTGATTGCCCTGTAAAGAAATGCATCTCTTAGCTTTAACTAACTTTGACCTCAGCTTCAGCTTGTTATGCTATTGCCACTTTTATGACAGTATTGTATTTACACAGCACAATTCTATAATCAAACTCTCTAAGTTTCACCAATAAATTGTCCACATGATCGCATTGGATGTTCTGGTCAGTTTTAAAACAAGACTCCAGCCTTTCAAAATTACCTTGATAATGCAGGCAATTAGTTCATGGAATCCTGACAGTGCAGAACCCAACAAGTCCACACCGACCCTCCGAAGAGTAACCCACCCAGACCCAATCCCTTACCCTATTACTCTACACTTCCTATGACTAATGCACTAACCTCCACATTCCTGAGCACTATGGGCAATTTAGCATGGCCAACTCACCTAACCTGTACATATTTAGACTGTGGCAGCACCTGGAGGAAACCCATGCAGACACGAGGAGAATGTGCAAACTCCTCACAGACAGTCACCTGAGGCTGGAATCGAACCCAGGTCCCTGGCACTGTGAGGCAGCAGTATTAACCATGGAGCCACCGTGCCCCACCCAAGTTAATGAGTTTGTGCACTAAATTAAATAAACCTACATTCCTTCAGATACAGAAAAGTATTAAAACAAAATCATTGGGTCATCATGTGACCAAAAGAGCAGGCTCCATGTGTTCTTTATCTTCCATTTCATTTCAGCAAACCCAGCAGTTTTTGTTTTTGGCACAGTTATGTCCAACCTTCTGAGAAAGGGTTACTCGACCCAAATGCTAACTCTGATTTCTCTCCACGGATGCTGCCAGACTTTTTTTTTCAGATTAGATTAGATTGCTTACAGTGTGGAAACAGGCCCTTTGGCCCAACAAGTCCACACCGACGTGCAACCCACCCATACCCCTACATTTACCCCTTACCTAACACTACGGGCAATTTAGCATGGCCAATTCACCTGACCCACACATCTTTGGACTGTGGGAGGAAACCGGAGCACCCGGAGGAAACCCACGCAGACACGGGGAGAATGTACAAACTCCACACAGTCAGTCGCCTGAGGCAGGAATTGAACCCGTAGTTTCTGGCGCTGTGAGGCAGCAGTGCTAACCCACTGTGCCACCATGCCGTGCTGAGCCTTTCCAGCAATTGCAGTTTTTGGTTCTAATTTACAGTTTCCAAAGTCCTTTCCGTGTTTTTTGTGTTTCCAACCTAAGTTCCTCTCTCTCAAACTGAAACCAAACAAATATTAGCTTCATATCTATATTTATTAATCAAATATTGACTTGCATTCAGATTTTGGGCACTAATTGAGGATTAACCTGTGCTCCTATGCATAGAAACATATAGAAATTGGTTGTTAGGTTTTAAGGGACAAGTTTGAAATGTGTGAGTCTATAAATAGAGGCTTGCGAAGTGTAGAAAGATTGGCTCCAGTTTCATCCTTCACTGCCTCATTATTTTGACTCAAATAATGACGATGAAATGTTGTGACAGGTTCTGGGACAATGCGGTGCAAGTTTTATATCTGTGCCATCTGCTCCTCCAATACACACAGTCCCACTTGGGATAACAATTGACCTGCATTCTGCTGTTTTGTTACATTGAGATTATGCATAAAATCCTGCAAAAGTGGTCTACTGTGTTGGTGAAAAACGTTAATGAGAGCAAATGGTTGAAGCACTGAAGCAGAAAAGAACTTCAATGTTTTAAATATTTTCTCTCAGAGTTGACTCGTGCAACTCTAATCTTATGAGTAAATCTTAAATAAGCTGATTCACATCTTTCCTGACTTAGAGTCATAGAGATGTACAGCAGGGAAGCAGACCCTTCGGTCCAACTCGTCCATGCTGACTAGATATCCCAACCCAATCTAGTCCCCCCTGCCAGCATTTGGCCCATATCCCTCCAAACCCTTCCTATTCATATACCCATCCAGATGCCTTTAAAATGTTGCAATTGTACCAGCCTCCATCACTTCCTGTGGCAGGTCATTCCATACCTGTGCAACCATCTGCATGAAAATGTTGCCCCTTAGGTTGCTTTCAAATTGTCCCCCTCTCACCCTAAACCAATGTCCTCTTGTTCTGGACTCCCCAACCCCAGGGAAAAGACTTTGCCTATTTACCCTATCCATGTCCCTCATGATTTTATAAACTTCTATAAGGTCACCCCTCAGATTCCGACACTCCTGGGAAAACAGCCCCAGTCTAGGCAGCCTCTCCCTGTAGCTCAGATCCTTCCACCCTGCCAACATCCTTGTAAATTGTTTCTGAACCTTTCAAATTGGCCTTTCAAGTTTCACAACATCTTTCCGATAGGAAGGAGACCAGAATTGCACACAATATTCCAAAAGTGGTCCAACCAATGTTCTGTACAGCCGCAACATGACCTCCCATCACCTGTACTCAATACATTGACCAGTAAAGGAAAGTACCAAACGCCTTCTTCACTATCCTATCTACCTGTGACTCCACTTTCATCTGCACTCCAAGGATGCTTTGTTAAACAATAATCCCCAGGATCTTACCATAAAATGTATAAGTCATGTTCGGAGTTACCTTTTCAAAATGCAACACCTCACATTTATTTAAATTAAACTCCATCTGCCAGTCCTTGCCCCATTGGCCCATCTGATCAAGATCCCATTGTAATCTGACTTCCAATAATTTTCTTAAAAAAGAAAGGATCCCCCAATACAAGCCCTCAAGCCCTCTAAAGTATATTGATGTCTACGTTTAACTTTACTTTTTCATGATTTGGAGATGCCGGTGTTGGACTGGGGTGTACAAAGTTAAAAATCACACAACACCAGGTTATAGTCCAACAGGTTTAATTGAAAGCACTAGCTTTCGGAGCGACGCTCCTTCATCAGGTGGTTATGGAGCACACAATTGTAAGACACAGAATTTATCGCAAAAGTGTGATAAAACTGAAATTATACAGTGAAAAATACCTTGATTGTTTGTAACAGATTCTAACAGATGAAAGACTTAACAAACAATCAAGTATTTTTCACTGTATAATTTCAGCTACATCACACTGTAAACCTTTGCTATAAATTCTGTGTCTTACAATTGTGTGCTCCATAACCACCTGATGAAGGATCGGCGCTCCGAAAGCTAGTGCTTCCAATTAAACCCATTGGACTATAACCTGATGTTGAGTGATTTTTAACTTTACTTTTTCAGTACATTTCTTCAATCTCTCTCCTTCATTTTGATGTAGAATTAATTAATACAGAAGAAGCCCTTCTGCCCATTGAGTCCGCAGTGCTAAAATTACACTGGTGGCTCAGTGGTTAGCACTGCTGCCTTACAGCACCAGAGACCCAGGGTCGATTCCAGCCTCGGGTGACTGTCTGTGTGAAGTTTGCACATTCTCCCTGTGTCTGCGTGGGCTTTCTCTGGGTGCTCTGGTTTTTTCCCACAGTCCAAATATGAGCAGTTTAAATGGATTGGCCAGGCTGCATTGCCCATAGTGTCCACAGATGTGCAGGCTAGGTGGGTTTACTCATGATAATAATGAAGGGCTATAGTATAGGGGTGGGTCTGGGTTGGATGCCTTTTTGAGGGTCAGTGCCGATTCCAAGAGTGAGCAGAACCTTAGACACTTGTGGTTATATCTGTAAGTCAGGGCTCCCTGACTGGACCAGGTTAACAGTCCCAATCACAGAACTCATACCAGGTCCACCCGGTTGACCTCCTTACAATCACTACACATTCCACCATTCATTTTGTTTATTCCCGAATTGTATCTATATTCCATCACTTTAACTAAAAAATCTTAAAAACGGTTTAAACATTTTTATTCATCCCCACACTTCTTAGTTCTATCCAGACTGATTCCATGTCTCGATTTTTTGCATCAAATTATTTTCTCACTATTTCCCATCTTTCAAGAGCAAACTAACACCACCTCTTTTCCCTTTGCCTAATCTTCCTGAAGATTAAATACTCTTGGATGTCCATTTCTCAGCCTTGGTCACCCTGCAATCTCTTTAATACAATCATAATATACACATTTACAACAACTTGTTAATTCATCTAGCTTTTTGCAAATGTTCCACACATTCAGATATAACACAGTTAAACTTGTCTCTTTGACATTGTGGACATTCTTCTGACAATTTTCCACAAGGGAATAACCTTTAACCTTCTATACTCAAGGATGTTTAAGCCTTATTTATCCAATATTTCCCCATAATGTAAGCCTTTTTGCAGCAGATGTATGGGAAAACGTCCATCACATCCAAGTGCCCTCCAAGTCAATCACTAACCTTGTAAATATATTGCTGGGTCAGAACCCTTGAACTCTCTTCCTAACTGCCCTGTGTCCCTATTTATATGACATTAACTGTAGCAGTTCAAGAAAGCAGCTCACCAGCACCTTCTCAAGGGCAAATCAAGATGGGCAACAACTGTTGGTCACCCAGAAATATCTGTGAAAGAATTAAAATAAAATATTCTTGCAAGAACCTGTTGCACCTCTGCAATGCTAATATATTCTTCTGGTGCCCAGAACTGAGTCAAGTTACTGTCGACATCAATTTTTCCACATCGCGAAAGAGTAGAACAAAGCGGATATTTTCTGCCCTGTAAGCCCACTTCCTGCCTTCCAAAGTTTTGTTTTGATTTTGAATTCCCATGATGGAAAATAACAGGAGCTTCAAAGACTCTGTGTTCAACCATCGGAGCGTACCATGAGACAGTAAGGATCCATGAAAAAAATGACTGCAGCAACAATCTTCATTTCAAACAAATCCTCTGCTTTGTCAAAACCAAGACCTTAGTAACTAATGCTTTGTAGGATATTAGAGAATCATTATGGCATTAGGAGGTATACCTTTAGGCAACTAAACATGAACAGCACCCTAGAAATGCCGAACTCTACAGGTTCAGGTCTTCAAGTCGAACCAATAGAATGATATTTGTGCCCTTTTATCTATACAAGTGCTTATAAAGGCTAGCAACGGCTCCCAGTGTGACGCAAGCAAAAAGGAGACTTTGGGCTACATTGCAGGTCAAGAGAGCAGGATATTTTGGCCGACTGTTCTTTGCCTAGGGTCTTCTGACTGATTGTTGTGCATCACCACGAACTCGAACAGTAAATGAGGAAAGCAGCGAGCAGTAAATATGGTTAAGTGATTGGACCTCAGGTAACAACGGATCAATAAATAGAAGTTCATTTCGCAGTTGCCTCATGGGAATACAAATGGAACAGATAGTTGAACTGAGTGCAAGATGAACGGCAGCTGGGAAGAGAAGATGCCAGTTCAACATTTGGCAGACACTGAACTGGCTTCGTGGTGAAGTCCACTCACAGGATGGTGGAGGAGGATGCTCCTACCTCTGAGTCAACAGTTTGTGGGTTCACATCCAACTCCAGATGCATCATGGTAAAATTAGTTAAAAGCAATCCTGAAAAAGTGTTGCAATTGCTACATTTCAGATGTAACATTAGACTCACGTTCTCCCTGCCTGTTAAAGATAAATAGGAACAGGGGCTCTCTGTGGAGGCGTCCGCCCATCAGTGTGCCGGGGTGGAGGCTGTTGCACACAGCAGTCTCATACCATCACAGATTGTAGCAGTTCATGGACTCCCAGCCCAACTGTTTATTCTGCGACGCTGTGGAGTCCACAGACGATGTATATATTGGTTGTCGGTGATTGCACTCCCTTTGTACTTAGGTGAAGATTCTTGGTGGTACTTCAGTCCCATGCTCCTGATCTTTGGGCACCTGGTGCAGAGGAGAGTGGGTAGGTCAGGGGATCTCCACATGAGTCTGCTCCTGGGCCCGGCTAGGCTGGACATAAACAGATCCAGGCAGCGGGCCATGGAGGGAGTCACTTTTGCTGATTATCTGCCCCTTTTCTGTGGTTATATTCATGACAGGGCTTCCTTGGAGAAGGAATTCTCTTGATGCCTTTAGAGAGAGGTGGGAACCGCAGAGCGTACATTGTTTCATCACCCCTTCCAATTACATTTTGATTTAGCCTCTTCCTGATCTCCCTAGCTCTCTCTCACCTTTAATGATTTAGAATACAGTGCAGGAACAGGCCCTTCAGCCCACGATGTTGCACCGAGCATGACACCAAATTAGACTAACCTCTTCTGCCTGTCCTTGATCCACATCCCTCTGTTCCCTGCTTGCTCGTGTGGTCATCTAGAAGTCCCTTAAACACTCCTACTGCCTGCACCACCAGGTCTAAGAGTATGTTCCAGATTCCTGCCTCTCTCCGTACAAAAAACCCGCCCCTCACATCTCTTTTGAACTTTTCCCCTCTCTCCTTAAATGTATGCCTCCTAGTATTGGTGTTGCCTTTAGTAGCTGAAAATGTGTTGCTGGAAAAGCGCAGCAGGTCAGGCAGCATCCAAGGAGCAGGAGAGTCGACGTTTCGGGCACGAGCCCTTCTTCAGGAATGAGGAAAGTGTGTCCAGCAGGCTAAGATAAAAGGTAGGGAGGAGGGACTTGGGGGAGGGGTGTTGGAAATGCGATAGGTGGAAGGAGGATAAGGTGAGGGTGATAGGCCGGAGTGGGGGTGGGGACGGGGGCGGAGAGGTCAGCACCGCCTTCCTAACCTGCAATCTTCTTCCAATGCCCCTCCCCCAAGTCCCTCCTCCCTACCTTTTATCTTAGCCTGCTGGACACACTTTCCTCATTCCTGAAGAAGGGCTCATGTCCGAAACGTCAACTCTCCTGCTCCTTGGATGCTGCCTGACCTGTTGCGCTTTTCCAGCAACACATTTTCAGCTTTATATTTACATCCCACCACAGCTACAGGTAGAATATAAATTCATTTATCAAAACTTGGAATGTAAAAGTTGCATAGACCTTGATAAATATCATTGACTATTACAAACCCATCTGGTTCGGTAATGTCTTTGAGGAAAGGAAATGTTTGAGTCTAGCCCACATATGACCCACAGTGAATGCAGCTGACTCTTTTCTGCCCTCTAGATTAGGCAAACAAGCCACTCCGTCTGAGGGCAATTAAGAATGGCCAATAAATACCAGCTCTGCCAGCAACACCCACATCCCATAATAATAACGCAGAGAGAGAGAACAAAAAAACAACCTATTATTGTGATATTAATTCTATGTTCTATAAATAGCCAAATCATGTACAACTCCAGTCATTAAATTGAATGCATAACCTTAGTAAGTGGTCAGAATGCACCATTCTAATATGTAGTCAGAGCATGCATTGTTGTGATAAGTAGCTAGTCAAACTATAGCTAAAAATAGCCTGATAGCTCACGGCTTGAAAACATAGCCAATCCATGAAGCACTCTCAGTGACAGTCAGATTAAACATAGCTGTAATAACTAGCCAGACAATGAACATTTCGGAGGAACAGTCAATTAATGCATTGCTCTAAGCAGCCTAGTCTAAGCACGACATATAAAAAGATAAATCATTCTGTGTACAATACACACAACTATCCAGCTTATTCGTGATTTTAATAAATGACAAGTTTAGATACAACTCTACAAAGTAAATGTTGTCAGCAACAAGTGACAAGCAAGATTATGGAGGGTTCTGAAGGACAGTAAAATCAGCAGTCCACATATGTACAGGTCTGAAACAGTGTTAAAGGCAATAAACTAAAGGGAATTCAAATAATGGCTTGAGAGCAAGAAAAGCAGCAGATGAAGATTGTTCTAATGGAACAGGCTGGAACAAATCACCAATCCCCTGATGAGCCAATCCAAGCAACTGGAAAAACAACATGTCACAGGATATCCGAACGGTGCTTTGACAATGCAGTTACTTCAGCTGTCCAGTTGGTTTACATACTGGCCTTTCCATTGTCTCGCCCTATGGATTCTATACTGACCTTCCTATTGATTACCCCTATAGATTATATCCTGACTTTCTATACATTCTATACTGATATTCCCATTGGTCTAATCCCAAGGATAAAATACTGATCCTTCGACTGAGTATCCTTATGAATTCGGTACTAGTTCTGCCATTGACTATTGTAATGATGATAGGTCAGCACACCAAATTACTCTAGCTATTTTCAGTTCTGAATTCCAAAATATGTTTTTTAAAAGAGGTGTTGCAGAGTTCATATGGCAGTGTAAAAAAAAAACTTTTGTTTTGGAATAAGAGAGTGTAGAACCTAAGGAAATTTCAGACAGGATCATGAGCTACAAAGACTACAAGTTAATGATCTCCTTCTCAACAGCAAATCACCTTTTGTGGATTATGTCTCAAACTGTAGATACATTTTGTATCTCTACACATGAGTAACACACAAGGGAAGGGTTAAAAGCCAGATTCAACTCTGTTGGAATGTGTTAGTGGGAGTGAACACTGTCACGTGTACAAGCTGTGTTTGACTGTTAGTGTTGCAAATGTCAAAACTGAAGAACTATCCTCTAGTTTCCCCTACATTGCAAGCAAAGACAGACCTTCTTTTACTCTAAGTGTGGCAAGCCAGAAAATAAGGATCAAAAGGCCCCTCTCTCACCCTTAATGCAGGAATTCGATCCTGGTCAAAAGGAGTCAGGTCTCGAAACTCAATTTACCTGTAAAACTAGGGATTGTGAAACGATGTCGACACTATTAACAATGCTCACTGCAGTGGCCATAACATTTACCTATCAGCTCTTCACAACCAGCTCAGAGACTAATCCATACAACCCTGCTCTTGAACTTCCATCTAGGAGAACACACTTTCATTTCTAATCTGCATATTTCTGTGCCGTATTCCTTCCTACAGATGTTCACTCATCAACTCCCCCCTTTTGGTTAATCAGGAAAACTAATTATATTGCCTCCTTAGCTCTGGGAGAAAGATGTCCACAAGGGAAGGGATTCCTTTGAAATTAACTTTGTTACAACCGACGGAGGTTATAAAGATAGCCAGTCCATGCCTCCTCACACAGGGCTTAACAGTTTAGGGTAGCAGTTTCAAAATGGAACGAATTAGGGATTTTAGCTTGGGTTCTGGGCGAACATCATTCTGCAGCATGAAGATCCCAGTTGCATTGGGTCAGGTTAGAATAATCCAGATTGAGGGTAAATTAAATTTTTAGAATTAACTTTGTTGTCGCATGTACTCAAATCAGTACAGTGAAAGGTTTTACAAGTCACAACTTAATGGCATCATCTTAGGTCAAGGTACCTCGGTACAGATTCTTAGATACAAATTCTTAGGAAAACAAATTGGAAAAATAAAGAAAAAAAAAGTCCAGAATAACAGTCTTCAAATGCAGTCCACTCCAGCATCTAGCCTCTAATCCATACTAGGCTCCACTTCAAGGCCACAAGTCCATGCTGGAGGCCATGCCAGGCCGAGAAATCTATGCCAAGGCATGACAACACCACCCTGGGCCAAGAGGATGCCACACCAAGCTGACAGACCACTACATGGGGCTGCCGAGAGACTACCACACTGGCCAAGCGACTGCCATGCTGGGCTGACAGACTGCCAGACCTGGTCCACGCTGAGCCTCAATGAGGCTGAGTGACCGCTTGCCATTGTAACCTCCATAAGGTCCATTCTATCAGACTTTAAACAGACACACATTTGGAACAAAGATTAGCCATTCAATCACCTCCAGCTTGTTCTGCTGTTTGATAATGTCATGGCTGATCCTGATTACAGCCTCAACTCCACTTTCCTGCTTGTCACCCTAAACCTTTTGTCTTAAAACATCTTAAACCAAAGACACCTTATTTTCAAACTGTGTCCCTTCGTCGTAGACTCTTCCACAGTGACAGGAAACATCCTGTCAACACCCATCCTGTACAGTCCCATTAGAAATAAAATAAAAGAACTGCAGGTGCTGAAACCTGAATCAGAAACAGAAATTAGTGGAGAAACTCAGCAGATCTGGCAGCTTCTGTGGAAAGAAAGCAGAGTTAATGTTTCAAGTCCAGTGACTTTTCTTCTGAAGAAAGGTCACTGACCTGAAACATTAACTTTGCTTTCCCTCCATAGAAGCTGCCAGACTTGCCGAGTTTCATCAGCACTTTTTTCAGTCTTCTCAGGGTGGTATTTGTTTCAATAAGATCGCCTCTTGTTCATCTAAACTCAGACGAAACCTGCTAATCTTTCCTCATCAAATGGTCCAGTCAGCCTCAGGCATCAGTGTAGTGAACCTTCTCTGAACTACTTTTAATGTTCCTACATCCTTTCGCAAATTACAGAACCAAAACTATGCCTAGTTGTCCAGCAGCGATCTCACCAATGCCCAATACAATCATAGCAAAACACTTTTATTCCATTTTATTTCATAAATATATGCATTTATATTATATACCATTTCTATAATTTTAAATTCATTTCTTTGCAATATACAACCTCAGTCCATTCATCTTCCTAGTCACTTGCTGCACTTGCGTGCTAACTTTGTGTGATTCATATACCAAGACATTCAAAGCCCTCTGTATTTCTGTGTCTTGCAGGATCTTTTCACGTAAATACAATGTTGCTTTATGATTCTTTCTGCCAATGGACAAGTTTCGGTTTTCTCACATTATACTCCATCTCCCAACCTTTTGCCCATTCGGTTAATCTATCTATATCTCTTTGCAGGCTTTATGTGTCATTATCATTTTCTTACTGTGATGATACGATAGCTTTAAGAGGTGCATTCCTTTTTGTTTTGAAGGGAGAGTTTAAGACAGAGGTGATGAGTTGTCTATGTGAATCCAATAAAGTAAAAAGCTTTAGGTTTATTTTAAAGTTGGAACAGTAGAAGAATCCTGGATGAATGGGGTCAAGCTCCCTCAGAACCAGGAATCTCTCCCTGCTACTCTTGCTCTCTTCCTCACACATTGAGCTTCCTCTTGATGTTTTTCCTTCTAAAGTGGAGAATTTTCTGTGACACAAACTATTTGACTGAATTTGCCTTTGCCAAGGTTGTGTTTATGGGACGTTACTATGTTGTTGCTGTTTCATGATTAAATAGTCTTTTGTTTCAGTGATTTTCAAGAATTTGTTCTGTTAAATTTTCCAGTTGAGTTGTTATTCCGATTCCTTCTTTCTTTTGTGTATGAGTAAAGTGTGTTTTGCTTCAAGGCTGGTAGTTTGACCAATTGAATTGCATCTGGAACACAATTTCTGGCACTTGTCTTTAAAATAAGAGAAGTTGTGGTTTAGGCTATCTTCTTAATATATTTTGAGGGAGTAACATTACCTAACTATGTTGGTTTCATCTGTAAATTCAGCAACCATACATTCAGATCTTGCACTGGATTAGTGGTGCTGGAAGAGCACAGCAGTTCAGGCAGCATCCAACGAGCCCGAAACGTCGAGTTCGCTGCTCGTTGGATGCTGCCTGAACTGCTGTGAACTTCCAGCACCACTAACCCAGTATTTGGTTTTCAGCATCTGCAGTCATTGTTTTTACCTTATTCAGATCTTGCATCCTAGTCACTTATGTGGAGCATCCAAGTTAAAAGTATTTGAAAGCAATTGCAAAAATAAAACTGGAGTTACTGTAAAAGATTGGATTCTCTGTTTGCAAATTCCGAGCAAAGAGCTTCACTTTTTAGGAGTGTTTGTCAGAGATTGCAAATCTGTGGTCCCTCAGCTTAAACATTTTGATTTTAAAATTTATCTGCATGTGCAAGTTGAACAGTGCCAGACTCCAAGTAACCTGATTATTTTCAATAGGACAGTCCCTATGGAATACCTCAAAGCTTTCCTAATATTATTATGTAGCATTTATACACAGACGTCCCTAACCCCACTCCATCTCCCTGTATCGTTAAAGCATTTAGAAGCAGTTCCACTCAGCAGTTTCCGAGCAGTGGTTAGGCTCCACTTGCTAATTGTTCAATGGAGAAAGCACTGGAAAATTGATCACATTTCTTTTCACAACAGAGGACCCAAATGGAAATGATTCTGGCATGCATGAACAGCAAGAACAAAATGACCAAGACCAGACGCAATACAGTCAAGTGTGTATATAACACACCCTTTGCGCACCAAGATCAGCTTTCCAGCATTTTCCAAACATTTATTATATTGTATGTTGTTTTAGCCAGATTACATATGGATAGTCAACAGTTGATGATTTTTTTGTTCTCTCTGTTAATTACTTCTATTCCCATTGACACCTACTGAAATAAATATTTTTTTCATAAATTAAGCAATTAAGAAGTGCAATCAATTCATTGAATTATTCATGCATTCATATATACACACAAATAGAAGCCTTTTGTTCATTATTCCCTCCACAACTGATGCTCAGTAGCGGCAATGTGTACTATCTACAAGATGCACTATAGAAACTCACCAAAGATCCTCAGACAGCACCTTCCAAACCTACAACCACTTCGTTCTAGAAGGACAAGGGCAGCCGATATATGGGAACACCAGCACGTTATAGTTCCCTTCTAAGATGCTCAACATCCTGCCTTGGAAATATATAATTGTTCCTTCATTGTTGCTAGATCAAAATCCTGGAATTCCATCCCTAATAACATTGTAGGTCAAACTTCAACAGGTGGACTGCAGCAGTTCAAGAAGGCAGAGCACCAACACCTTCTCAATGGCTACTAGGGACAGGGAATAAATGTTGGCCAGTCAGCGATGCCAGCATCCCACAAATGAATAAATAAGTAAATAAATAAATTTCGTCCAGCTATTGATTGAGTTCTGGGCAACATGAGATTTTGACCCTTATGTTTGATCCCCACTTGCACGAGCTCCAACTGAGCCACTGGGAAAAACAATCTACAGTTACCCATGGAGGAGGCAATAGCTGGATCTCAGATATGATGGAAAAGACTTCTTTGGCAGGTGACATCTCTTATCCTATGACTGGTTGACTATCAAGATTGCATGTAACAAATATTTCAGGTACCCTACCTGCGTAAGTTGAATTTTCCCCAAGTTTATTTGTATGTACATTTTAGCTGTTGTTCCATAACTGAGCTCATGAAAATAATTACACTTCTTTCCTTTCTTTTTCTTTCCTTTTTATTCCTTTTTTGGTTCCCTTCTATTCTCATGCCTCCTTGAATAGCTCCACTCTCTGTACAATCCAATACCCAATCGTCCCCATCAGTTTTCCCCAACTTCCTTCTCCTCAACTGGCTTCCATTCCTGTTGGATAAAACTACAGTTTCCTCCCTGTGTCTCTCTTGGCATTTGCCAAATGGAATGACGCTTATTATCAGATCAAACCTCAACTTGACACCCTAGGCATTTTCTACTCTTTTGAGCACCTCACATTGTTGCACTGTCCTCTCCGACTTTTCATTAAAATCCCTCATTCTCCACTGCTCTCCCAAGTGCAATAACAATTTTCTCACGCAGATCGTGGGCGGCACGGTGGCACAGTGGTTAGCACTGCTGCCTCGCAGCGCCGGAGACCCGGGTTCAATTCCCGCCTCAGGCGACTGACTGTGTGGAGTTTGCACGTTCTCCCCGTGTCTGCGTGGGTTTCCTCCGGGTGCTCTGGTTTCCTCCCACAGTCCAAAGATGTGCAGGTCAGGTGAATTGGCCATGCTAAATTGCCCGTAGTGTTAGGTAAGTGGTAGATGTAGATGTAGGGGTATGGGTGGGTTACGCTTCGGCGGGGTGGTGTGGACTTGTTGGGCCGAAGGGCCTGTTTCCACACTGTAAGTAATCTAATCTAATCTCTTCATTGCTTTCCCCTCTCAGCCTCTGTGCTGAATTAATTATCTTCCCTAGTGCATTCAACCTCCACTTCAACTCAGGATGCTCTTGCTCTGAGTTCATTGTCCTTTCTCCTCCTCCCTGTATCTTTCCCTGAATATAAACTCCCCAACAAATATTCAGCATTTCTCCTTAACCTAGTTTTGTTCCTTTGTCATAGGTACAGCCGACTCTGCTCACGTCCTTATATACACACTTGTATCCTCTTCCAACTACCAACCCTACTTCCTACTGCATCCTCCTCTGGAAAAACAAATCCCTCAATTCACTTATAACTATACTTCCAAAATCTTAAATGGCTATAACATTGAGCGCCCATTCACCATAATACTTCGGCAACTTTTGATTTTCTTATTCATATACTCACCTCCACCCTCGATGTCTTAATCCCTCATTTTTCCCTGTCATCCTGCATAGTCCCCTTCTATCATCTCTCTTAGGTGTGTGATGAAGGTTTGCTAAGGTAGAAATATAGGACTGAGGAGCAGGTGGAGGCCATTTTGCCCATCGAACCCACCTTGCCAGTCGGTAAGACTATGCCTGGCTTGGTTGTGGTATCACCTCCACTTTCTTGTCTGCTACTGTTGATGTCTTCTTAAATCAATTTTAGTAAATTTCTGAGAGACCAAACTCCCTTGTCATCTCCATCTGTAAGTAGTCGTGAGGGAGGGAAACTTGTTGTTGGTGTACATGGGGAAACGTGCGCTGTGATTTTCACTTGGTATTGTTGAGAGGTAGTGTGTAATTCATAAATAGGAAAAGATCAGAGATAGATCCTTAGACAACGCCATTTTTGTATACAAATGGGCTGAAAGATTATCGGTGTGGGCAGGATTTTTAGTTGAAGTTTAAAAAAAATTGTCTGTGATCTTATTGGGTGGTAAAGGAGGCTGAATGTGATAAACTAGATTAACTTCATCAGGCACACCCACAACTGCAGTGAACCTCAATAAAACAGGCACAGGGGGTGCATAGCTAAGACAAGAAGAATCACCATGGATGACAGGTTTGTGTGTGTGTGTGTGTGTGTGTGTGTGTGTGCGCATGTCTGTGTGTGTGTGTGCGTGTGTGGGTGTGTGTGTGTGTGTGTGCATGTCCGTGTGTGCATGTCCGTGTGTGTGCATGTCCGTGTGTGTGTGTGCATGTCCATGTGTGTGTGTGTGTGTGCGTGTGTGTGTGAGTGTATGTGTGCGTGTGTGTGTGAGTGTATGTGTGCGTGTGTGTGTCTGTGTGTGCATGTCTGTGTGTGTGTGTGTGTGTGTGTGAGTGGTGCGTGTGTGTGTGTGTGTCTGTGTGTGCGTGTGTGTGTGTGTGTGTCTGTGTGTGCGTGTGTGTGTGTGTGTGTGTGCGAGTGCGTGTGTGTATGTGTAAGTGTGTGTATGTGTGCTTGCGTGTTTGTGAGTGTGTGTGTATTCATTGCTGAAAAGTCATGGTTGGACTGTTGCATTTACAATTAGAACAATCAAGTTTGGAAATTGATTAGAGGTGGCCCTAAGGGGCCAATTAGATAATCAGCTTGTT